>NC_046164.1:87877641-88228891 GCF_011064425.1 Rattus rattus | reverse complement strand
GCAGGACCCAGGGCTTCCCCTTCCACTGGTGCTCTTACTAGGATATTCATTGCTACCTATGAGGTCAGAGTCCAGGGTCAGTCCATGTATAGTCTTTAGGTAGTGGCTTAGTCCCTGGAAGCTCTGGTGGCTTGGCATTGTTGTACATATGGGTCTCGAGCCCCTTCAAGCTCTTCCAGTTCTTTCTCTGATTCCTTCAACGGGGTCCTATTCTCAGTTCAGAGGTTTGCTGCTGACATTAGCCTCTGTATTTGCTGTATTCTGGCTGTGTCTCTCAGGAGCGATCTACACTTCTGCACTTCTTTGCTTCATCCATCTTGTCTAATTGGGTGGCTGTATATATATGGGCCACATGTGGGGCAGGCTCTGAATGGATGTTCCTTCAGTCTCTGTTTTAATCTTTGCCTCTCTCTTCCCTGCCAAGGGTATTCTTGTTCCCCTTTTAAAGAAGGAGTGAAGCATTCACATTTTGATCCTCCGTCTTGAGTTTCATTTGTTCTAGACATCTAGGGTAATTCAGGCATTTGGGCTAATAGCCACTTATCAATGAGTGCATACCATGTATGTCTTTCTGTGATTGGGTTAGCTCACTCAGGATGATATTTTCCAGTTCCAACCATTTGCCTACAAATTTCATAAACTCGTTGTTTTTGATAGCTGAGTAATATTCCATTGTGTAGATATACCACATTTTCTGTATCCATTCCTCTGTTGAAGGGCATCTGGGTTCTTTCCAGCTTCTGGCTATTATAAATAAGGCTGCGATGAACATAGTGGAGCACGTGTCTTTTTTATATGTTGGGGCATCTTTTGGGTATATGCCCAAGAGAGGGATAGCTGGATCCTCAGGCAGTTTAATGTCCAATTTTCTGAGGAACCTCCAGACTGATTTCAGAATGGTTGTACCAGTCTGCAATCCCACCAACAATGGAGGAGTGTTCCTCTTTCTCCACATCCTGCCAGCATTTGCTGTCACCTGAGTTTTTGATCTTAGCCATTCTCACTGGTGTGAGGTGAAATCTCAGGGTTGTTTTTTGATTTGCATTTCCCTGATGACTAAAGATGTTGAACATTTCTTTAGGTGTTTCTCAGCCATTGCATTCCTCAGCTGTGAATTTTTGTTTAGCTCTGAACCCCATTTTTTAATAGGGTTGTTTGTCTCCCCTCTTGGTCTAACTTTTTGAGTTCTTTGTATATTTTGGATATAAGGCCTCTATCTGTTGTAGGATTGGTAAAGATCTTTTCCCAATCTGTTGGTTGCCGTTTTGTCCTAACCACAGTGTCCTTTGCCTTACAGAAGCTTTGCAGTTTTATGAGATCCCATTTGTCCGATTCTTGATCTTAGAGCATCGCCATTGGTGTTTTGTTCAGGAAATTTTTCCAGTGCCCATGTGTTCCAGATGCTTCCCTAGTTTTTCTTCTATTAGTTTGAGTGTGTCTGGTTTGATGTGGAGGTCCTTGATCCACTTGGACTTAAGCTTTGTACAGGGTGATAAGCATGGATCGATCTGCATTCTTCTACATGTTGACCTCCAGTTGAACCAGCACCATTTGCTGAAAATGCTATCTTTTTTCCATTGGATGGATTTGGCTCCTTTGTCAAAAATCAAGTGACCATAGGTGTGTGGGTTCATTTCTGGGTCTTCAATTCTGTTCCATTGGTCTATCTGTCTGTCTCTGTACCAATACCATGCAGTTTTTATCACTATTGCTCTGTAATACTGCTTGAGTTCAGGGATAGTGATTCCCCCTGAAGTCCTTTTATTGTTGAGGATAGTTTTAGCTATCCTGGGTTTTTTGTTATTCCAGATGAATTTGCAAATTGTTCTGTCTAACTCTTTGAAGAATTGGATTGGTATTTTGATGGGGATTGCATTGAATCTGTAGATCGCTTTTGGTAAAATGGCCATTTTACTATATTAATCCTGCCAATCCATGAGCATGGGAATCTTTCCACCTTCTGAGGTTTTCTTCAATTTCTTTCTTCAGTGTCTTGAAGTTCTTATTGTACAGATCTTTTACTTGCTTGGTTAAAGTCACACCGAGGTATTTTATATTATTTGGGTCTATTATGAAGGGTGTAGTTTCCCTAATTTCTTTCTCGGCTTGTTTCTCTTTTGTGTAGAGGAAGGCTACTGATTTATTTGAGTTAATTTTATACCCAGCCACTTTGCTGAAGTTGTTTATCAGCTTTAGTAGTTCTCTGGTGGAACTTTTGGCGTCATAAATATACTATCATATCATCTGCAAATAGTGATATTTTGACTTCTTCTTTTCCGATCTGTATCCCTTGATCTCCTTTTGTTGTCTGATTGCTCTGGCTAGAACTTCAAGAACTATATTGAATAAGTAGGGAGAGAGTGGGCAGCCTTGTCTAGTCCCTGATTTTAGTGGGATTGCTTCAAGTTTCTCTCCATTTAGTTTAATGTTAGCAACTGGTTTGCTGTATATGGCTTTTATTATGTTTAGGTATGGGCCTTGTATTCCTATTCTTTCCAGGACTTTTATCATGAAGGGGTGTTGAATTTTGTCAAATGCTTTCTCAGCATCTAATGAAATGATCATGTGGTTTTGTTCTTTCAGTTTGTTTATATAATGGATCACGTTGGTGGTTTTCCGTATATTAAACCATCCCTGCATGCCTGGGATGAAGCCTACTTGATCATGGTGGATGATTGTTTTGATGTGCTCTTGGATTCGGTTTGCCAGAATTTTGTTGAGTATTTTTGCGTCAATGTTCATAAGGGAAATTGGTCTGAAGTTCTCTTTCTTTGTTGGGTCTTTGTGTGGTTTAGGTATAAGAGTAATTGTGGCTTCATAGAAGGAATTAGGTAGTGCTCCATCTGTTTCAATTTTGTGGAATAGTTTGGATAATATTGGTATGAGGTCTTCTATGAAGGTCTGATAGAATTCTGCACTAAACCCGTCTGGACCTGGGCTCTTTTTTGGTTGGGAGGCCTTTAATGACTGCTTCTATTTCCTTAGGAGTTATGGGGTTGTTTAACTGGTTTATCTGTTCCTGATTTAACTTGGTACCTGGTATCTGTCTAGGAAATTGTCCATTTCCTGTAGATTTTCAAGTTTTGTTGAATATAGGCTTTTATAGTAAGATCTGATGATTTTTGAATTTCCTCTGAATCTGTAGTTATGTCTCCCTTTTCATTTCTGATTTTTGTTAATTTGGACACACTCTCTGTGTCCTCTCGTTAATCTGGCTAAGGGTTTATCTATCTTGTTGATTTTCTCAAAGAACCAACTTTTGGTTCTGTTGATTCTTTCTATAGTCCTTTTTGTTTCTACTTGGTTGATTTCGGCTCTGAGTTGATTATTTCCTGCCTTCTACTCTTCCTGGGTGTATTTGCTTCTTTTTTTGTTCTAGAGCTTTTTAGGTGTGCTGTCAAGCTGCTGACATATGCTCTTTCCTGTTTCTTTCTGCAGGCACTCAAGCGCTATGAGTTTTCCTCTTAGCACAGCTTTCATTGTGTCCCATAAGTTTGGGTATGTTGTACCTTCATTTTCATTAAATTCTAAAAAGTTTTTAATTTCTTTCTTTATTTCTTCCTTGACCAGGTTATCATTGAGTAGAGCATTGTTCAGTTTCCCGTATATGTGGGCATTCTTCCCTTATTGTTATTGAAGACCAGCTTTGAGGCGTGGTGGTCCGATATACGCATGGGATTATTTCTATCTTTCTGTATCTGTTGAGGCCTGTTTTTTGACCAATTATATGGTCAATTTTGGAGAAAGTACCATGAGGAGCTGAGAAGAAGGTATATCCTTTTGCTTTAGGGTAGAACGTTCTATAAATATCCGTTAAGTCCATTTGGCTCATGACTTCTCTTAGTCTGTCTACGTCTCTGTTTAATTTCTGTTTCCATGATCTGTCCATTGATGAGAGTGGGGTGTTGAAATCTCCTACTATTATTGTGTGAGGTGCAATGTGTGTTTTGAGCTTTAGTAAGGTTTCTTTTTGTATGTAGGTGCCCTTGTATTTGGGGCATAGATATTTAGGATTGAGAGTTCATCTTGGTGGATTTTTCCTTTGATGAATATAAAGTGTCCTTCCTTATCTTTTTTGATGACTTTTAGTTGGAAATTGATTTTTTATTTGATATTAGAATGGCTACTCCAGCTTGCTTCTTCTGACCATTTGCTTGGAAAGTTGTTTCCAGCCTTTCACTCTGAGGTAGTGTCTGTCTTTGTCTCTGAGGTGTGTTTCCTGTAGGCAGCAGAATGCAGGGTCCTCGTTAAGTATCCAGTTTGTTAATCTATGTCTTTTTTATTGGGGAGTTGAGGCCATTGATGTTGAGAGATATTAAGGAATAGTGATTATTGCTTCCTGTTATATTCATATTTGGATGTGAGGTTGTGTTTGTGTGCTTTTCTTCTCTTTGTTTTGTTGCCAAGACGATTAGATTCTTGCCTCTTCTTGGGTATAGCTTGCCTCCTTATGTTGGGCTTTACCATTTATTATCCTTTGTAGTGCTGGATTTGTAGAAAGATATTGTGTAAATTTGGTTTTGTCATGGAATATCTTGGTTTCTCCATCTATATTAATTGAGAGTTTTGCAGGATACAGTAGCCTGGGCTGGCATTTGTGTTCTCTTAGGGTCTGTATGACATCAGTCCAGGATCTTCTGGCCTTCATAGTTTCTGGCGAGAAGTCAGGTGTGATTCTGATAGGTCTGCCTTTATATGTTACTTGACCTTGTTCTCTTACTGCTTTTAATATTCTTTCTTTATTTTGAGCGTTTAGTGTTTTGACTATTATGTGACGGGAGGTGTTTCTTTTCTGGTCCAATCTATTTGGAGTTCTGTAGGCTTCTTGTATGCCTATGGGTATCTCTTTTTTTTAGGTTAGGGAAGTTTTCTTCTATGATTTTGTTGAAGATATTTACTGGTCCTTTGAGCTGAGAGTCTTCACTCTCTTCTATACCTATTATCCTTAGGTTTGATCTCCTCATTGAGTCCTGGATTTCCTGTATGTTTTGGACCAGTAGCTTTTTCCGCTTTACATTATCTTTGACAGTTGAGTCAATGATTTCTATGGAATCTTCTGCTCCTGAGATTCTCTCTTCCATCTCTTGTATTCTGTTGGTGAAGCTTGTATCTACAGCTCCTTGTCTCTTCTTTTGGTTTTCTATATCCAGGGTTATTTCCATGTGTTCTTTCTTGATTGCTTCTATTTCCATTTTTAATTCCTTCAACTGTTTGTTTGTGTTTTCCTGGAATTCTTTCAGGGATTTTTTGCGATTCCTCTCTGTAGGCTTCTACTTGTTCTCTAAGGAGTTCTTCCGTCTTTCTTGAAGTCCTCCAGCATCATGATCAAATCTGATTTTGACACTAGATCTTGCTTTTCTGGTGTGTTTGGATATTCCATGTTTGTTTTGGTGGGAGAATTGGGCTCCAATGATGCCATGTAGTCTTGGTTTCTGTTGCTTGTGTTCCTGCGCTTGCCTCTCGCCATCAGATTATCTCTAGTGTTACTTTGTTCTGCTAATTCTGACAGTGGCTAGACTGTCCTATAAGCCTGTGTGTCAGGAGTGCTGTAGACCTGTTTTACTGTTTTCTTTCAGCCAGTTATGGGGACAGAGTGTTCTGCTTTCGTGTGTGTAGTTTTGTCCCTCTACAGGTCTTCAGCTGTTCCTGTGGGCCTGTGTCTTGAGTTCACCAGGCAGGTCACTTGCAGCAGAAAAGTTGGTCTTACCTGTGGTCCCGAGGTTTGAGTTCGCTCGCGGGGTGCTGCCCACGGGCTCTCCGCGGTGGCAGCAACCGGGAAGATCTGCGCCGCCTCTTCCGGGAGCCTCCGTGCACCAGGGTTCCAGATGGCCTCCGGTGTTTTCCTCTGGAATCAGCAATGTGTGTAGAGAGCAGTCTCTTCTGGTTTCGCAGGCGTGTCTGCCTCTCTGAAGGTTTAGCTCTCCCTCCCACAGGATTTGGGTGCAGAGAACTGTTTATCCGGTCTGTTTCCTTCAGGTTCCGGCGGTGTCTCAGGCAGGGCTCCTGCCTCACCTGGGCCCTCTCCCACGGGAGCCCAGAGGCCTTATACAGTTTCCTCTTGGGCCAGGGATGTGGGCAGGGGTGGGCAGTGTTGGTGGTCTCTTCTGCTCTGCAGCCTCAGGAGTGCCCACCTGACCAGGCGGTAAGGTATCTCTCCCACGGGATCTGGGAGCAGAGAGCTGCTGCGGGCCGGGATCCGCGGGTGTCCATTATTTGTTTAAGAGAAAGAAAAACACTGGAGGTTCCAAATAGCTTCCTAACTGTGTAGGCAAAGTTGATTTTTCCAGTCATTCAGTGAGTATGGACTGTCCCCGTATCAGATGGCACGGGATGGTATTCTATGTCTGAAAGCTGCAAGCCTCTAGGATCAGGTCTTCACCATACTGAAGGAAGGACCCTTCGGGACCTCGACAGGCACGCCGTCCCAGTAAAGGCAGCTGACATCCGAGACGTTGGACAGACACCGGGTCAGGACTGGTGACTTATTCTGTCTTCTCTGAAGGCACTTGTGAACTCCACACTGCCCTTGTTCATCTGTTTCCACCCGTCCTTCAGAGTCCCCCTCTAAAGGACAAGGTGGCTTATGTCTGAGATGGAGAGCCACGCTACAGCCTGAGGAGGCTGGCACTTGTCAGATGTCTATCAACCCATTTTACAGACGAGAACGCATGGGCCTCGCCTGGCCTGTCTACCTGAGGGAGGCAGACTTCAGCTCCAGACCATGGCTTCTGCAGTGGCTTTCTCCTTGACGGGGATGGCCATTGCTCTGCAGCATGGAAACCTGCCAGAGGCGGCTCACGGTCCACAGCTAATGACTAGAAGGCCTGACTGAGTCGCTGGTTTTTGCACAGAAAAAGGGTGAGCCCCCCCCCCCCAGTTCCCGGTTCGTAGATGAGAGAGCGACAGGTAAACACACTCAGTCTTAGGGCCTACAAATAAAAACTAACATCAAAAACATTCAGCGTGTCATAAATGCTTCTAAGCTATTTCTGAACCTGACAGAACCTCACGGAGCGCTCACACACTGGCGCTCACGTCAAATGGAGGGAGACAGTACCGTACTTGGTCAAAACAAATTCAGAAACGTCTAAATACGAACACAAACGTGTCTCCCGTCTAGATCTAGCTTGTCAAACTGAAAGCGACTATGTAGGCATGTGCTTCGAGAAATGCTAAGCTAAGGACGGCAAGTCTCTAACCACCATTAACCATGATTCACCCAGGAGGCTCGTGCCTCACAGGCTAGCACATTACAGCTAAGCTCCAGCCAAGGACTCCAATCACCTACCTTAATACAAAAGCTTACGAAACTCAATCTGAGCCCTCGAGGTAGAGATGGCGTGTCTCCCGTTAGAGGCAGGGCCAAAAACATTATCGGTGTCCAACAAACGATGTTGGGGCGGCAACACCACCCTGTAGGCTGGGCTACTTCACCCAGCCTGGTGCCCCGTAAAACTGCAATGTCTGGTGACCTCTTACCAGCGGGATGTCTCTTGATCTTCTCCAACAACAACACCAGTACAGAGAAGGAAGCGAGTTTTCTCTAGCGTGTGCGCGCATGCACACACACACACACACACACACACACACTCACACACGTGTCAACATGTTCCCATTGGACTCGTGAACATCTCCTGGGTACCTAATGCAAGGAATCGACTCCTGAGTATACAGTCCCTTACTAGACAGTTCGATTCTGAAACCCGGCTGTGTTTCTCAGTCTACCCCATGATTTCCAGCGCTCCTTGGCTTAGGGGTAAACTGCCCTCCTGGCCAGTCACTCAAGCCTCCAGTTTAGCCAACGTCTACAGGCAAAGCAAAACACCTGCCACCATTCAGCAAGCTTAGCAGATGGGCTGAGGGGGCTCATTCTGCATGGCTGGCCTGGTGCATGGCCCAGGAGCCATTGTAGCTCTAGGTCTACTGGCTTGCCCAGCCTGTCCACATGACTTCCGACATCCCAGTCCTCTGCTCCCAGAGGGGGGGAGCCCTTAACTCTACTCTAAGAGAATTTACCTGGTCAGACCTGAGAACATTCCTGCTGTTCTCAACCCAAGAGCTGCTTCATTCTCTTTCTCAGACACAAAAAGATGTACTGTATGCATCATCCATCCCTCCCTCTCCCTCTCTCCCTTTTCCTCCTTCCCTCCCTCTGAAACACCCGACTTAAATCTAAAAGCATCCTATATCTGCCCTACCTCTTGGACATTCGCACAAACATTTGCTTTTGCTTTTTGGTTTTTTTCCATGTGAAGAATTTACTTTTAACAGTTTCTTCTTTCCCCTCACCATCCTCTTCAAACTGTATCCTGGCTGGAGAGAGGGTTCAGCACCTGTCTGAGAAAAACTTAGATTTTTGTGGACTTTAGCAGAAGGTCCCGACTTCGGCTTTGATTTAAATGGAACGGCAGCCACAAGGAAGTGTCTACAAGCCAATCTTGTCAAGGACGGATTTCTAAGGCTCTCTCATACCTAAGGAAAAAATGAAGGAGCTTGAAGATGGCTCCGTGCTGCCTCCAAGCCTGTCAGCCTGTACCTGATCTCCTGGGCCCACATGATAGGAGAAAACAGCTTCCCACAAGCAGTGCCCTGTCATCCACACACACTCTGTGGCATGCACGTACCTGTACTCTGCCTTGCCCCAACCCCCATATATTTAAAAATGTTAAAAAATTGATTCTAGGTGTCCACCTCCCCACTGAGGAATGCAGTGCCCTCCCATTGTTTCTTTAACATGAAGAAAAAAAAAGAAAGAAAGAAAGAAAAAGAAACCCAGGCAATTACCCAGGCTCTGGCACTGTCCCCAGCAAGGTACAAGTCCAGACAGTCGCTGATGGTATTTCTTTTTGATACAAAAATGGAACTGCTCTAACTTGAATCCTAGGAAGATCTTTGCCACACACGGATTTTGAAGAAACTAGCAAATCTACAATGAGAGTAAAACTGTAGTAAATACACTTTCGAATCCTGCTAAACAGAGCAAGTTTACTAAAGAAACCATGTGTTAAGCTAGAGGCCATGAGGGTGAGCCTCGATGATACAATATTTGCCTGGCATTCATAAAGGCCTGGATCAGGAGAGCCAGGACTACTAAAGTCAAATTCAAGGGAAAAACAAAACCAACAACAACAACAAAACCCCAACAGCTAACCAACCAACCAAATAGGCAAGCAAACACAGTAAGCATAGGTGTGCTAATAACACCTATGCTTAGCCCAGCATGCATGAGGTTCCGGGTTTGAAACTCCCCTCCCCCCAAAAAAAAAACTCAAAACTCATTATACCCCAAAATCAGAAACCTTCGGAGCACTGATGGCATACCACAAAGTAGGAAGTTCTGAAAAACAAAATTACTATTGTTGCTTTTTGAGAACAGGTACAGGCTGGCCTCAAACTTCTATGGGACAAGGGTGAGCTTGGCCGTCCAATCCTCCTGCTTCCAACTGCAGTGTCAGGATCACAGGTGTGAGCCATCGGCCCTGCTTACTGCAGGAAAGTATTTTAAATGTTACATAAATTAGCCTTTAGGCTATGGGTATAAGGTGTGCATGAAACAATGTAACTCTGGGTTTAGGTGTGAGAGCCATTCCTGCCAAGAACCAGTCTTGGCTTGGAGAAGGCTTCTGGGAGCAGCGGAAAGAACCATTCGAAGTCAAATCCTGGGTCTAAGCTGACGACCTGAGCTCTGTTTAATACAGCTTTCCCCCCCCAGTCTATATCTATGTTGCTTTTTAATTTTTCCTGGAGATTTTTCTGTCTATATTTGTTATTTTAAGAAATGTCTCTGTGCGTGTCCTGTCGGTTACTCTGAGAGATCTCTCTGTGCATGTCCGTTGGTTATTCTAATCTCTCTGTGTCCTGGTGGTTATTCTGAGATCTTTCTAGGTGTCCTGTTTGCTTGTGTCTGGTCTCTGAGCATTTTCTTTTTTTAGATAATTTTTCTAGTAATTTACTCTAGTTTTTTTTTTTAATTATCTTATAAACCAGTATCTCATGACCACGAATACATATTTTTTAACATTATAAAAAATTTAAAGATCTACAGACAATAAACTAGTGAGAGCCTATTCTAAAAGTATCATTTTCATCATGCCTAAGTCTAATTTGAGTCTGTCTTAGGCTGACCCTAAACTTAAAAATTCATCTCTTTATAAACATAAACAAAAAACTTAACTAGATAAGATCTCCTATGATCACCATCCCTAAATCTCTATCTCCTTCCTTAATAATTTTCTAACAAGTTGACTTACAGAACGACTATTTTCATTCTTTTAGATTTATAAAGCCCCTCATATAATGTCTTTATTTTTTATATAATTAAAAAATTATATATTTTCAAACTCAGTGTTTAAGAGTTCTTTTTGGGGTTGGGATTTAGCTCAGCGGTAGAGCACTTGCCTAACAAAGCGCAAGGCCCTGGGTTCGGGCCCCAACCCCAAAAAAAAAAAAAAAAAAAAAAAAAAAGAGTTCTTTTCTACAGCCTTAAGGGCTGTCATGAGGGTTAGGGTTAGGGTTAGAGTTAGGTTTAGGGATTAGGGACTAGGGATTAGGGATTAGGGTTAGGGTTAGGTAAGACATAGTCATACCCTCAACTCCTAGACTTACTCTTTCTAATGATCACAAAGTCATTAATGTTAACAAAAGATATCCCTCAAAATATTTTATTATATATGTTGTTGTTTTATTATTACTATACAACAAGCCTGCACCTTCCTCCTCCTCTTCTTCCTCCTCCTCCTCTTCTTCTTCTTCTTCTTATTATTATTATTTATTATTACACCACAAACAAGCGTATGCCCACGACAGTCAGCAACACTCATACTTACACTGGGCCCTGTCCCAGAGACAAAACCATGTTACTCTGTCCCCACCAAGGCCACTGCGATCACATTATATAAGGTATAGAATTTCCCGCAGACAGTAAGCATTTCCGTTCACAACCTTTGGAGCAATCATGTATTTATTGGGGGTGGACACCCAGACTCCTGTCACCGCCTCCCTTCCCACGCTTGGATTTCCCCCTGAGTCTTCGGTCCTCTCACGTGAGATCGCAAACTTACAGAAATGCCTGGTGGGGTGGGACAGAAGGTCTTCGCTTGAGCAAGAACCAGTCTCAGCAAAATAAAGGAAAGTGTGAGGGCTTCCAGAGATAGCAAGGCTCCACCTGGACCCCACCACAAGCCTATCTTACAAAACTAAAAGGGCTCTGCATACCCAGAGACCAGCAACCTACCACAGGTTCCTTCTTGTCAAGGTCAAAAAGGAGTCACACAGGAGTGATTCAGGTACAGGGTCAGGTCAGATATGATACTGCTGTTCACAAAACGAATACTAAATGCTGGGGTTCTGCAAAGATGTAGTAGTGCTCAGCAGCCTGGAGACTAGATCCAGACGGCCTGAGTTCAAATCCACCCTCTGCCGTGAGCTGTGTGATCCTGAACTGCCCAGTCTCTTCATGACTCTGCGAGTGAGATATGTCACAGGCCTAGTTCCACGGCCATGATCTAATCACACCAAAGGCAGGGTGGGCCTTATATGAGCACCACTTAAACTTTCACATAGGTCCCCTCTATTCTTTCTAAAAGAAAGCATTAGTTTTATCATCACAAAAGTTAATATACCATCCCAACTAGACCTTGTTACTCTGGTACCTTGGCCCTTCTTGCTAAGTGCCACAACCTCATTTCAATGTGCATACTTGCGTAATGCCATATGGGGGTGATAAATTTTCTAGAATAGCATTTTAAATTACTTACACACAAGCATGTAAGCATACTCACACAGGTGTACACACACACACACACAGATGTACACACACACACACACACACACACACACACACACACACGCACACACACTCCATACAGATGACAATGACCAGTGCTAACACGATATTCCAGGTATGTTTTGGGGATACACATTTTAGGTGAAATGTGAATCCCGTCACACAGGCAGAGTTCTATATCTTCTTTTCAGCCCACTACTGTATTTCTGGATTACCAACAATTCACTGCAGAGCTGGGGAGATGACTCAGCTGTTAAGGGCACAAACCACTCTCAGAAAGGACCCAAGTTTGGTTCCCAGCACCTACATTCAGTGGCTTACAACCGCTGTTAACTCCAGGTCGGGGAAATCCAAAGCCCTCTCCTGACCCCTATACAGAATACTCAGGTCCACAAACTCACATAGAGACGCACACGTAATTAAAACAAAATCCTTAAGACAAAACAAACACCCCGGCAGGGCTTGGTGGCACATACCTTCAATCCCAGCACTCAGGAGACAGCCTGTGGATCTCTGTGAGTTCAGGGCCAGCCTGGGCTACAGAGTGAGACCTTGAACACACACAACACAACATCACAGCTCACAACACCAATTCCTTGGCAGCCCCCTTTTGCCATGGCGACATAGCACGTGGATACTCCATCTACCTGAGCTATTTTATCTCTACATTTCTAGAAGAATGTTTCATGGTAGGGGAGGAGAAGATGGAATATAAACAAAACTTTTTCCCAGAAAAAGGACACAACTATACTTCCAACAACTGTGCATGAAAAATATTTCTTACCCAAGCCACGATCTTAAAATATTTTCCCATTTGACAGAAAGTTGGGGGTGGGGTGGGGGAGCCTGTAATGTTTCATGACAATAAATAGTTTTATAATTTGTGGGTTAGCTATTTTGTTCTAGCTATGTTTTTCTCTTTTTAATCAGTTAGCATGCTATTAAAAAGGAGGAGGAGGGGGAGGAGGAGGAGAAGACAAGGAGGAGGAGGAAGAGGAGGAGGAGGAAGAGGAGGAGGAGGAGGAGGAGGAAGAGGAGGAGGAGGAGGAGGAGGAGGAGGAGGAGGAGGGGAAGGCGGCCTGGAAGATGGCTCAAGGTAAAGACAGTAACTATAAGCCAGGCACCCCACCTTCTACCTCTGGAACTCACTTTCTAAACCCTGCTGCAGTGGTAAACAGCAATGACCCTAGTATGGCCAGTGAGGTGCAGGGCAGACGGAACTGCCTGGAGCTTGGGAGTTCAGAGCCAGCCCGAAGGACTCAGCCCAGCACAGAACGGTATCGGAAACCACAGGAGAGATCTTGCCTGGACAAGGTGGAAGGCACGAGCTAACTGTTCAGAGCTCCCCTGACTTACACATGCACACTGTAGACGCCTCGTGCCTGCACACGCATGTACACAATCAAAAAAAAAAAAAAAGGAACTGTTTGTTTTGTTATTAGTTGCCTATTGTTTCTTTTGAAAGTCCCCAAATTCATAATTTTCTATTAACTCTTCGTGCATCGTACCCGAAATGCGCCGTTTCCTTGCTTCTTTGTTTCTCTGTGATGCTGTATGCAGTCAAGTAGGGAAAACTCAGTAATTCCTCTGTGAGGTTTCATTCTGGTACTTTTAGGTGTGGACAATTCTGCTCCCCCCCCCCATGATGAGGTAAAATATCCACCCCCTCGCGTGTTCGGTACTCTGGAGAAGAGGGGAGGGGAGGTTCTCCATCAGAAGGAAATCCCGAGAGCATGCTCCAGTGTGGTGTGCTGAAGCGAGGAAACTGTCATAGTCAAAGCCCTAGGACACAAACTGTCTGTCTGTGTGAGATCCACTCATTACCCAGCTCTGCTCAGTCGCCACGATCAGCCTCAAGTTCTCCTCCTCCTGAGTGCTGTGTAGTGCATTGCTGGGCATGGAGTGGAAGGGAGGAGCCACTTGTGACACCCATCCTCCATGTGTGACTCTACCTACAGTAGGCAAGATGCCACAAGTTCAAATGGGATCCTCCCCCAACTGCCTTTCAGAAGGCAAAGGTCACCGAACTAGTAGTTTTTCTTGTAGAAAGCCATTGCGACAGAGACAGAAACAAAGTAGCAGACAGAAACAAAGTAGCACACTGTAAAAACCACCCTGCTTAGAACCTCTAACTACTGCGTTTTTTAAATGTATGGTTATTTGTTTGTGGAGGTAGAGGTCCGGGACCACTTGCAGGGATCTTTCTCTCCTTCCTCCTTTCTCTGAGGTCCCCCCTCAGGGTCATCAGGACATTAAGCTGTTTGCTGAGCCTCTCACCAGCCCTCAAGCACTTTTAGAACCCTTACCATAGATAAAAGGGAAATTCCAGGCGGGAAACACAACCATCTGTCCAGCTCACCCTTCTACCTGCATCTTAACTGCTTTTCCCCAAACCCCGAGCAGAAAGGCGTAATTTTACGCGATATCTATTTGTTGACTAATCACATAACCTTTACCTTAATAGTTATGAAGAGACTTAGCGGGAATAAAGACGCTTTACTGGTGTTGCCTTTTGCAAGCATATTTGAAAATATCCCAAAAGATCTCTCGGACTAGGGAAGATAGGAAGCAGAATCCTTTGTCAGCAATGGAGACAAGCGCTAAAAGTGTCCTAGGAGGAGGCTCTCTTCTCGGAAGGATGTTATAAAGCATGTGTCTTAGTTAGGCTTTTACTGCTGTGAACAGACACCATGACCAATGCAAGTTTTATAAAGGACAACATTTAATTGGGGCTGGCTTACAGGGCCAGAGGTTCAGTCCATTATCATCAAGGTGGGAGCATGGCAGCATCCAGGCAGGCATGGTGCAGGAGGAGCTGAGTTCTACATCTTCACCCAAAGGAAGCCAGGAACAGACTGAGCACCCTCAGGCAGCTAGGAGGGTCTCCAAGTCCACCCCACAGTGACACACTTCCAACAAGGCCACACCTTCTAATAGTTCCACTCCCTGGGACAAGCATATGCAGACCATCACAACATGTCTTCGTGGTCCGCAGCATACCGTGTTAAAGCCTCTGTGTGACTGGTACTTGAGTTGGTGTTGTTACACGAACATCACCCCAAATAGGGTGCCATTTCTGGGTGACGGACATTTTTTCAACTACATTATAATGTTAGCGGCCACTGCTGCATATGGGCACGCCAATAGAAATACGGTGTACAGCATAGAACTCTCTTCTCTAAAGCCTTCTTGCATCCATTCATGCCTCTTGTCCACTCCTGGCCCACTCCAGACAAGAAGCAGGAAGGCATGGAGGTATCACTCTTTGAGCCTGTATTCCTCATCACTGGAGGTATAAAATTATGTGTAAAAAAAGTGAGAAATGTCTGGGGACAAGTAAAATAGGTGAAGGTTTTAAGTGAGAAAACTGATCTTTTAAAAAAATCAGTAAGGAGCTGGAGAGATGGCTCGATGGTCAAGAGCTCTGGCTGCTCTTACAGGACCTAGGTTCCATTCCCAGCACCCACACGGCAACCATCTGTAATGTAACTCCAGTTCCAGACAATTCAATGTTCTCTTTGGGCCTCGGTGGGCACTGCACGCGCACCCGGTGCACAAGCAGATATGTACGCCAAGAGCCATACGACACAATTTAAAAATAACTCCCAATTTCTTAATTAAAAACAAACAAACAGTAAATAAGGCTACATTTGGGAAAAGGCTTTCCCGGTGTCTTATGCACTGAAAGATGAAATGTCTCCCTCATAGAAACATGTTTTGGTTTTGCTTTCTAACGTGCACCAAACGCTAGCCATGGCGGGTTAATCCCAGTGCTTGGGGGGGGGGGGCAGAAGCAGGTTTGAGGCTAGCCTGGACTACATAGTAAGGCTCTGTCACAAAATACCAAAAAGTGCAGCAAAAATAAATAAATATTCATTAATTTAATTTAGTTCTCATTTCTTCTCAGTCTCTGCTAAAAAAAAAATAACTGACCAAAAGAGCCACCCACCCAGCTCTGTATCTGAGCAATTGGCTGGGGGGAGGGTGTTGGTGCTGCAGCTCGCCTCTGCCCTCAGGCCGGGGGCACAGCTTTTAGGGGCTTGCTGGTGTCCTGCAAGGGGCCACTGTGTGACTGAAGGCTGGAGGCTTGTGAATGGCCAGCCACCAGGCTTAATGGACCACTCCTCTCACAGTGGCCTCGACTGAATGCTAGAGCTAAGGAGCGCCTCGTACAGGTTGTCATTCAATCAACCTTCACCTAACCCCTGGGGAAGAGACACACCCACCCCCCCCCCCCCCCACCCCCCCCCCCGCAGTAGCCAGCCCTGGCCCTACTGAGCGCCCTGAAGACCTCCTCCCTGTTCTGTGTGGCTTTCACCCTGAGAGCCCTAGGAGCCATAACAGTTCTGCTTCTCAGAATGATAGAGTCAAAGAGGCCATGACGCAAAGAGCAGGGTGAATTCAGGCACCAACTAAACCCCGGGGGGAAAACTTAAAAGCTTGAGCTGTATTTTCACATCACTCGACTTCTGTCTTTCTTAGGAGACCCTGTGGCAATGACAGAATGACAGAATGACAGGGATGGGCTTTGATGTCGGTTTTCAGGCAGGGTGGGATGGCAGGCTTCAAATTCGCTCACCACAGAGCTAGAGATCACATTGAACTCGTGTCTGCTTCCGCTTCCCGAGGACTGGGATTCCACTCGTGTGGTGCTGGAAGCCAAACTCGGTGCTCTATGGACACCAGACGAGAATTAAGCCACATCCTGAGCCACACCAAAACCATGGTGACTTTGACGTGTTTTCCGAATGGGGAAAATGGAAGACTGTCTCAGGCTGAGGCTGGCTGGCCCTAGTGACAAAGTTAAGTGCGCAGGGATGTCAGGGACCAGTAATTTCTCTCCGTCATTCAGCTCATTTAGGACCTCAGGTCACGCACCGCCTATCCAGCTGTCCCTCTGCTACTGTCTCGGAATGTTCTCCAAATGTCCACTATTAGACATTTAACTCCCAAAGTCATAAGCCAGTGTATCTGAAGGTAGTGTAGATGTGGGAAAGGGGCCCCGGGCTGCACTAGAGATTTTTAAATCGGGAGAGATCTAAGCTAGCACTCTGTCTTGACAGGTAGGACCCTGCACTGACTTGGAACTTCCCGGACCCGGCCACCGGGTCTTGAACTTTTCCGCCTTTAGAACTATCAATAAACAAACATTTATTCTTTGATCGTTGCTAGAAACAAACCAGGCCCAAAGACCTACCCAGTCCTCTAGCGCCCTATCCACCTTGAACTATAACCCCCAGACATCACATATATTTCCCCTCTAAAGCTGAATTCTGTGCAGATCTCTCTGACCACTGCCCTTAGCTCAAAGTCGTCAGTCCGACCTTTGGGCAAAACATTCCGGTCTAATTCTTCACTTGGGTTGAGAAGGTACCAAGGAAGGGACTTGTCCCTTCTTCCTCTTTAATCAATACTAGCATCTTACAGGGGAGAGGATCTTTTATCAACACTGGCATCCTGCAGGGTGGAGATCGGAAGCCTCTGCCATCTGACTCATCCAACCTCCACCATCAGACTCTCCCAGCCTCTTCAGCTGCACCCCAGCCTCTCACTTATCCCACTCCCCACCCCCGAGCCTTCAGTATTTGCTCAGGGAATCTCTCGAGTGACCTTTTTGCTTTTGACCTCAGGTTCGCCTCATATAGCAATACTCAGTTTGCTTCGGGCCAGTCCTCTAGCCTCTCTAAACTTGTACTGACTTCCATTAACAGGTACAGTGGGTATCCACAACACCTACCTCACAAGGAGAGTGCCAGGCTCAGGGACAGTGTCTGGCACATAGTGATGAACTCAGATGTTTTCACAGGTATGGCTGGAAGACCCACTGTCGTCATGCCACACCCCATTAAAACACTCTCCATGGCTTCCTGAAGCTTCTAGACTAGTTATTAGCTCAGGACTCCGATGGGTTCTTTCCCCATCCGTCCCAAACCACATTTTCACCCTAAACTTTACCTCTTCGGATTATTCCTTCCCCCTTCAAGTATCCATTTGCTCTGGTGGGGGAAAAGACCACTCAGGCTTAGAGGCTAAAACCCTGTAGTGTGAAGTCAGATTGCCCTGGGTTCAAAATGTTCAAGAACTTATTTGTCCCTGCCCCCCACAGGAAAAAAGTTACTAAGAGGATTTAGTGGGATGACGTGGGTGGCCCCTCAGGCAAGCAACTGGCATACACAAAATATAGTGTGAATACTCCTCTATTTCTCTTCCTGGTCCTGTGCTTTCCACCATGTGGATCTATATGCTATACTTAAGAGTGTCCCTCTCTGCACACCTAAACCTGTTGTCCTTTAAGAAGATGAGGGAGGTGCCCCTTTGTCTACCAGGAGTTCCCAGAATTTTACCCACCTAACTAACCTCCTCCCCGCCAAGAAATGCCTAGAGACACTCTAGCTCCCTGACCCACTTGCCCACCTCATATCTTAGTGTTCCTGTTCAAAACAGAGAGACAAGTGACATCTTTTTCTTCTTTCCCTTTCCTGAGGTCTCCGACTAGATCCTCATTTGGAGGATGGCATTGGCACAGGGTCTGTATACCTGGCTGCGGCCAGCTGTCTGTGGACATTCCCAGATCGGATTCATCTTTGAGCTTTGCATGGGTCCGTAAATGGCAGAATCCCCATAAACGTTTAGCTGAGCGAAAACACAACTTTCTGGAGCAAAGAGGCGAGAGGCCGTTCCAAGTTTTAATCACCGGAGAACCAGCACTACTGCGGCTGAGCCTCTCCAGACAGAGATGGATCTGTGCGGGGGCCACACTAGAGAAGGAAAGAATTCTGTATTCCAAAGGCACGCTGCAGCCAAACTACACAGCACTGAAGTGAAGTCAGCCTTCTCCTGTCTGCTCCAAGCGAGGCATGGCTGTCTTCCTAGGGCCAAGGGTGGTGGCTTTTAAACAAAGGAGTCCCAGGCCTCTGGTACAAAGAACCGTGGATACATGGGCCTGAGGAGAGACTCTTACATACCACGGACTTGAAAAATTAGATCTCTGAGCCCAGGAGGCTATTCTAAAGTCCCATCCAAGCGTGTCTGCTAAGCAGCCTTGGTAGCGAGCACAGCTGAATTCCTAATCGCTTACACCCCACAGCCCACTAAAGATAGCTAGGAGAGGTCTGCTGTATGCCAGAGTCTTCTTTTTAAATAAGAATGCAAGAACTGTTCAGGCAAGAACATTTTAGTCACACAGCCCTCAGAAAACTGAAAGAGGGAAAAAAAAAAAAAAAAAAAAAAAAAAAAAAAAAAAGACGGACCTGTCTCTCCTTGTTTTGAACGGAAACACCTTGGTTTTTTAACATCAGGCTGAGACGGTGCTGGGGCTCACAGCCCGTACCCTCAAGCATTTACCCACGAACACCCTGAAAATGATCCAAGCCTATCAGAAACTGGCCAAGACAAGGACGACAAGTAATGACTCCGGCCCTCATAACGTAAGCAATGCTGACTTTTCTTACTGGCGGCTTGGGCAGGTTGTGACTTGGAACGTGTCTTCTTTTTGACTAAGCCTTACTAATTACCTATGGTGAGAGTCAGTTCTCTGCTCTAACAGAAGTTTTTCTTCAGCTGCCTAAACCGAGACGAACCAGCCTCTCTCTGCACCAAATTCCTATGGCGCGTTTTTGGACAGCAATCGGGGAGAGGCCGTATCACTTACAACAGGTAACCTGCTCTTTAACTCGCCGAGTTGCTTTTCTAAATATGTCGCCAACTTCCAAAAGAAGCAACATCTCGCCTAGACCCTGTAAAAACATCCCAAAGTGTGATGGAGCCCAGGTCTCCTACTGCAGGGAGAGCTCAAGCTTACCCAGCTTGCCCAAGACCCTAAGTGTGATTCCCAGCATAAACCAAGAAATTAGAATAGTTAAGTAGACTGTTAACCATATAAATATGCACAGCTCATCTCGGGAGAGCGGTTTTGCCTTCATCCTTCTTTATTTTTAATTTAAAATCGTGCTGGGAGCTGGACGGTGGTGCCACACCCTTCTAAGCCCAGCGCTGGGGAGGCAGAGGCAGATGGATCTCTGTGAGCTCAAGGCCAGCCCAATCTACAGAGTGAGTCCCAGGACAGCCAGGCTTCCACAAGAGAAACACTGTCTGGAATAAAAAAGAATAGTACTGGGCCTGGTGGTACACGCCTGTGCTGTAGAACCTTTTACTCCCAATCTGGGGGTTTTAACCTACCTAGATCATTCAGTTCCCGGATAAAATGACACACAACTTTTATTATTTACAATAAGCCTTAATCAGCACTACAGCTGGGCAGATATCTACCCTCTATGTTATTAAAATCTATTTTTTTTTTAATGAATAACTACAAGTTATTACTATGTTTATCTGGTCTGCTCTTATTGGCTAGCCCTTGGGGCCACGTCCTTTTGACTCTCATGGCAACATATTTTCTTTTACCTTTTTCTCCCTGGTAGTTCTCCTTTGACCTCCCCCCCACCCCACCCCAAACCCAGGAACCCTAAAATCCACCTATGATTCTCCTGCCCAGCTATTGGCTATTGGCATCTTTATTTACCAAACAGAAATAATTTGGGAGCAAGGTGACATACTGTCCTTTGGGTCTAAGTGCAGACTCTCCTGTCTCTGGGGCAATCAGGTCCTAGGAGCCACAATTAGCATTACAATATACAGCAAAAGAGCAAACTTCAGCACCCCTGTAATCCCGGTACTTGGGAGGCACATGCAGGAGAATCAGGAGTTCAAGGACAGCCTCAGAACACCATCCCAAGCACCCTCTTCCAAAAACAAACCAAAAACCACCACCACCACCACCACCACCACCAACAACAACAACAACAAACCCAGTTGGACTGAAATTATACCTCAATGATTGAGTTATTTACCTAGCCCATGAGAGGCCCTGGGTTAGATCCTCAGTATGGGAAAACAAAACAAAACAATTCCTTGGTTATTTTTGCTGCTTCCTATGGTGAATTATTGTTTAACCCACAAACGGGACCAGAGCTGACTGGAACAGCCTGTGATTTAGGTCAAGAGCGTCCTTTGCTGTTCATGCTAATACTTCTAGGAATACTGGTTCTCTATCCTGAGTCTAGACTGCTGGTCTCAGGGCTCCCGTGTGGCTGTGGAGTTGGGGGGCAGGGAGGGCTCTTTCTTCCCTCTGTATGGGATGCTATTCTGGAAAATTCTCTTTCTTCTTTGGTCCACTGGTTTTGGTCGTTATACACTCAACCGCAGCCTTTGGGAATCCAGCATTTAGGCGCTGACACTCCGTCTTGAAGAATCTGTTTGCTATCTTGTTTCTGGTGGGTGAGAGGGAGTTTATAGTGTTTTTATTCTTTTCTGCCGTTTTGCTAGAGTTCTGGGCCGAAGCAGAGAGGCACACATCTGCCCAGTTTCCTACATTTAACTAGAAGCCAGAGTCAATGTTTACATAGAACCACAGCCCAGTGCTGTGTCCCTTAGCCCCTGGGCCGCCCCCAGTACCAAGTAGCAGAGACTTACAGTGAGAACTCGGGAGGAGCAGTTTTGTGAGTTACATGGTGAACAGTTAGACCAGGCCCAATACAACCGGCAGGGCAATCAGCCCAGTGATTCTTCTTGGGTGACTGAAGGGGCAGAGGCTTTGATAGGAACCTGACATCTCAAAAAAAGGACCAGGGACTTTATGCAGCCTTCCTCGCTTTCTCTGGAAATTGTTTCTTTACGATGCAAAAGGACTGTTTCCAAGTCCTCACAGAATCGAAGCTGTAGTAAGACAATCCAAGCCATCAAGATTTCACGACAAAAGCCTCAGTATCTTGACATTAACTAGAGTTAAGTTCCGTGTCCATATTATCTCCCAAGTCGGGCAAATGGAAATTCCGTAAAACATCTGTATCCAAAGAAGTCCTCTGACGATTCAGAAATGAGTAAAGCCCAGGAGGCCTTCCATTCTAAAACACCACGCAGACCCTCATTGGCCGCATTGCCACAGGAGTTGGTGGCATGGTGGCACAACTTGAAGCCGATGCAGGAGAATCACCAGTTCAAGGCAGTTTAGTGAGATCTGCAGAACAAAAGCCTGACACATGGTGACCCACAGCAACAATCCGAGGACTCGAGGTGGACACAGCAGAAAGAGTCCAAGTCTGAGTCTAGCCTGGGCTCAGTATCCCAAAAAAAAAAAAAAAAAAAAAAAAAGAGTAGGCAGGAGGGAGAAGCAGCTCAGGGGGGCCCCATTGAGGTGCGGAAGGGGACTTGGGTTAGACAGTAAGGAGCACTTTTGAGTAAACTGAGAAGTAGAAATGAATCCTCCCATTCTGAGCATCTCTCATCCACCTAAGAACTTCAGTGCGATCCCTTTGTGCGATCCCATCTGACCGGCATCCCAAAGCTAACATGCACCCCTACACCCCAAATACAGACAGCTCCAAGCTCTATCCAGGAGGTCCTGCGGAAAAGCATGGAGGTGCGGTAGTGACTATGGACAAACGGAACGACCCTCCTCAGGAAACACCTATTCCCAGAAAGGATTATGCTCAGGAAGATTAAGTACACTAGAGTTCTTCAGAGCACAGAGAAAAACCTCAAAACACTGAAGACAAACTCGGGGTGGAATCCCGAAACAAGGTCTCAGGTGAGAGTGGAGACCAAGAGGCCATTAGGGGCAGAATCTTGGCCCGCCCGCCACCCAGCTGTGCAGAAGAGGAACCAGTCACACAGCAAGGACCCCCCCCCCCAGACGTAGAAGCATAGCTGAGGAAGGCCTAGACCTCAGATCACCTGCTGTCACTGGTGGGTACAACTGTGCTGAGAAGACAGACAGGTCACCATGCGTCACTCTACTCCTGAAGCCATTGCTTCTGGTTGGTCTGCTAGTGGAAGATCACAGGACCCTGCCTGGGATGGCTTCTCTCTCTCTCTCTTTGTCTCTGTCACACAGACACACAGACACACAGACACACACACACACCTGGGATGGTGTATGTTTCTCTCTCTCTCTCTCTCTCTCTCTCTCTCTCTCTCTCTCTCTCTCTCTCACACACACACACACACACACACACACCTGGGATGGCTTCTCTCTCTCTCTGTCTCTTTGTCTCTGTCTCTGTCTCTCTCTCTCTCTCTCTCACACACACACACACCTGGGATGGCTTCTCTCTTTTGTCTCTGTCTCTGTCACACACACACAGACACACACACACACACACACACACCTGGGATGGTATATGTTTCTCTCTCTCTCTCTCTCTCTCTCTCTCTCACACACACACACACACACACACACACACACACCTGGGATGGCTTCTCTCTCTCTGTCTCTTTGTCTCTGTCTCTCTCTCTTCTCTCTCTTTGTCTCTCTGTCTCTCTGTCTCTCTGTCTCTCTCTCTCTCTCTCTCTCTTATACACATCTAGATGTGTATAAGAGACAGCACACACACACCTGGGATGGTATATGTTTCTCTCTCTCTCACACACACACACATCTC
Source organism: Rattus rattus (assembly GCF_011064425.1). NCBI lineage: Eukaryota > Metazoa > Chordata > Mammalia > Rodentia > Muridae > Rattus > Rattus rattus. The sequence goes on along the minus strand of NC_046164.1, from coordinate 88,205,668 downwards.
TCTCACACTTCTCTCTCTGTCTCTCTCTCTCTCTCTCACACACACACACACACCTGGGATGGCTTCTCTCTCTCTGTCTCTTTGTCTCTGTCTCTGTCTCTCTCTCACACACACACCTGGGATGGCTTCTCTCTCTTTGTCTCTCTGTCTCTCTGTCTCTCTGTCTCTCTCTCTCTCTCTCTCTCTCTCTCTCTCTCTCACACACACACACACACACACACACACCTCTCTCTCTCTCACACACACACACACCTGGGATGGCTTCTCTCTCTCTGTCTCTTTGTCTCTGTCTCTGTCTCTGACACACACACACACACACACACACACACACACACACACACACACACACTGAAAGAGCCAATATCCATGGAATGTTCATGCTAACAATGTCCCCTTTGATTTAATTTGTCTTATTTTTGACCTGGGGATCCAACCAGGACTTTTTTTAAAGCACAAGTGAAGCACAACTTTTAATTGTTTTAAGAAGTGTGACGGCAGGCCAGCCATGCTGAGTCAAAATCTGTAATCAAATACAGTCACAAAGCTAAATATACAAAGTTTGTTATTGGGGCTGGAGAGACGGCTCAGCACTTAAGAGCAAGGACTGCTTCGGCAGAGGACCTGAGCTTGGTTCTCAGCCACTCACAGCTACCCCCCAAGTGGAGCTCCAGATCTGGCGCCCTCTTCTGGACTCCACTGGCACCTGCACTCTTATGCACATACCCCACACAAACATATACACAATGAAAATTAAGTAAAAATGAGACGCATGGTAACTAGATATACACAAGTCTATCCTATTTATCTACGACCAAACTGAGCTGTTTTTAAGATCTCCTGACTCTCTGTAATAAGTTTCCTTTGAGAACGATTCAACGTCGATCGGTGTTTGTTCACACTGAGCCTCCTCCATCCACCTATCCATTTCTTGGGAATTTCTTGGGACTCAAGCGCACAAAACAGGATCAGATGCTTGGCCCTGCTCGGGGTCTCTGGTAGCTGGAGTCCACTGATGCTGAAGTTAGGGACACAAGGTCAGGAAGAAGGTCGGAACGCACAAACAGGAGTCTGTGGGTATGGAGTCTAAGAATGAGGCGGCAGGAGGATCTCAGGTTTTGAGGCCCGTGGGCAGTGGATGCATACGATGGCTTCATCTCAAAATAACAAGCACATGCCCAGTTCTTATCAATGGCGGCGCAGCTCTGGCCTGTCAGGCGCCACTTGAGCCAGTATAGACTGATCTGCCTCTCTCTCTCCAGCAGGCCACAGCGGCTCACTGGAGGAACGGCCTCCCTTAGCTCCAGGCCCCTGCTTCCCACTACGCCATGCTTTCCTCGTGTTCTGCCTTATCACCACACCTGGTACGTTTGTCTGCTGTCACACGTCTTTGTGAATGTGGTTATGCTAAAAGGCAGCTTGCGGATACGCCCTCGTGTGCCTAGGGTACATTAACCACACAGTCACATACACGTCGGTCCTTTTTTTTTTTGGTTCTTTTTTTCGGAGCTGGGGACCGAACCCAGGGCCTTACGCTTCCTAGGCAAGCGCTCTACCACTGAGCTAAATCCCCAACCCCGGTCCTTTTTTTCAGAAGAGAAAACCAAAGCTCATAGTCTACGTAACCGCCCCTGGGTCACGTGGCTAACAAATGGTGGAATGAGAACCGCCCCAGACTGCCCCCCCTCGTGCTATTGTCCGGCTTGATGAGGAGAAACTTAGTCGACCGGACGCACACAATACACACTGATGGAGGAGATTTGGGTTCCGGTAGCTACAGCGATGTCCTTCAAAGAGCAAACAATGGGGGGGGGGTGTCAGTGGGGGAGGTACCCCTTGCTTCTCCTCTGGGAACTCTTACTCTGACCCAAGTACTACCATTAGCTAAAATGCTCAACCCCGCTTCCTTTTCCTTTTTCAGACACTTGCTACAAATGCAAAGTCACCGTGAACGAGGGTCCAAACTCAGCCAACGGAGTCCAGCGCGCACACACCTGAACTTAATGGGATTCAACACCCCCGGAAGATTAATCAGCGCCGTGGGGCTCCGGGAACACAAAGGCTATTGGGGGGGGGGGAGTGCTGCAGCCACGCAACCTCCTTTTCTGTGATTACACCTCATTGTATAACAATGTTCAGACATTTGGTCCGAGCAGGCATAGTAATTACATTTCTCACTTGGAACTAATTTAAGCAGCTACATCTGAGTTCCTCCACAAGTCCTCCGGCTGATCCACCCTCCCGCCTCCCACCAGGAGCGCTCCCGCCCGAGAAAACCCGGACTTCTGTGAAAATGACTGGCCCTTTTGCGTCAGGCGCCCTTGGTAACTCGGAGGCTCCCTTCAGAGCCCACCTCGCCTCACGTCAGGAGCAATGAGGTGAACTGTTAAAGAAAAGAGAAGAAACCAGGGCACCTGAGATGGCTCAGAGGTTAGGAGGACTCCAGCGCTCCTGCAGGGAACCCGGGTTCAGTTCCCGGCACCCGCGTGATGGCTTGCAGCCATTTTTATCTCCAGTTTCAGGAATCCAGTGCCCTCCTCTGGCTCCTGAGGCACCAGGCCACACATATAAACAGGCTAGACAGACATACATGCAGGCAAAACAAGCGTGCACATAGAACCAAATAAATCTTAGAAAAGCCGGGGAGCAGGAAAGCGGGCAACTAGCAGCATCTGCCCCTGCAACCTGACATCGCTAGCTGTGACCACACTTACCCCATGCCCCCTGATGCATGAAAGTTTTATCTCTGAGACTGCAAAAAGCTCTTAGAAAGGCAGGGACAGTATCCCATTGTACTGCTGTGTTCACCTGACATTTTATATCTAAGGAAGGGTAAGGGGGAGGGGAAGGGGAAGGGAGAGGAGAGGAGGGGGAGGGGAGGGGTGATGACAGATAATAACACACTGGTCACTTTCCTTCTGGTTGGTAGATCACTTTGCAACCCTTGGGGACAGGTCACGGCTAATACCAAGCTTTTCTCCTATCGGTAGGAGCTAGCCTGCTCCACCTGACTGCTCTGATAAAGAGAAGGGAATACCTTTTCTTTAGAGGCAGGAGGATACCCCGTCCTGAAAGCTTGGGAGTTGGCCAGGGCCACCCCAGCTTCTGGTCCCAGTGCTTGATGCAAAGCAATGGAAGAGTCTAACCGCTTTCTCAAACGGGACATCGGGCTCCTTCACGATCGGCTCAATAACCTGCCATTTTGTGGTGGCTGCTGTTGTTGTTTTGGGGCTGAGTCTCACGTAGCTCAGGCTAGCCTCCAATCTGTTATACAGGAGGCTGACCTTGAACTCCAACAGCCTGGGTGTAGTAGCTTGTACCATCACACCTGGCTCCTAGTAACGTCTTCACCAGGGACTTGAGGGGGTTATATATGGGTTCTGCTGCGGCATGGGGTGTGCCTAAAAGCGATGGCTGTAGTCAATGACAAGACAAATAACAAAAGCTCAGCACGACGCATTTCGAAGCCACCAACATTAAGGCTCTAACCCATTGCTACATGGCCAGATTTGAGAGGTGGGGGTGGGGAGGATGCACATAGCATGTTCTCCCCTTCTCTGTGCAGCCTGGGCAGGAGGCAACTGCATAGCTGAACCCGGGCTTGGCTGGGTCAGAGCACAGGAAGCACCACACGTCCACCTGTCCACTTGCTTTGCAAACCTGAAGTTCGATCTCTGGTTGCTTCCATCAAAAGACCAATCAGAACCAAGTGTGGGGCTCACACCTGTTCTTGCAAACTGAGGCAGGAGGATAGCCTCAATGTCAAGGCCAGCTTTGAGCTACACAGAAGATCCCTGCCCTAAAAAGGAAAGGGGTTGTCACAAAGTCCCACCCTTTGTTGAGGATCTACAGCCAGTTAACGGTTGCCGGGGAAGGGAGAGATGGGTTCCTGACTGATGTAGCTCTGAGAAGTTGCTTACGCTTCTGTAAGTTACCCTAAATTAAGCCAGGGGTTAGTGGTGCACCCCTTTATACCAGCGCTGAAGAGGCAGGAGCAGATCTCTGAGTTCCAGGCCAGCTAGGACTACATAATGAGACCTCGTCTCACACAAACAAATCAGTTGAATGGGTAACACGTGCAGAAGCTACCTGTCCCTGCCCCGCCTTGTGTGAAAAGAACACAGGAAAGCAAGCAGACAGACAGCCTCTCCAGATCACCACTTTGAGGACAATGCTCCCTTGGGGCTCTGGGAGAGCCCTCACCATGAGAGACGAGGACATTCTGGGTACTTCCACTTTCCAGGACAAACAGCAATGTGGGGGGAACTATGAGGAACGGAGGACTGGGGTGGGGTGGGGGCAGGAAAAGGCCACGGGTACACCTGTGAGGAGCAGCGTGGCAGGAAGGTCGCTGGGCTTGCTGGCCACAAGCTCCACATTCCCCACACGTGAGAGTGATGAAGGAGGACACCCACGAAGGACACCCACGTTGTCACTGGATGCCTTATCGCTCCACACTTTCCTGTTGTCCCCTTCGCACCCCGGACAGTCACAAAGCCGTAGCAGACAGGCCAGCGTGGTGGCTCACGCCTGAATTCCCAACACTCTGGAGGCTGAGGCAAGAGGAGGTCGAAGCTAGCGTGGGGTGTGGTTCACAGACACGGCCCCAGCACTTGAAGGTCATCCTTGGCCAAGTTCAGAGACAGAGGCCAGCCTGGGCTACCTCAGGTCCCGTCGAGACAGAGCAACGGTCTGTCAAAATGGGAACCCACTCTCTCTGGGTAAGGTTCTCTCTCCGTGTAAGACGCAGAGCTGCCCCCGGATGGCTGAGGGTCCCTAGCCAGACCTAAGGTTGTTTTGCCTTGTGTGACTGCACTGTGGAAACAAACAACCCACTTCTTAGTCTCCTGGGTTAATTCTTACGTTTTTACCATCAGCTGCTCCCCCTTCCCCCTTAATCGTTCATTTCCACGGACCAGGCACACTGTTTCATTGAATCCTACAGGAATCCTTTCAGGATTCAGGGAAGCTTCCGACTTAGGGAAAGTGCCCATCATGGCCGCACAGTTCCATCCATCACATTCTCTCAAGCGGCGTTCCCACGTGACGGCACGGCAAGTGGCACTTCCGCCCATGCGCTTTACCGGGCCGCACGTGCGTGCGAGGGTTATGAGGAGGCACCGCCGAGCTGCAGCGGAGGACAGAGTGAGGGGTGGAATGTCGGCTGAACAGCTCACTTCCTTGCCCTGACTGGCATCCGTCTTCCTGGTTAATTGGCTTGGAGTTAAGTACCTTGCAGGATGGACCTTTGGAGCGGCCGGTGACTTGGTGGGTAAATACGTATTTATGGACGTCATAAAACGCAGTCTGTGTAAACACACACTGGAGAACGGTTCAGAGCGCTGGGTGGCTGAATATGGCACAAGGGTGGCCTTTAAGGTTGCTGAGTGCTCCGTGGTTAGATATTTAAGAAAAACGAACACGCGAGTATAGTTTCAGTGTAGGGGATCTAGCTATCTATAGTGTCAGGGTAGAGATCTCACACTCGCCTGCAGGGAGCGGAACCACCTGGGGAATCACACCAGAAATGCAGATCAGGGCTGGGGACACAGCTTAGGTCATGGTGTTCCTCAGCAAGCATGAAGCCTGAGGCTCCATCCAGCACCACACAAAACTGGGCATGGTGTGCATACTGGGGAGGTGAAGCCTGAAAGATCAGGAGTTCAAGGCTAGCCTTGGCTACGCAGCAAGTCTGGGGCTAGCCTGAGCTACATGAGTGAGCACATGCCCGCGCACACACACGCATACTGCAGCGCACATACCCGTAATCCCAGTACTCAAAAGCAGAAATAAAATGACTGAGTTTAAAGCCCATCCTGGACCACACAGTGAGCATAAGGTTAGCCTGGGCTACACACAGAAACTCTTGTCTCAAAAAGCAAGAGAGGATGCCCGGAGGTGGTGTGCACGCCTTAAGTCCCAGCACTCAGAGGCAGAAACAGGAGGATCGGATGTTCACAGCCAGTCTGGTCTACAGAGTGAGTTCCAGAACAGCCAGGGCTGCACAATGAAGTCCTGTTTGGGAGTGGGGGGTGGACAGAGTTTTAACAGGAGAGGGAGAAGGGAAGAGAGAAAAGGGGAGAGGGGAAGAGAAAAGAGAGAAACAAAGGCAGAAGAGCACTGTTGTAAGGCTGTGAGGACTGCTCCCTCGGAGGCCGAAGCCCCCATCAAGATGACCTTGTCAAGACGCTGTAGGATAGAGACTTGAACTTGGGCAAACATCCAGGGCCCCAGTAACAAGGCAAGGATGAAATGAGAGCTAGAAACCTGTGACCCTGTGGTGTTAAAAATGGGAGCCCAGCCTTGGGAGAGCACATGTGAACTCAGGCTGCATCTTCCACTCACTCACTCTCTCTCTCTCTCTCTCTCTGGCATCGTTCATCCAGAACAGCTGGCCTCAAGCCTGTTCTGTAGCTGAGCCTGGCCTTGAACTCCTAATTCTCCTTCAGAGAAGGCTGTCGTGTCTTCCACTGGGAGTAGAGGTGTAAGCCAACCATGATTGTTCCATTTCTTGGGAAAAAAAAAAAAAAAAAAAAAAAAGGGTTTCTGGAGTTTCAAGCTGTTGTGGTTGACACTGTCCTATTTAAATGTCTCTCTCCGTAAGTCAAAGCGCTTGCCACACAAGCTGAAAGCCCAAGTTCTCTCCCTGGAAGCCAGGCACATGGCTGGATACAACGGCTCACATGTGTAAACCCAGCAAGCACTCCTACAAGACAAGAGACGGAGACAGGAGAATCACACGGAAACCTACGGCAGCAAGGGGGTTGGGGGGAATCCAGGACTGCTGGCTGGCTGGCAAGGCACCATGGCACGGTCTGTAACCCTAGCACCCAGGAAGCTTAAGCAGGAGAAACGCCATTGACTTTTAGGTCAGCCTGGGATACACAAGAAAAGCATGTTTAAAAAACAGTAAGGGAAAACATTCTCCCACCACCAACAGAGCAACACGCCCTTCTTCCTCTTTGCCGGAATGGCATCACGAACTGTCATAGCAATGTGCCCAAACTACCACCCATCCCAGCCTGGCATCCACTGCCCTTCACCGTGGAGACCAGCATATCAAATACTCCCTCCTACTGTCTATGACCACACGGCCTTGGCAGGAAATACCAAAAGCTCGCACTGGTATAGACGTGTGGGTTGGAGAGCAAGAAAAAAAAACCGTAGGTAGCCACAGAAGTGCTCCTCCTGGAGCCCAGAGGCAAAATCCTGGGAACTTTATTTCAACTGTTCGAGGGCTCATCTCTCTGGCAGGATGGCCATCTGGACCCCCTAACTTCCTGTACCCCCTGCCAAGCCACAGGCGACACACGCAGGAAGAGCATTTGGAGGCTCATCTAACTCACCCTTGCACAGCATGTGACCGAGGCTAGCAATCTGTCGCGTTGATGCTTCAAGATCTACGTGGGCCACATGGATCTGAACGGATGTCGTCTCCATCCTCTTCCTGTCTCCCGGGGCTGACAGCTCGGGAGCCAATGAAGGTCACAGGTGTTTAATATAAAACCCAAAACGCGATGGGACCAAGACCAGATGCTACCTGCCTCTCCGACATAGCTCAAACCACACGCCATGGCTGTATGACCTAAAACTGCCTTGCCAGACTACCACGTATGTGCTGAAGAGGCGACCTAAACTCGCGGCTTCCTAACGTCTCCCCCAGCTCTGCAATGCTGGGGTGGGTAGCATTTGCTTTACCCTACTGAGAAAGGGTGAGAGGAGAGGCAGCGATAAGAAGCTAACACACCAGAAAGCCTCCCACGGTACTAAGGAGGATGCCCGACTTTCAAAGTCAAAGCAAGCCACTTTACTGTTCTGAGTGTCACACCTTCCAAACAGTGACCTCTCAAGAAGGCAGACTCCTCTATCCTAAAGCCAAACAGCAAAGTCCCATCCTACCGGTCAGACACGGTGACTAGTGTCCTCGCCGCCAACCTAGCCCGCACCCTCTAACTAGTTTGTAGTACCAACTTACTGCTTCTCCATCTATCTGCGTGCTCCCAAGTCCTCAGACAAAAGTCCCAACACAACACCACTTTCCTGGCCCAGCCCTCAGCAGTCTCCAAAGTTCACCTGGTGGACCTGACTGGTTTTCTCCAGCCTTGCCTAGAATTAACTTCCAGATGGGGTGTCCTGTTTGTAGAGGAAGCCTATGGACAAGAGCTAGCCCATCTCCATGTCTGGTCTGCCTCTCCCTGCACCCTCCCGCCAGTCTGCAAAAACTCAAGACTTTGCTTCGGCTAGTATAGTCACCGATCAATCGATTGATCGATTGATTGATAGATAGGCAGGTAGACAAATCCGTTTCTTTCTTTTTCTATTTAAGAGGAAAACATAGAAAATCAAAGTTCGTTGTATTTTTTAAATTTCTTTTCCAATTTTTGAAACAGGTTTCCATTACGTAGCTTTGGCTGCTCTAGAACTCACTACACGCACAGCAACCTCTCTTCTCTGCTATTTGGAATCCATCTAAGCTTTTAGAGTTGGGGCAGCCTCTCCTCCATTATAAAGAGGAAAGGCACCGCAGAGAAAGGCTGCCTTGTTCAACGGCTGAGGGGTGGAGAGATGGACGGAGCTGGAAGAGGCAAAAGTCACCCCAACACCTCCTGCTTTAATCAGAAAACCAAGTCCTGATTAATGGCCAACACTGCGGCCACCTGAACTGGTCCTTTCCTCTCCTGCAAAGCTTGTCCGTCTCGAGTCTGACAGCTGGCTGCTTAACCACAAAGGCTGTGAGGAGGAAACTCAAGGAGCCCCCGTCCCCGGCACCTGCTCGAGGGGCTATTATACTTGTATTTCTCCTAATGACTGCTAAGTTGGAAAAACCATGAAACAAATGCCCACTGTCATTTCAGCAATACCCAATGAGGCTCTATTTCATTATGGTAAGAGCACTACTGTGTGCTCTGAAAAAGACACACACTATGTGTGTGATCCTGCCGATGCAGTTCACCCACACTTAGATTACATAGAGGATCCTAACTACTTGTTGTGAGCCATCGGGCAGCTGGTCAATTCAAGACTTGCAGATTAGGGCTGGTGGGGCAGCTCCCTGGGTGAATTCTCATGGCCTGAGTTTGACTGATGGGACCTACATGGTCAAACGAGAGATCAACTCCCAAAAGCTGCCCTCTGACTTCTACACCCACACTGTGGGGCACGCATGCCCACACGGGCGCACAGGCAACCGAAAACAAGTAGCAAGATCCGCAGGAGCTGGAGAGAGCAGGAGCTGGAGAGGGGTTAATAGGAAGAACTGCTCTTACAGAGGACCCAAGACCATTACCCGGCACCCAAGCCAGGTTGCTCACCACTCCAGCTCAAAGGGATCCGACGCCTTCCTCTTCTGGACTCCCCATGAACCCACACTCACAGACACATAGCCATACACACATGTACAGTTTAAAAACTATAAATCTTTTAAAAAAAATAGTCTTAAAAAGAGACTTCCTGGGAATGGATCTTAGGTTCTACTCATGATCCTCCGAAAGGAAAGTATGACAGGCTACTAAACCACGGGGTCCCACCTCCCCCTAGGAGAACTGCAGGCTTGGGTATTTTTAGTGCTTCTTTTGGGGGGGGGAAACAAAGAATCTCTCACTTATTTTAGCCTTGCCATCTATTCTTAGATCTCCAGCAGCCAGGCCCAAGTACAGCCCTCCCTCTTCCAATTCATAATCCAGTCTCTTCTCATTCCTCACCAGGAATTACCTCAGAAGAGTTAGGGCCGACAAGTGACAGATCATTTACATTTTAACCCTATTCAGACTTAGGTAAATGGTTTAATACGCACGCTAATATTCCATCATTATTCCAATTAAGGGAACTATTATGCTAAAGTGTTTAATCAGGAGAATTAGGGAGAGCTGCAGACACCTAAAATTAACCTCTAATAGTCTTGACAGTCACCCCATTTAAACGCTTGGCTATAAGCAACATTTACTTAAGGTTTCTGCTTAGGCACACAGGGATTCCTGATAAGACCTAAAAGCAATTCATTTCCTAACAAGATTGCTGTCTAAAAGAATAAACTAAAAGGGCCATGATTTAAATACAATCAAAGCCCCACGCCCGTCACATGCCAGGAGATTTAAACATCGTCATCTTGATCCCTGTTAACAACAATGCTATCCGCATCAGAAACAACACAAGAACTTCCTCTTTCTCTGACCTTCTCTGTTTAATTATTTCCTGTGATTTCTTCTAGGGCCGAGCTTGCGTGCTGCCCGGGGCCACCAGGCTTTCCGTACATGACTGATTTCTCTAGAGAAGCAAAATGCCAGCAGCCTGTAGGGACATTATGCAGTTGGGGGCCTTCACACATCTAAGTGACAGATTTCTTGGGGCTCCTGACATACACAAACAACTTTTTTGGTTTTTCTGGGGTATTTTGGTTTTTGTTTTTGGAGGGGGTGGGGCATGTTCTTTTTTTTTTTTTTTTTTTTTTTTTTTTTTTGAGACAAGGTCTCTCTTTGTAGCCTTGGCTGTCCTGGAACTTCGCTTTGTAGACCAGGCTAGTCTCAAACTGAGGGATCCTCCTGTTTCAGCGTCCCAAGCACTGGAATAAAGAGTGTATACTATACCACCATGCCTGGCTTGAACTTTTATTTTTAACCCCCAGAAGAAAACACAATGTTTTCCTCAACTCATTCCCATCTAAAGTCAAACAGGAAATTCTGCCAGGGACAAGAAAAGATAGTTTTGGCACTACCTCATCTCCCGCCCTGTCCAACGGGCCTCAACAGATGAATTACTGATAACACCAGGTGTGTTCATCATGTCTTAGGTCTGGACTCATATACACAACATAAAAAAATTGTAATTCCTTCGGAAAACACGCACCATCTCAGGCCTCACCTAGTCAGGATCCCGTTCCTAGACCAGCCCAGTACCACAGCCCTTTTGAAAACTACTGTTTCTTGTCAGCTGGCCCAGGTAAAGTGTGCCTTTTCTTCATACACTTTCCATCAGGATACGTAGGGCAACCCGTTCTCTCTCTGAGTAAGAACTTACACTGTTTTTTTGGTTCTTTTTTTTTTTTTTTTTTTTTTTTTTTTTTCGGGGTTGGGGGCCGAACCCAGGGCCTTGCGCTTCCTAGGTAAGCCCTACCACTGAGCTAAATCCCCAGCCCCAGAACTTACACTGTTAATACTGCAGGCAGAGGACAGCTCATTCACAGAGCTTGTGTCCTGCCTACACGAGGTCCTAGGTTCAATCCACAATGAAGGACTGGTAAAGAGATGTCACCTAGCGTTAAAATGCTTACAAGATTCTAAGTTCAGCTGGGCAGTGGTGTGCACACCTTTAATCCCAACACTGAGAAAGGAGACACAGGCACACGTTAAGAGATTTGAGGATTGGCCAGCCTGATCTACAGACTGAGTTCTAGGATAGCCAGGGCTACACAGAGAAACCCTGTCTTAAAAAAAAAAAAAAAAAAAAAAGAAAGAAAAGATTCTGAGTTCAAATTCGTTTTCTTAATAATAGCAATTCAATGTATTTACAATACCTTATTCAAGAATGTATGGTCCTGTGAAGTTGAGAGACACAATGGTCTTCCATAGAGAAAAAAAATCGAAAGTCAAGAACGTGGTTAAAGTCACAAATCCTGGGTATAGTGAAATGGTTCAGCACTTGGTGCTCTTGCAGAGGACCTGAGTTCAGTTCTCAACACCCAGACGGTGGCTCATAACCATCTCTCTGTAACTCCAGTTCCAGATCTGAGGCTCTCTTCTGCCTTCCTCAAGCACCAGGCACCCATTGACATACATAAATACACACAGGCAAAACACTTATACACATAAAATAAAACTATAACTAGAAAAATAAGCTGGGTGGTAGGATTGCAGTTCATTCAGTACTCAGGAGGCAGTGGCAGTAGATCTGAGTTCAAGGACACCCTGGTCTACAAAGTGAGTTCTAGGACAGCCAAGGTTACACAGAGAAACCCTGTCTTAAACAACAATAATAACTTTACAAATTATTGTGATTATTAATAGTAATAATAGTAACAGTAACAGTAGTAATAACAACCAAAGTCCTGCTAGGCCAGCTGGGCCACACCCATACATAATCCTAGCACGGAGGATACCAGGGTAGAATGCGCGCCAGGACACTGAGGCTAACCTAGGCCACAAAATGAGACCTTATTTAAAACAGAACAAAACAACAAAACCGCAAAAAGCATAAATCCTGCTGTGATCAAGCAAGATAAAAACTTTTCACTGTTTATTAGCATTGTTATTTTGTACGCGTGGTGCTAGAGATGAAAAGGATATTAACGCTACAAAATCTTTTCCACCTACAGCACAAGGCTGCTGGAGGGTCCGCCGTACTCCCCACAGGCAACCATGGACGCACGCTTAGGTACAACACAACCTCGGCGTTCTTTACAAGCCACTCAAGGGGCTTGCCCGCCAGGGGCGCATGACGTCATAACGCAGATCCTAACAACTCTCGAGGTTTCGGGCGGGCGAGGAGATCCGGGAGGCTCGTTGGCAGGTGAGACTAGGAGCAAGTGTAGCAATCAGTGAAACCGAGAAGACAATGCTGTCCTCATACCCGTAAGGCACGAGAAAAGTGTCTAACATTCTAGAACGTAAGTTCCCCAAGGGCAGGGACTGCCTGAGTCACGCTCTGACAAGTGGGTGGATTAGAGGTAGGTGTTAGGCGCTCCGTATTCAATGACAGGCAGTAACAGCTCAGCCGGTCACTCTGTTCCGCAGCTGCACCCTGCACTCTTTGTTTCTAGCTATGCAATAATTCGTCGTATGTGGTTTTGCAATTTAGGGCCCTAGGCACAGCCACCAGAATCTAACGTACCACCCACAATATCAACACCTGCTCTCTACTGCTCCTAACTTCTCCTGGAACAACAACCAGAAAACCTAAGTAAGGACAGCAAGGCCCACAAAACCAGTAAACAACAGAAGATTCTTATCCTGAAACCTGGCGCACATTGCCCAGGGGCAGAAACAGGCTTGACTCAGTCTTTAAGCAATGAGTAACTATATTAAGGCTGTTTACCCGTATAGCTTCAAAAGGTCCGCCATATGAACCAAATTGTTGAAATATCTACTAAATTAAACTGGCCCAGCTCCACAGTTGTTTCCTTGGTAGGAAATATAAAATGAAATACCAACGAGATATGTGAGTAGAAAAAAAAACACATCCTAAGCCAACGTCATCGGAGGAGCCCCGAGCCTCACCTCCACCTCCCAACCCTACCGATCTTCACTTCAGAACCAATATGGAAGCGGTCAGTAGTAAGATTTTTAGACCGTACACACGGGAAGGCCGGAGACTGCCAAGGACGTTGACGACTGGGAGGGTAGGTAAGCTATGAAAGTCAGAATCCCCCAAAAGCCCCCTGGCTCCTCCCTCTAACCCAGCACGGAGAAGGCTGATGCAAGGAGGATTTTAGCACAAACGTGAGGCCCGTCGAGAACATAACAGGATCCTGTCTCAAAGCAAAACAGAATGGCAGCTGGTCATCACCAACGATTCAGAAATAAAGGAAAGGAATGTTTTATTCCAGAGGATTCTACCAAGACATGAGAGAGGCAAAGGAACCAGCAGAAAATGACATTCGCCAGCCAGTTCTCCTTTCAGAAGCCCCAAGGAAGGCCTCGCAAGGGGCTCCACTTCAAAGTGGAACTTTAAACAGGCCGTGGATACTTGACACAGAATTCAGAAGACAAGAAGACATCTTGGCACACAAGGAGCCACTCGCTGTGAAGGAATCCAGCGAATCCCCAGCGTGAGATGTCTACTGACAGCACACCGGGCTTCCGCACTTCCTACTCAGTAAGAGCCGGTCCAGTCCAAAACAATGAGCTTCTGCACGTGATCCAGAGCTCCTGAGTCAGAAAGGGGACAGAGGTAGAGTCTGTCCAAAGCCATGTTTATTCCGCTTCCTTCATGGTGGCCTCCCTCTTGGTTTTGGTGGTCCCATGCTAGAGGTGTCAATGAATGTCTTTAATTCTGGCACATGGGAAACAGAGACAAGAGGATATAACTTTGAAGCTTATCTGGGTTACAGTGAGTTCTAGGCCAGCCTGGGCTATATAAAGTAAAAAAAAAAAGTGTCTTAAAAAACAAATGGGGGGGGGTTGGGGATTTAGCTCAGCGGTAAAGCCTTTGCCTAGGGAGGGCAAGGCCCTGGGTTCGGTCCCCAGCTCCGAAAAAAAAAAAAAAAAAAACTTAAAAAAAAAAAAAAAAACAGAAACAAATGGGGGCCAGAAGGGGTCAAGTGACCCACACCTTTAGTCCCACCACTTGAGCGGCAGAGGCAGCTGAGTTCAAGGTCAACCTGGTCTACATGGTAAGTTCTAGTCCAGCCAGGTCTAAATAGTGTGACTTTGTCTCAACAAAACAAGACAAAGTAACAAACATGGGGTTGGGGATATTGCTTGGGTGGTAGAGTGCTTGCCTAGCATGCACAGGGCCTTGGGTTTAAGTGCCAGAACTGGGTATGTAGTAATTCAATGTCATCCTAGGCTACATGGTGAATTCTAGGCCAAACTGAGCTACATGAGAACCTGTGCGGTAAAGAAAAAAAAAGAAAGAAAGAAAGAAAGAAAGAAAGAAAGAAAGAAAGAAAGAAAAACAGAAATACTTTTTTTGTATGCAAGAACAAAGTGAAGCGAATTATCATTAAATGTTTATGTAGGTGAAATGATTTTTTAATGAAGAAAACATTAACTTCCATCAGCAGGTCTACAGGAAGCCCTACTGGCGTGCACTGTCAGGCCATGGACGTAAGAGTCAATAAACTCCCCAGACATCACGGGAAAAGTCTCCCTGTGCACCTGCAGTCCCTACGGAACACCAGGGTAAGCCCAGCCAGGATTATCTGAGCCAGCAGGGCTAGAGGAGAGAAGGATCCAGGGCTATGCGGCAGCAGAAAGAACTAACAGAATAAACCACGAAGGCAGAAAGGAAAGGATCTTCTTCTCGTCAGATGAATCGGGGAAAGACAATCGACATTTAGCCCGGCACACTTCTATGCATTTATGAATGGATCTGCCGAGAATCTAACTATGAACAATATAACCAGATCTGAAAAGAATTACTATTGCAGGGACAGAAGGAATGAGCCACAGACATACGTTTCAGAAGCTGCCTACGTCTGTTCTAGTATCTTCCATCAGTCATGCGTGTCAGCGCACATTAACCCCAGCACTCAGGAGTCAGAGGCAGTTAGATCTCTGTGAATTCAAGGCCAGCCTGGTCTACGTAATGTTCCAGGCTAGCCAGGGCTACCTAGTGAGACTCTGTCTAAGATATAAAACAAAAACAAAAGTACTAAAGCCACTAAGCACAAATAAGGAATACTGTGTTTTCAGTCAGCTACCATGACTTAGCATACGTAAGCACGCTTTGATAGCCATGTGTAGGAAAGGCTACGTGAATGTGTTGTTAATAAAGATCTTTAAGAGAGGGAACTGAAGTGTGGTTGTGAGGGCTCACGCCTTTAATCCCAGGCAGAGGCAGTTAGATCTCTGAGTTCTGGGCCAGCCTGGTCTACAGAGTGAGTTTCTGGGCCAGCCTGGTCTACAGAGTGAGTTCCAGGCCATCCAGAGCTAAAACAGAGAAACCCCTGTCTCAAAAGACAAACAGATAAACAAAGCGCAAAGCAAAATAAAAAAAAGAAAAGGGAACCAAGTGGTTATAAAACAGTTGCCTTTTAAGTGGGTGGGCTCTTACGCCTGTCAGTATCAAGTATTTCATTAATCCTAGCAGGTTTTCTTTCCATGACCTGGGATACCTGTTAGGCCATTGAAGTACACGCCGACTCGGGGGCAGACATGTAAAAAATACTCCTCGTCTCCACCCACACACGCGCAAGCCACAATGAAACGCAGCAGGCCAGACGCACACCCAAAGCACACAGGTTCCTCAGAGACAGTTTAGAAATACCCTGAACTAGCCAAGTGCCACAGTTAATATCACTGTGTTAGTCCACAGGAACAGAACAGCAACTGGGGAGGGGAGGGTTCAACGGGAAACAAGAGGACAAGAGGATGATGGATGGGGGATGTCTAATGAACAGAGCATATTCTATGTGTGGGCATGAGATTGTGAAAGAATAAATCGAAAACGCATAACACTCTGCCACGCAGGGCACTGTGCATGCATCCGTGGAAAATGTGCTCAGGAGCTCCAGAAAGAGCCCCCACATCGCTAAGGTCTTACCTTTAGGTCTAATTTCCTTCTGAGCCGATGAGCCAAAACAAACAACCGCACATATTAAAACTTCCTGCTCTGCCTCCATTAGCTCTGAGGATCTGCTGTTTGTGTGTGTTTGTGTTGAGCCAGTGATATCGGACCTCTGCCAGTACTGGGGTTCATCAGCACAGCTCTCTCCAGCATCAAGTGAGAAGACTCCACCGGAACCCCTGCAGCTACTGCAAATTATTAATATTGTGATTTCTGCAGGGGTAGAAACACAGACCCGTCTTCCTATGCCAGAGATGGACTTCTAAGCTGGAAAATGTGCTCATCCAGTGACACAATGTCCAAGCTCTGGGATAGAGAGGCAGGAAGAATGAATGCTTGAGTTCAAGAGTTCAAGGCTAGTCTCGGCAACACAGTGAGACTTCCCTAACCCCCGTCTCTAAAAACCAACCAATCAAACAACAGTAACAACTGCTTCCCGATTCTAACCTCGACGACTGCAGTCAGAATGGTGCTGAGTCACCCATGACGGATTACCACTCTCTGACAGTGCCATATTGCAAGTCCATGACACGGAGCCCTGTTTGCACCCTCAAAGCAGGTAAGTTGCTCAGAGGGCGGCTAACTACAGCCTAGGCCGACACAACTATAATTATTATAGTCTTCCCAAGCACATTTTGTCTCAGTGCATGTGTATGCTGTGTGTGTGTGTGTGTGTGTGTACGTGTGTGCACAACACCTCCATGATGTGTGTGGTCATACATGGACCATGGTGTTTATGTACATACAGGTCAAGAGTCAACCTCAAGTATTGATCACTACCAACAGGGTGTTGATCTCTCTTTACTTTTTATTTTATCTATATCACCTGGATGGATGGATGGATGGATGGATGGATGGATGGATGGATGGATGGATGGATAGGTGGGTGGATGGATGGGTGGGTGAGTGGATGGACAGACAGACGGGCGGATGGGCAGGTGGATGGATGGATGGACGGACGGGTGGGTGGGTGGATGGGGGGGTGGATGGGTGGAGGGATGGGTGGGGAGGGGTGGGTGGACGAATGGGTGGGTGGGTAGATGGATGGATGGATGGACGGACGGACGGGTGGGTGAGTGGATGGACAGACGAATGGATGGATGGATGGGTGGGTGGATGGATGGATGGGTGGGTGGGTGGATGGATGGGTGGATGGGGATGGATGGGTGGATGGATGGATGGATGGATGGATGGATGGATGGATGGATGGATGGGTGGATGGGTGGATGGATGGGTGGATGGGTGGATGGATGAATGGGTGGGCGAATGGATGGGTGGATGGAAGGATGGATGGACGGATGGGTGGACAGATACCACATGAGTGCCTGGTGCTCACAGAGGCCAGAAGAGCATACCCGAGTTACAGTTAGTTGTGAACTGCCATGTGCGAACTGAGCCTGGGTCTTCTTTAAGAACAGCAAGTGCTCTCCACACCTGAGCCACCTCTTCAGTCCCTGGGGTCTTTTCTTTTGCTGCTCTGAATGCCAGGCTGCTTGACCCACAAACTTCTGGAGCTTCCTGTGTAGACCTGTCAACAGAAGCACCGAGATTCCCAATGCACTACTGTGTCCAGCTCTAGACGGGCTCTGGAGATTCTAACTCAGGTCCTTGCAAGCTTTTACCTACTGAGCCATCTGCCTCCCCAGCCCCAAAGCAGCAATTCGAAACAATCATATCTATGACTTTCCTCAGTACACATTTATTAAGCAAATACAATGTCCTCAACGGTATGGGGCCAGAAGCAGAAAACTAAGCAGTGGACTTACTAAGCAATAACCCTGAGTCCAGAAAGTTCATAGTCTGAGGCAGAATCTAGCCAGCTACGTGGTAAGAACAGAAGGTAAAAAGACCACACCCACTGGAGGTGGAGGGGGGAAGTCGTGGACAGCCTCGAAAAAGAAAGGCTCAGAGAGGCTGGAAGGGTACGTAGCATTTGTCTATGAATGGGAAATAAAACGGAATCCCCCAATGAAGAGAAAGAGTCACAGTAATCTAACAGTCGTAAGTTCAAAGCCATCCTCGGCTACACGGGAACTTCATGGTTAGCCACAAAAAACAAACACACAAAGGCAGCAACCTTATGTAAGCTGTTGGGGCAAAATAGCTGTTGGTTTTCCTGCTCCTTTACTTACAGGTTTTACTGGTTAAGGCAGCAGGAAAGCGGATGAGACTTGCTACAGCCACAAAGAAGGCAGCATTTTCTAACGAACGGACCGAGGTTCCAACTCTGCATGGTCCACTCACATTTTCGTCATCAAGGGTTCTTCGCTACTTGTAAAGACTGCCTGGCACAGAGACTCAAACCTGTGAGCCGCAAGCCAGCCAGTGCTGCAGAGCAAAAGCTGTCTCAAAAAACATAAAAACAAAAGGCCCTGCTCACACAGAATGGAAACATTGACTTTTAAAGGCCAATGCAAGGCCGGTTGTGGCAATATTTGCCTCTGCTCCCAGCATCAGGGAGGCAGAGGCTGGAGGATCACTGCAAGCTCAAGGGTAGCCCTAACCACATTAAGTGTCAGGTGAGCCAGGGGGACATTGTGAGACTCAAACAAACAAATGCATGCTAATTCAGTCAGCTGGGCTTGGTGGTACATATCTGTACACCGTCTCCAATGCTCAGGGGGCAGAGACAGGAAGATTTAAAGTTCAACCTGCCTGGAGTACAGAGTGAGTTCAAGGCTAAACAGAACAACTTAGTAAGGCTGTTTGAAAATTTAAGGATTTTTTGAAAGATAATTAAAAAAAAAAAACAAACCTGAGTCTGGAAAGATGGCTCAATGGTGAAGAGCATTTGCTGCTCACCCGGAACTGGGGTTTGTGTCCAGCACTCACATATGGGGGGGGGCAGCTCACGCCTGCCAGCCGCTCCAAATCTAGAAGACCCAATGCTCTCTTCTAGATCTCACCAGCACCTCGCTCACGAGTACAAATGCACACCCGAACTAACCGTAAATAACCCCAGCACTTAGAAGGTAGAAGCGGGAAGATCAGGGAGACGTTCGAAACCAGCCTTGGCTGCACATGGAGTCGGAGGCCAACCTGAGCTCATGGCACCCTGTCTCAAGAAAACAAAAATCAGGGTCCTGTTGGGGGCCGGTGGACGGCTCAGTGGGTGAAGTGCTTGCCAAGCAAACCCGATGACCCATGTTTGGCTCCCAGAATCCACATAAAGGAGAAAGGAGAGTATCGATTCCACAAAGTTGTCCTCTGACCCCTACAGTAGTAACACGTCACGTATGTGTACACACGTGTACACACACACACACACACACACACACACACACACATATTAAACCTTTAAAAAGACAAAATGCCATATGGCTCAGCACTGACTGTATGGGTTTAGTTTCCCCAACTTGTTTTACCTTCCTAAGTCCAACACTCCAGTAATATTATCTTTGAACCTCCTTCCATAATCTTGGGAGGGGGGAGGATACAGAATTCTCATCCCCAAGTTTGATTAACGTCACTTTATTTGACATGTTCCTCATACCCCATGAAAATGGAGAAAAACCATGGCAATGAGAGACTGTCACCCATTTAGAACAAGCAGGGACCAGGGAGTGACTCATGGAAATGAGGTGACTATGACCAGGAGGCAGGGAGGGCTACAGCCATAGTGAAAAGCATCCGCCTAGCTTCGTGAGACCAGGCTCACTAAGGCTAGCCACCACAGTTCAGATACTAGCTGGGAGCAAAGGGTTCTTCTTGAACCCGGCTGTTGGGTGAATTCTCTACCTCAGAGACTAAAGGGATGGTCTTGGACAAACTGCTTAAGCTCTCCTCGGGTTTCCCAAAATGGAGATTATTCCACGGTGAGTCCTACAGGTTCCATTGCTACAGGAATCGCATTAAGAAACTCCAGAGGCCAGTGTGGGGAAGCAAACCTGTAATTCCAGCACTCAGGAACCTGAAACAGGAGGATCCCTCTAAGTTAGAGTCCAACTGGATCTACACAAAAAATCCCAAGCTAGCCAGGGGATTCATGGAGAAGCCCTGTCTAGACAAGAACCAAAACGTGACCCCCAGAAAGCCAATTCAACGGTGAAGACACCAGGGCTCTCTAACCGTCTGAAACTACAGCCCATCTCTAAGGCCTACTACCTCAACAGAATTCGCAGTCTCTTAGTCCAACCTGACCTCAAGCTCATGACAATCCTCCTGCTTCAGTCTCCAGCTGCTGGAATGACAGGTGTGATCTACCAACTTCAGCTTCAACAAGCCTTCTGACGGTAGTTAACACTGACCTCTCTCTCTCCCCAAGACTGGAACGAGGAAGCATCCACTTAACCCTGGTGTCCTCACCTGGAATCCTTTCGTTCGGGCTAACGAATATGGGAAGACACAAGGCTGACCCGATGCTGGAGAACAACACAAGGC
Organism: Rattus rattus; assembly: GCF_011064425.1. Classification (NCBI taxonomy): domain Eukaryota; kingdom Metazoa; phylum Chordata; class Mammalia; order Rodentia; family Muridae; genus Rattus; species Rattus rattus. Next base: position 88,185,070 of record NC_046164.1, on the reverse strand, counting down.
AGGCCCTACACTCCCAGTGAAAGGAGCCAGGAACCTAACGCACACTGGGCAAAGCTCTCCAAGAAGCCCCACCATCGTAGGTGCTGTTCACTGCCCCTAAGGCTACTCCTAAGTGCAAGCACAGACAAGGACCCAGAAAAAGAACTGTTTATCAGCCAAGTTCCAAAAGGGGAAGACCTAGCAGATACTCCTTCCCTTCTATGCTTTTTTAAAAACCCTCCCACTTTATGATTTCAATGACAAGTATAATGAGGCAAAATAAAATGTCTAAGACAGCATGAAGCTTGCAGTGGGAGTCGCACAGCAGGTGGAAACCTCTCCAGGGACAGGTGTCTTGACAGATTAGGGTTACTGCAGTCAAAGTTCCCTGGGGACGCACTGAAGGAAATTCCCTTTGCAGAACATCAGCTTCCTTCCACCCAGCCTGACAATGAAGGCTACAGGATAAAAGGCCATTTAAAAACAAACGAGGGCTGGGCTGCAGCTCAGTAACAGAGCCCTTGCTTGCCTGGATGTGCCAGGCCCTGAGTGCGAACTCCAGCACCGAAAACAAAGAGAGAAAAAAGTGAGATTTCTTACAGTGGTACACAGGATTCTGCCACCTGCTACAAGAACTCTTGAAGCCGCCCGGTGGCCCAGTCCTGAGTCACTTCCCTTCTCTGCACTCTAGGGTATCAATGGTCATGGGGAAGGGGGGAGCGGTGGACACATAGAAGCAAAAGACCCATGGTTTGGAAGCTAGTCTCCAGCCACTCCCGCTCCACCGCCCCAGGTCCCCCTCCCGTCTGCGTCCCCGAGACTGCTGACCCATTCTGGAGTCCAAGCAGGCGCCGCTGCTACCTTGACTAATGGCAGCACTGAATGAAAGGAGCCGAGGCAGGCTTCAGGATTTATGAATGTGCAGGGGAGGAGGGATATCATGTGACAATAAAGGAGAACGTCTTATTCACAAAAAAAGAAAAAAAGTGGTGAGCGAATACAGCCACTGAACAGCACAGGACCCCTGGCTAAGTACCGGCCAGGGCAGCCCGGCAGCCCCGCCCCCAGCGCCCCGAGAGGGAAACGCCTCGAACCCGAGAGCAAGATCTAAACCTATGTGCGACTAAGGCGGGAAGCAGCTGCCACTTGGCCCAGAGACGCTGACAAGCCCCGGTCTCCCCGAGGGGCGAGCATAAGCACCTCTGACTAAGCACCGAGAGCTTTGTTCCCCTCGGGCCTGCGGGCCGGGCACACGCACGGGCACGCGCTCTCCCTCACATACAAGTCAGGAGCGCGCTTCCCCGCACGCTCTCCCGCCCTCGCTGCACACGCTTCGGATCCGCCCCCAGAGCTGCCCCGACACTGCGGGGCGCGTGTGCCGGCCCACACGCGCGTGCACACACTCACACGCGCCGGGACTCGGCAGGCTGCTCCCGCGCTCTGGCCGCTACGCGGACCCAGGCGCACAGACCCTGAGCAGAGCCCGACTGGCCCTCCCCCAACTCCTCCGTGTTTTTATGAATGAAAATGTGGTATGCAAATGAGAGCGATTCAAGAAAACGAAATGGCGGAGCCCGGGCCCCAGAGGGCTCCGGAGAGAGCTGTGAGGAGGGCAGCGGTGCCAGGAGTCACAAAGTCACTATGCACACAGACCCATCGACCCCGGGATGCCCCGCATGGAGGGCGTCAGAGCTTCCGCTCCCGCAGCCCGAAGACCTCCCCGAGGTCATTTGCGCGCCCTTGGCCCGGGCTGCGACCTGGACTTGCAGACCCCAGGCGGTTTCTGCCGCCTCCCCCAGCCCAGCAAAGAGCCTCGCGCGCAGCCTCGACAGCTCAGCCAGCGGCTGCACCCCACGCCAAGTTCCCCCGACCAGTCCCCTCCTGCGTCCTTGGCGGCGGCCCCCACGCCGCCCCTCCGGGCACCCGCATCCCACCCGCGGCGAACTTACTCGTCCGGGTGTGTTTCTTCGGTCATTTTCTTGTTCACCTAGACGCCTGTCCCGCGGCGTGCAGCCTGGCTCCCTTCATCTTCCGTGCGCTCGCCCCCCTTCTTCACATCTCCGACATCTCCTGATTTGGTGGTGGAGGGGGGAGCTAGAGATGAAGGGGGCGCCGAGGCAGGCGGGGAAATGGAGAGCCCCGAGCGCAGGGCGAGGTCTGGGAAGGGGCGCACCCGGCAGCGGACGCCGTGGGCCCGCCGGGCGCGGCCCCGGGGCTCCGAGCGGGTGCAGGGGCGAGATTTGGGAAGGGGACCGGGAGGGGAAGAGCAGCAGAAAAACAAGCACGCTCGGGGCGGCGGGCAGCCGGCTGTGCTGGGGCCGGGCCGGGGTCGCCCCCGGGGACCGGGCCAATCAGGGTTCCGGGTAGCACTCGGCAGCCGGGGGAGGTGCGCCTGGGAGGCGGTGCAGGGCGCCCCGTCCGAGCCCCATCTCGCCACTCCACCGATTTACTCCATATTGGATTCTCAGCGCCGCCAACAGGAGGAGGAAGTAGGGCGGAAGCGATGACGTCTTCCCAGCGGCCAGAGGTGGTGGAGTGCAAAAAGCTTCCTACTTGCGACCAAAATAAAAAAAAAAAAAGAGAGAGAGAGAGACACACACAGAGGGAAAAAACACACTCACAAAACACTTTGTCCCGCCTACTGAGCGTGCCCCTCTTCTACTCCCCCTCCCGCTAGCTTCCACTCCGGGAGGAGCCTCGGAACGGCATGGTTGGCACTGCGTTGGTCGGGCTCCGAATCCTTGTCTCCGGGGCTCCGGGTTTTAGGAAGCCCAAGAGGGAGGAGGCGGGAGCCGAAGACAAGAACACATCTGGCTCCCGTTTTGTCCCCTCCCTCCGTCCAAACCTTTGGATTAAAAATCAAGGGGGGGGGGAGGTGGCGGAGGGCGGAGATGGGGAGGAGTTTAGGTGCAAGCCAGAGAGTTTGGTTTTGGAGAAGCAGAGTGTGGGAGGGGGGATGGGGGGCAGTGCAGGTGGCCTCCGTTGGCCTCCTCATCCCAACTCTGATAGAAACCTTGCAAGGAGAGGGATTTGGACTTTGCCAGTATCCTGTATAACAGGGGAGGTTCAGTTTCATGAGAATCTTGCAATCTTTTTTTTTGTCCACAAAGAGTATTTTTCTAGCCTGCATCTCAGGGTGGCTTCAAACTTGCTGTGTAGCCGAGGCTGCCCTTGAACTCTTGACCCTCTTGCCTCAGCCATCCAAATGATGGGATAACTGTTAAGCAACATCATGCCCACCAAGAGCGGACATTTAAAAATAATAATAATGTGTACACAGAAAATAAAAGGCACGCAGCCAAGAAACTTGCATTGCAGGCAGAAATGAAGTTTAAAGGTAACACCAAAGTGAATTAAATTATCCAGTTGGTGAATAATGTTTCTTGTTTTCAGCCCTTAGAAGTCCATAGTTTACTGAGCCACAGATTACTGCCTTTGATGGGCTTTGGCCAAAGAGAGACCCGGGAACTCCTCATTACCCCACCCCTGGCCGGCTTCTCTTTTTTTAAGAATGCGCAGGGGCAGGAGGAGAATGCGTGCTTGCTTGTCAGCAGAGTGGGTGGAGGGGAGAGGATGCTGGGTCCCCTGGAACTGGTTGCTAGCCTCCATGTGGGTGCTAGGAATTGAACCACAGTCCTCTGGAGGATCTTAACTGCTGAGCCATCTCGTCTCACCTCTCTTTAAAGTATTTTTCCCTACCATGGCCTAGGACCTGCCTGAAGTTTTCTGAGAGGACTCATGCACCATGTAGACAATGAACAGGGCTCAACTTGTGGATCTGCCTGGAATCTGAATTTGTGGAATTAAAACCCAATACAATTTTTGAAGGGGACACCATGTTTTCACTTGACACTGGATGCCACCGATTACAGTCATTGGGTATTTTCTGAGGTCTTGCCAGGGAACAAGGGACATAATCCCTGTCCTTTTTCTGCTCCTCAAGACTAATAGACATTTATACCCCCCCTGAATATGCCACTAGAGACATTCCACTTAGATTTTAAATAGCTATGAAACAGACTAGGGGAAGAAATATCTGCTTCAAAATTAGAAAACCGCCGGACTGAATAATCCATTCTACCGAGGTTGAGGCAAGAGGATCGATAGCAGTGCAAGTCCAGCCAGAGAACCCTAGGCTAGACAGAGCTAGTAAGCAAGATCCAGTCTCAAACGAAACCACAGAAAACGAAAAACAGCCAGGCATGGTGGGTCGTGTCCGTAATTCTAGCATTCTAGAAGCAAAAAGGTAGGTGGATCTCTGTGAGTTTGAGGCCAGTCTGGCTTACACGATGAGTTTCAGGCCAATCAGGCTACAAGGTAAGACCGTGAATCAAAGTAAGTGGTGGTAGGGGTGGTGATGATGGTAGTGATGATGATGGTGGTGATGATGATGATGATGATGGCCAGCAACAAACAAAACCTATACACAAAACAAACAGACCTCTTAGAGGTCTATGCATATTGAGAGTTCCACAGGGGCTTGAAAAAACAAGTTTCACCTTTGAGTCAGGTAGAAACCGGTGGTTTCATGCTTTTCACAACCACAATCATTGTGGACACAGATTGAGGTTTGAACGGCACTAGATTTCGAGTGCTTTGTGACAAGCAGTGGTGAGGGCACCAGACCTCATGACCTGCATTTTGGTATTCTCTTAGAAGACCTGAGATCCTGACGTAAACAAAGCAAACCTTGTCTTTCTTTGTCTTTTTGTTTGATTTTTGTGTGTGTGTGTGTGTGTGTGTGTGTGTGCGCGCGCGCGCGCGCGCGTTTCGGGGGGGTGTTTTGTGTTTTTTGTGGAGGGGGTGGTTGTTGTTTGCTTGCTTACTTTGAGGCCATGAAGAATATGAGACATGCTGGATGTGGTGGTAGACATCATTAATCTTCCCAGCCTGGAGGTAGAGGCACGTGGATTTCTTGAATTCAAAGCCGTCCTAGTCCACAGAGTTCCAGGACACCTAGGGCCCAATAGTGAGACCTTGGCTCAAAAAGAGTCTGGGGGTTGGGGAATGGCTGTAGACTTGCTTAGTAGCTAAAAACCCTGGTTGTTCTTTCAAAGGACCCAGGTATGATTTGTCGCACCCATATGTCTGCTCGAAACCTTCTATGACTCTAGTTCCAAAAGTCTGACATCCCCATCTGGCCTCCAAGGGCACGAGGCACCAAGGTAGTGCATACATGGTTATACATACAGGCCAAATACCCATACACATAAAAGAAAAGAAAAAAAAATAGACCACAGGTTAGTATGGTTCTTGCTTGCCATTCGAGAACCTACGCGCATCCTTAGCACCCACATTTGGCGGCCTGTAATTATAGTTCCAATGCTGGAGAAATGGAGACAGGCAAATCCCACAGGGCTTACTAGTCACTCCTGACGAGTTTCGGATTTGAAAAGCAAGGTGGAGGACTCTCAAAGAACAATAAAGAAAGTTAATTCTCCATCATCCTTGTCTTAGGAACTACTTGGCTCACGCTGATCTATTTCTAGAGTTTGTTGTAACATCTCAGGATCTATCTGTTTTGATTTGACCCATCGATATCTTACTTTTCTTATTCTGTTACTCCCACAAACTATAATAAAATCATGTTCTTTCTTAGAAAGAGGGAGAGGAAAAGGGAGAGGGGGAAAAGAGAGGGAGAGAGAGAGAGAGAGAGAGAGAGATTCAAAAATAAGTATTAGTTTGTCCTCATTTTAGATTTCAATATAGAACCTGCATTATCATTAATCTGAAAATACTGGGCACGGTAGCATCACAGGTAGTCTCATTAGTTGAGAGACTGAGGCAAAATAATCAGTCAGTTGGAGTACACAGTTCCAGGCTAATGTGGGCTAGAGTGAGACCCTGCCTAAAAAAACAAAACCAAAACAAAACAGACAACAACAAAAACCAAAGGGTTTTTTGTTTTGTTTTTTGATACAAGTGTGTGTAATGGTGCAATCTTTTATCTCAGGAGGCAGGAGGGTCAGGAGTTCAAGGTCATTGAGCTCCAGGCCAGCCTGAACTACTTGAGTGAGACTCGGTCTTTCAAAATAAAGCGTTGACTCAGTAAGATCTTAGAACTTCAAAAGTACTATCGATCTGCTCACAACTTCACGGAAACCCAGCACAGCTGCCTGCCTCTTAACGCCGCAGGATGGGCAGGGGAGGCCCCGTAGCTCTTTCTTTCCGGGGGGCTGCGGGAAAGCCCGGAGCGACCCTCGGCGGCCGGATCAGCAGCGGAGCAGGTCCTACTTTTCGAGCAGGCGGCTCGGCAGGGCGCAGTGCGGAACCGGCACTTAGGCCTCCTCTGCAGCCCGCTCTCCTTGCCCAGGCCGGGCTGCGGGTTACGCGTGGGATCGTAGGCCAGGAGCCGCGGCCCCGGGGCTGTCCTCGCCTCACCCCACTCTGCCCCTTCGGTATTTCTCAATGACCGGCGCTCGAGGACACTTCCGACGCGGGGGAGGGGTGCCACTCGCGCGGGTTTATCAGTTCCTTCCGGCCGCGCCCCGGCCGCTGCAGCGCCTGCATCACTACGCTCGGGCGAGCAGCCGCGGGTACCCGCTGTGCCAAGGGAGCCCTGGACAGTGCAGACGTAGTGAGAGGCGCCGCGGCCCTGCTGGGTGAATGGCTCGGGCCCATTGCACAATCTCCGGTATAATTAGCCAAGGGCGGCGGTGCAGGGCTCATCCCCCAGGCGGCACACTCCAGGATCATTTTCCCTTTCGGTTGCATAGCCGGGATTTTTATTAAACAGACGAAAAGCCTCCGCCCCGCCTCTCTCCACGCGGGTGCAAGTATTATGAATGAAACGCCAACCCCGCTGCGGCTGAGGTCGCCACTTCAGGTAGGAGGGTGGCTCGACCGCGCTCAGCAGCTCACCAAAGGCTCGGGTATGCATTTGCTCGGGAAGAGTCAGAATGCAGGAAGTAATCGACTGAGCGAAGGAGGAAGCATTCTTTGTGTAAAAAATTGTAACCGCCAGGGTTTGCCCCAAGTTTCAGTTTACAACTGTACAAGCCTCAGCTAATTTAAGAATGGGTTATGCAAAGGGTCTTTCGTCAGTGGCTGCTCACCTTCTAGTTGGCCGCCGCTGGGTGGGAAGGGCTGTTTGTGGCAAGTTACTACCCACGGACTCTAGCAAAGATGGGAAAGGATGACCTTGGGGTGCACTCCTGAACTCTTAACAGGAGGCAAGAGGATTGCAAATTGGATCTTGTCAGAGTGTCAGAAACGGAGGAGAGGAGACAGAGAGAAATCCTCCCCTAACAATTGCAGAGGATCAGAATTTCTGAGTCAGGCTGGGTATGTGGCCCAATTAGTAGAGTGCATTGTAGCATTTATTGTGATAGTGTGCATGAAGCCCTAGGTTCGACTCCCCAGCTCCTCATTAATCCCGCCTGTAACCTCAAGGTTATTCTCACCTACACCGTTTTGAGAGACACGGGAGTCCTTAATGTTTTCACAAAACAAATGAAGACAAATTAATTCAGAAACCGCAGTAACTGAAGCTAGGAGCCATGTCCACAGTTGAATGAATTTTAAATCTTGCTCTTTAAATCTTGCTTTTTTTGTGTATTTAACAAGCATGTGAAGGAAACCCTGCCACTGCCGCCCCACCCCAGCCCCCCTTCCCTGTTTTGGCAGCGTCTCTATGTAGCCTTGGTTGGCCTGCAACTCGGCCTGCTTCTGCCTATGGAGTGCTGGGATCAAAGGCATGCATTACCACACAGGCAGAGAAAAAACTTCATTCTAAAATTTAAAACCTAATTTTTCCTCCTCCTCCTCCTCCTCCCTCCTCCTCCTCCTCCTCCCTCCCTCCTCCTCCTCCTCCTCCCTCCTCTCTCTCTCTCTCTCTCTCTCTCTCTCTCTGTTGTTGTTGTTTGGGTTTTTTTTGTTTATTTGTGTTTGTTTTCCAGACAAGATTCCTCTGTGTAGCCCTGGCTATCCTCAAACTCATTTGGTAGACTAGACTGGCCTTGAACTCAGAGCTCTGCCTACCTCTGACTCGTGAATGCTGGAATTGCAAGTATACAGGACCACTTCTGGGCTCAGCTAGATTTCTTTTTTGCAGATATGAACTGGTATGTTTGTGAAGTCTAGGGTGCTGGGTCAGCATTCTACCACAAGCAATGTCTCTCATTTCTCCTCCACACATCATAACATAAATAAAAGAAAGAAACAAGCCCAGGAGTTTGTTTTGTCCAGCAGGCTAGTCTGAAACCCACCACTCTTTTCTCTCAGCCTCCAGAGTAGCTGGGACTATCGCTGTTTACCGTCATTCCCTGGTGCGATTTCATTTCCTAAAGCACTAGGTTTTCACGAATGGGTTTTTAATGGGCAATCATTTTTCATATCCACTTAAGGTTCGAGGTATTCTATGAAGCCACGGGGATGCCAAGGCACATGAACCCAGGTCCCTGCCCTCGAGGGTTGTGTGTGTCAGGCATCTAAAGAACAGGTTAGGATTTGTGGCCCATGGCTGGTGTTTGTGTGAGTGGGGTAAACCCCAGAGTAAGCTGAGGTCAGAGGAAGGCTCCCCAGAGGCTGGGAGGTTTGAGTCAAATCTTGGGGTATGTGATAGCAGGGTTGTGGATGGATAACTGGAACAAAAGATAAAGGAAGGAAGTCAGGCCAACGCAAAAGTCCTGAGGTGCACACTCTCTACGGGGGTTAGAGGCAGGGACCAGGACAGAAACTGGCCAAGGTGGCCACCCGGTCCAAGCTAAAGGTTCGATTTTTATTTTGAAGTCATGAACCTTCTTTAGCTAAATCACAACTAATCTTTGTTCAGTCCCAACTCCTTGCCAGGTCCATCTGAGTTATGTAAATGCAGGGCAAGTAGCACCTATTGTTCTGGGATTAGTGAATAAAACCAAAGTCACAAACTGACAGCTCTTGGGCAGGATAAGAAGACTCTTAGACAAGCTTGGTTTTTGACTGCCTTTCAATTTTTTTTTTTATTAAAGTAAAACTGAGCCTAAAACCAGAATATTTTATATAAAACTTGAGATCATTGGTTCCTCCCAGAGGAGAAAAAAAAAAAAAAAGAATTCGGAAGAAAGGCTTTAGCAACTGAGTGCCAAGCTCTAGTAGGTAAAACTTGGTGAGTAGAAGCTGCTCTTTCTTGCTGGCCCCAGGAGGCATTTGAGCTGGTGACCCTTGGAATAAAAGAACATTTTGTGACTAGATCCAAAATCCCATTCCTGATTCCAGGTAGCTAGAGATTGTTACCGAGTGAAGCAGTTTGCATGGAAGGAAAGACACTGATCCCCAACCCCCTTCCCAGAAGGCTGCATTATGGGTGGGCAGGCCGTGCACAGTGCATTCAAGCAGGCTTGGTCACAGCTCAGTGACAAAGAACAGTGAGGCTCCTAAAATAACAGCTAGTGCCTAGCCCGGTTCAGGCCCTGTTTCTAAGATAACCTGGCTGTCTGCCACTCCGTAGGGGGTTTAAGTGACCAGCTGAAAAAGTCACCAATTGGATCCTGCTTGTACCTAACATTTTCAGAGCAGGGAACACAGGTCTCGAATTTACAGTTCTGAGGGATTTGATTACTCCTGGCACAGTCGATGGTTTGAGGTGAAAGAAGTCAATTCCTTCCAAGACATTTTCTTCCAAGACCAGAAATTCCAATGCATGACAAAGCACAGTGGCGGGGACCACGGAGACAGATAATGAATTACCCAGACACAAGTACCTCAGCCATGGCTTGTCTCTGTGATCTGTGAGCTGCGGGGACTAAGGAGGTCTGGGATAATTCCCGATTCCTGACTTGAGCCTCTCTGTCCTAACAAGATCAGGATAATCATTAAGGACGAAGGAGGCTTAGACTACTTAAGGCAGAGCGACGTAATTGCTACTACCAAGCTGGGACACACAGTAGGCCAGGACAGAGGGGAAAGGGAAGCAGAAGCCAGAGAGGCAGAGAGATGGGATCAGTCCTGCCCGGTGCCTAGGACAAGCCTGAATGTCAGGATGTGAAAGCTAAGGCCTCAGTCTTTTGACCTGAGCTAGGTTGAGTTGAAGCTTTGTCACTAATAGCCAAGAAAGTTTGTGAAAGTAAAAATTCATTCTTTGAATTTCGAAGAAGAGCGAAGGAAAGTAAGGCATGGAATATTATTATTATTATTATTATTATTAGTAGTAGTAGTAGTAGTAGTAGTAGTAGTAGTAGTACATTTTGGCTTCTCACCACTTACTGTAAAAAATATCCTACATTAACAATTTTCTTTTTTTTAATATTTATTTTTTATTTATCTATTTGTGTGTTTATTTATGAGAGAAGATCTGACTACATATCTTTGGCTCACCTGAAATTCATGATAGAGACCAAACTAAGCCTCTCCAGCTCACAGAGATCTGCCTACCTCTGCTAGGATTAAAGGCATGGGTCCTCAGGCCTCGCCATTTTATTTATCTTTAGTTATTTATTGCTAACTAATTAAATCTGGCTTGTGGGTCAGAGCAGACCCTCAGAGAAAATTCTGATTGCTTTTATTTATTTATTTTTTTTCAAAATAAAGCTGTTTGTTTGTTCGTTTTCCGTTTATTTGAGACAGGGTTTCTCTGTTTAGTCTTGGCTGTTCTGGTACTTACGCTGTAGACCAGGCTGGCCTCAAACTCAGAAATCCACCTGACTAATAGGCAAAGGGACACCACCACCAGGCTTAAAATTAAAGTTTTTTTTTTTTCTTCTTCCAGAGGTCCTGAGTTCAAATCCCAGCACCCACATGGGGGCTCACAATCATCTGTAATGGGATCTGGTGCCCTCTTCTGGTGTGTCTGAAGACAGCAACCGTGTGCTCATATACAGTAAATAAATAAATCTTAAAAAAAAAAAAAACTCAAGATATTTGGCTCAAACTCAAGACTTTGTAACAATGGATTCCTACTTTGTGTGTGTGTGTGTGTGTGTGTGTGTGTGTGTGTGAGAGAGAGAGAGAGAGAGAGAGAGAGAGAGAGAGAGAAACAGAGAGAGAGAGAAAGAAAGAAAGAGAGAATAGAGGGGGGCAGAGGGAGAGGGGAGAGGGAAAGGGAGAGGTGTATGTGTGAGTTTGGGAACATATGCACACATGTGGAGGTCAGATAGCATCCAAGAGTCAGTTTTCTCTGGTCAAAAGCCCTTTGAGATGAAGAGCTGACAGCCAGGATGGATCCTCCGACTCTCCCATCCTGTGACGGGCCCCACAGATAGCTCAGACTTTAAACTGGCCATTAGATCTGCCTGCAACCTTGTGAGCCTTGGCCACATTCATCTGGTGGGAGCGCTATTACAGTTGTCATAGAGCACTTCCTAGCGTATGCCCCAGGTCCCTCAGCCTCCTAGACAGAAGCTTCTTTGGCAGGGGTGGGTGTGGTGTGGTAGAAGTAGGGATCGGTAGGAGGGGTATTGAGACAGAGCGTCATAGCCCTGTCTGGTCAATTACTTGCTACATAGAGCAAACTGTCTTGGAATTCACAGTAATCCACCTACCTCAGCCTCCCAAGTGCTGGCATGACAGACCTGCACCACCACAGCCGAGGCTCCTGAGGGAGATGGTAGGATGCAGCTTAGCATTTTCACCTGACCAGCACCAACAAGCCGTACCTTGGGTACAGTGGAAATTAGTCATCACTGAGGTGCCCAGGCCTGTTAGTGTGGGGACCCACATCACCATCTCACTCCAGCTTCCCCTCTGTCCATCATGTTTGACTTTTACTCCTCGTCCTCCTCCCAGGAAGACATCAGCAGAGGAAAGGAGCAACAGTGACGGAGAATCAGAATCTTACAACTGAAGGAGGAGAAAAGGTCCGTGTTTATGGCACCTGTGGTTTTAACAAAGGAAGCACTTTCTAAATTGTCATTGGTATTATTTGTGTGTCTGCACTTGTGTGTGTGTCTGCACTGGTGTGTGTGTGTGTGTGTGCGCTTGAGACAGGTCCTACTCGGTAGCCCTGGCTAACCTGGATGGAATTCACTAGAGAGACCAAAGGTGGTTTTTTTTTTTTTCTTTTTTTCTGGAGCTGGGGACCGAACCCAGGGCCTTGCGCTTCCTAGGCAAGCGCTCTATCACTGAGCTAAACCCCCAACCCCCAAAGGTGGTTTCTAACTCTTAAATTCACCTGTCTCTCCCTCTCAGGTGCTGGGACTAAAGGGGGTGTGGCACCACACCCAGCCCTTGTTTTGAGACAAGTAGCCCAGGCTATCCTCCTGTAGCCCAGGTTATCCTCCAATCACAGTGACAGCTCCTTGTGTAGCTTTCCTTCTGCTGAGATTACAAGCATGCACACCTGTTTTTCACATATATGCTAGGGACAGAGTGCCTGGCCTTTCACATATATGCTAGGGACAGAACGCCTGGCCTTTCCTAGGCTCAACATTGCTTTACCACTGTGTTTCATCCTTGCCCTAACTGGAACAGCACCTCCGCCCTCTTGCACTAAATAGGGATGAAATGAAAACAGTACAGTAAGGCCGGGTCCGGTGTGGGTTCGCCGATGCTCTACCAAGCCGTCACAAATGCAGTGGCTTAAACGGGAAGCATGGCTCTGTGATCTCTGCTTATTGGTTCTGCCTGTGAGCCGGCTTGCAGGGACCAGGCAGCCTAGGATCAGGAGATGGGCAGGCTGATTGGCCAGTGCTGGGTAAGTGCCACTGTGCTCTGTATGATCAGTTAGCCTCCCAGATCACATGATGGTGGCAGGGTTCCCAGACCAACAACAAGGCCAAACCCATTATAGATGCCTTTTTTTTTTTTAAAGGCTGTGCTTAAATCACATTTGTTAATACTCCATTAGCTAAAGAGGTCATGCGGTCGACCCAGAGTTGGAGTCAGGTAAATTCTCCTTGAAGAAGGAAAGTCATATTAAAAAAAAAACAAAAAACAAAAAACCAAGAGATATATAGAACAAGAGGAATGCGTAAGCGGTTTTTTTTTACAACCTGCTTTATAGCAACAGAGAGCATTTTAGCTAGGCCTGGCGCTACACATCTATAATCCTAGCTTAGGAGGGAGGGAGGAGCAAGAGGGTCAGAAGTTAAAGGGTCATTCCTGGCTGTATCACAAAAGCCAGAGCAGTCTGTGAGGTACGCGCGACTTTATCTCCTCTCAAGGGGGGGACACAAGGCTCTCCCTGGGAAGGGGAATAGAACAGACTTTATGGTGGACTGGGGTGGGATGGGGTAGGGAGAGGGAAAACACTCAAGACTTTATCTCCAAACAGACAAAATACATACATACATACATACATACATACATACATACATACATACATACATGAAAAGAGGCGGGCTGGAGAGATGGCTCAGTGGTTAAGAGCATCGACTTGCTCTTCCAGAGGTCCTGAGTTCAATTCCCAGCAACCACATGGTGGCTCACAACCATCCCTCTTCTGGTGTGTCTGAAGACAGCTACAGTGTATTCATATTAAAAAAAAAGTTTGAAAAGAGGCAATGACTTGTTGTGCTCATTTGCCTAAATTTTTGTAAAAAGTTACATTATCTGTTATGTGAGTCCCCATATGTTCAAATGCTTCTGGAGGTCAGAGGACAGCTCACAGAGTCAGATCTCTCCTCCGACCACACTGGTCCCCGAGACGGAACTCAGGCTCGGCAGCAAACACCGTCGCCCATTCCGAAGTCTCCACAGCCCTGCTTCTTTAAAAGAGATGTGTTTCCAAAGACATCATGACCCTTAGCATGGTTGTAAATAAAAGCACGTTTAAGAAAACATTAACAAAACCTAACTGTTTAAAGTTGCACTTGAGGCTGGCAAGATGACTTCGTGGTTCAGGGCGCTCTGCTCTTTCAGGGCACCCAGGATTGGGTCCAGGTGCCCACAAGGTGGCTCGCAGCTCTCTGTAATTCCAGTTCCAGGATATCTGATGCCATCTTCTGGCCTCAGCTGGGGCACTGATATAACAGGTAGGCAAAATATAAAATCAAAATAAATACCTTGGTTTTTGTTTTTTTTTTTTTTTTTTTTTTTTTTAGAGTTGGGGGCCGAACCCCGGGCCTTTTGTTTTCTGGGCAAGCGGCCTTCCCACTGGCCTAATCCCCAACCCCCCGTTTTTTTTTTTTTTTTTTTCAAAGGCAGAGTTTTTCTAGGCTGGAGAGATGGTGCTCTAGGCTCAGTGGTTAAGAGCACTGACTGCTCTTCCAGAGGTCCTGAGTTCAAATCCCAGCAACCACCTGGTGGCTCACAGCCATCTGGAATGAGATCTGATGCCCTCTTCTGGTGTGTCTGAAGACAGATGCAGTGTACTTAAATATAATAAATGAATAAAAAAATTGCAAATAGTTATAAAACATTATAAAGTTGTTTGCAACTAAATTCTCGGAAAAGTAAACCCTTATCTCTTCTCTTGCTCGTTCTTTCACCTGATATTGAGAGGGGTGGGGAGAGAAGGTTGGAACGGCGGCAGTATGGTGTGAGGTGTCTGCAGGCGAGGAGGGGCACCCTTCATCAGCCCTCAAGTGGGATCACCTTCTGGAAGACTCTGTCACTTTCTCTCTGTGAGGCTAGTGAGCCCATGTGTACCGGTCCTTTTTCCTGTTTCACTTCTCCCCATGACTGTGGTTCTTTATCTGTCTTTTTTTTTTCATTAATAAGAAGAAAAACCAGAGGACTCCAAGCTGGGGAGGCGGGGATGAAACTGGATGAACTTATGGGGTGGAGTTGAGGCAAATATGATCAAAACGCATTGCGTGAAATTCTCAAAGACTTACAGAGTTTTCATTTTTATCTGTGTATTTGTGTGGGCATGTGTGCACCACCATGTGCGTGTGCAGGGGTTGTGGGGACGGCTTGCATGAGTTGGCTCTCCCACCAAGTGGATCCCGGAAGAAATCAACCTCAGGTCTTCGGGCTGAGTCACCAAGCCATCTCTCTCTGCCCCTATCTGCTCATCCGAATTGCCTTCCCGCTCTAGTACGAACTCGGTATATAGGTGTGAGAGGCGGTAGAGACCCCACCCCTCACTCCCTTTAGTCTTAGGGCCCTCTCAACACCCACAGTGGGTACCAGAAAATGAAACAACCGCCATACTTGCCGTTCATCTCTTTGGGTGTATTAAGACCAAACAAACAAAAAAGGTTGGGTGTGGTGTTCTATGTTTGTTATCCCATCCCTAGGGAGGCAGAGCGGAGAGGAGGGGAGGGGGGAGGAGGGGGGGAGGAGGAGGAGGGGAGGGGGGGAGGAGGAGGGGGGAGGAGGAGGAGGGAGGAGGAGGAGGGGGGAGGAGGGGAGGGAGGGGAGGAGGGGAGGGGGGAGGGGGGAGGGGAGCCGCCTCACAATTTCAAGGCCGGCCATGAGAGCGAGAACTCTTTATTTCTCAGGGCTTGGGCTACTGCTCAGTTGGTAGGTAGAACACTGACCTAAGATCCAGGAAGCCAGGACTTTTCATCCCCAACATCACATAAAATGGCTCAGCTGGTATACGCCTGTGATCCCAGTGCTCAGGAAAGAGAGACAAGGGGATCAAAATTCCAAGGTAATTTCCAGAACAATGGCTCACCTAGTAAAGGCTCTGCGGAGCCTAATGGCTTGATTTTGATTTCAGGAACCCACAACAACGGGGGAAAAAAAGAATGTAGCTCCCTCAAGCTGTCTTCTGACTGTCACAGGTCAGGTTTGTGGCATGTTCCCCCCCCCCCATCAAATAATATTATAGTAATAAGAATTTCGAGGTAAACCTTGGCTTGTAGGAAGTCCAAGGTAAAGGAGGAAGCCAGATAAGTCTGAGTGACTCACTTTAGACCACACAGATAGTAAGGGTCGAATCAGAACTGTCAAATCGGGAACTCAAAGTACAAGTCTCTGACCAAGGTGCCTTTGTTGCAATAGGGCAGTGTGCACCAGGCTTCCGGCTGTGCGGGTGGAAGGTACCTGTTGTACTGCTTATCAAAGTTGTAACTCATTCGTAAAAGAGTAAACAAAGACTTCCTCTTTTCTCTGCAAAGGCTGACTCAGAGCAGGTGTAGCGCCTCCCTCCCGTAATCTCAACCTCTAGAGCCTGAGCTAGGAGGATTTTGCTGAGTTACAGGACAATCCAAACAAAATAAGACCATGGTGTTTCAAAAAAGAGAAACAAGTGGTGGACCATATAGTTAATCCCAACACTCAAGAGCAGAGGCAGGAGAATCTCTGGGTTCAAGGCCAGCCTGGTCTAGTTCCAGGACAACCAGAGATACACAGAGAAACCCTGTCACAAAAACAAACAAACAAAAAAAAAAGAAAAAGAAAAACCAACAACAACAACAACAAAAAAAAAACCCCACAAAAAAAAAAAAAAAAAAAAAAAAAAAAAAAAAAACCAAAAAAAAAAAAAAAAACAGAAATGAACAGCACTGACAAAGAGGGATGGTATTTAGAGGCATACACATATGGCCTATGTTTGTTGTTTACATGTAATTCAGGTAGCCACTGCCAGTATGGGGAAATAACTACTTTGTTCTTTCGGTGTAGCTGGCTGGCACGTATTTATTTGTTTGTTTGTTTGTTTGTTTATTTGCTTTTGTAGTAAGGTCTTATATATCCCACATTAGCCTCGAACTCTGTAGCCAAGGATGATCTTGAACTACTGATCCTCCTGCCCCTACCTGTCAACTGCTGAAATCACGAGTTTCATGAAGTGAAGGAGTGAAAGGCGGAGCTTCTCGGATGTTGGACAAGCCCTCTAGCAAATGGGCTACATCCCTATTTAGAGACAGAGTTTTACCCTGTAGTTCAGACTGACCTAGAAATCACTGTGTTCTCAAAATCCCAATCTTGTCTCTGAGTCAAGCGCTGGGATTACAGGTACTGGTCGTGATGTCATCTGTAAGCTAGTTTCAGTCCAAGCTTTGTTCTTTTCAGCTAAACTAAGCGATGGAGACTATTTAAATTCTTTGTGTGCACAACACAGCAGTCCTGCCCTGCAGTAACTAGTAACTATGTTCCAAGGGCAAGTGTATGAGCTCCATTTACCACTTGCAGAAGAAATCTAGCAAGCAGTTATCTCTCTGTTTAGGTATACCTCTTTTTAAAAGATTTTATTTTATTTTTTGCTATTTATAGGCATGCGCATGTGTGTGTGTGTGTGTGTGTGTGTGTGCTCTCACACACGTGTGTGTTCATGTATATAGGTGCCCAAGGAAGCCAGAAGGTCCTGTCATAGTCACTGTTTTATCTCAGTGAAGAGACACCATGATCAAGGCAACTCCTACAAAAGCAAGCACTTAATTAGGGGTTTGTTCAGTTTGAGGTTTAGTTCATTATCATCACAGTGAGGACCATGACAACAGGCAGAGTAGCCACGGTGCTGGAGAAGTGGGTGAGAGCTACATCTTGATCTGTAGGTTGAGAGAGAGAAACTGGGCCTGTCATAGGCTTTTGAAAACCCCAAAGCCCACCCTCAGTGACATACCTCCTCCCGAAATGCTACTCCTGATCATTTAAATTTTTTTCAAATCGTGCCACACCCTGGTGACTCCACATCAGATATATGAGCCTACGGGGGCCATTCTTACACCACCACAGAGCCCCAGGAGCTGGAGTTACTGGCTGTTGTTGTGAGCGGTCTATGTAGGTGCTGGAACTGAACTCAGGTCCTCTGGAAGAGCAGCCCACGCTCTTAAGCACTGAGCTACTATGGAGGGTGTTATAGGACCATTATCTTGAGATCAACCTGAGATATATAGCAAAACACACACATAGACAAGGTGGTGGTTGTAGTATATGCCCAAAGTTCTGGTGCCAAGGAGGTAGAGGTGGGAGGATCAGGAGTTTAACATTATTTTTGGTTACATAGTAAGGCCTGCCACAAGCTACTAGTCTCAATAAACAAACAGATTAAATGAAATTCAGCCTTTTCTATTGGATAAACAGTTAAAGGAGAGGTTAAAAGAAAATATCAATATCAGATATAACTGGTAACACACATATTTAGTTTATGAGTTTATCCTATTTAGATAGTGTATATATTTAAATTTTTTTATGTTTGTGTATATTTTGCCTGTATTAAGTCTATGTGCCTGGTTCAAAGGTCAGGAGAGGGCTTTGGAATTACAGTTGTCAGCCACTATGTGGGTGTTGGGAATTGAACTCGAGTACCCTGAAGAATAGCCTGTGCTTGTAACTGTTCTGCCATCTGTCCAACCCCTAGAAAGTACATAATGTATAATGTATCATAATAAGAAGGGATGGCGTAGGTTGATGTCGTCATGCAGGTGACGAGGCCTGTCATTGGACGATAAGGAAGGGAGGCGGGAACAGAGGTTTTAGAAGGAGAGGGAGGAGCAGAAAGGAGAAGCAACATGGAGGCAGATGTAATAGGTCCTTTCCATGCATCTCTACATAGATACAGGTTGTTATGAAATTTCTATTGGTCAATTTATCTTATCTAGGTGGGCGGTTTATATCCTTATCAGTTGGTTGTGAGTTTATTGTGTGGATGTATTGTGGATTGAGAACTTTTTTTTAAGGTTTATTTATTTATTTCATGTATATGAGTACACTGTAGCTGTCCTCAGACACACCAGAAGAGGGCATCGGATCCCATTACAGATGGTTGTGAGCCACCATGGCTGCTGGGAATTGAACTCAGGACCTCTGGAAGAACAGTCAATGCTCTTAACCGCTGAGCCATCTCTCCAGCCCCAGTGGATTGAGAATTTAACATATAAATCTGATTGTTGAGTTACAGTTTATTGAGTCATGATTTCACCGGGTAGTTGGGAGTTTATACCCTAACTACCAGGGGGTGGTTGTTGAGAGTGTGGGCAGAATCTGTGGCAGGGAGCCATGATAGGCCAGCCCATGCTGGACTGCTAGAGCCCAGGTAGCTGGAACCAGGTAGAGTTTGAGGCTAGCAGAGAGCCTCCAAGAGAGATACTGACCAGAGATAAATTATGATTAGTTCCATATGACCCACCGGTGCCAGAACTGACTCTAGGGCCCAAGGACCGTCTGGGTCTGAGAGTACTTGGGGCAGTGTGGAACCACTGAGATAAAAATACCCCTCAGTGCCATGTGGTCCTAGAGGTGCTAGCTTAGAATAAAAAAGGTTACCTTTTTTTAAAAAATATATTTACCGCGATAGGATCATATTAAACATATTAAAAGCCAAGTATAAACACAGGTTTCTTCAAACTCTGAAACGTCTTATGCATGTCTCCAACTACTATCTAGGACTTGATGCCAGTCTTTGATTTTTTTTTTTTTTTGAGACTCTGTAGCCCAAAATCAGATGAAACTTACTGTGTAGCCCAGGCTGGTTCCAAACTTTGAACAATCCTGCCTTCGTCTTCTGAGTTCCGGGATTAGAGGTATGTACCATCAAATCTGGGGTTTGGTTTCATTTTTCTGGTCTTGTAATCACATGTATAGAGCTCTTTTTAAAAAGGTAAAATAGTTTCATTTTCATCCCCTTTGAAACTTCGTCCACCTTGGCGTTTCTAACAAATGGTGGACATTATTGCTTAATAGTTTTCTTTCCCAATTAAATCAAATTCCTGGACTGGAGAAAGAAATGCTCAAATTAAGTTTTGTACGCCTATATTTATATCTAACAGAATGCCCAATGTATATAGAATATTAAAAAATGTTTATAAAATGAACCAGAAATGGGTGGGTCTAAATACTCAGAAGCACCCTATCTATAAGATTTGTAACGAAAGTCATTCTAAGCAGTGTGAGGAGTTTAAACAGAGTGGGGGATCCAAGAACCTCTGCAGAGATGGAAAAGTGATGGGACCCCCAAAGCATCAAAGTCATCCTGCAAGAACTTCAGAGCTTGATGGTATCAAAATAGAACGTGAAGCTGCCACAGTCACAGAAAGGCAGTGTTACAGCAATTAGTCACCAAGGCCCCACCTCCCTTCCCCACCCAACCTAAGTCTTCATTTTCCACAGGAGTGAATTTTCTAGCTCCATCTTATAGACCTCAGGGTACTAGAGAGGAAGCCCCAACTCAGACTTCTCCCTGAGATACTGTTCTGATACTAACTCCTTATTTACCTGAAACACTCAAGTTTTGCTGTGTAAAATCTTCCGCTTGTGCTGTGCGACATCATCCATTGAGTATAACCACTGTCTGCCTCGTTGAATTTCTGAGACCAAGAAGATGTGTTGAAATTGGCTTCCTTTGGGATCTGTGGGCACAGCTAAGGCAACTGAGAATAGACATGTCGCACAATCACCTACCTGCTGCTGACACATTGCCTGAATGCCTTTACCCACCCCACATTCCCACCACAGCTGCATGTGCATGGTGGCCCTTAGAGTAGATAGAAAGGCTTTAGGTAGTGGCCTTAGGGCTACTGCTGGTCTTAAGGGCACTTTAGTCACACCCTTGCTTTCTTTTTTTTTTTTTTTTTTTGAGCTGGGGACCCGAACCCAGGGCCTTCAAGCTTTGCTGAGCAAGCGCTCTACCACTGAGCTTAATCCCCAACCCCTACACCCTTGCTTTCTTAAGTTTTAAGTGATGCCCGATGCAAACCATAGTCCTCACTTTTCCACCTGTACCCTACCCTTAGCCAAATGTTACATTGTAAGCTTCCCCTATCCTTAGCCAAATGTTAGATTGTAACCCTCCCCTCCCCTTAGCCAAATGATAGATTGTAACCGTCCCCTCCCTCTGAAATTGGCCATAGATGAGGAATTCATAGTTTTCTAGCTCCCCACCTTTATCAAGGGGTGCAGCTTTCCTCCTTGTCCTCAACTCCCTTGTTCCCCATCACCACCCAACACTTGCTGTGGCCAGAAGCCATCATCAGATGAGTTTCAAAGGACCTGGTCTCCCTCACTTAGCTCTGGACCACCAGCCTGGGAAGAGGTGCCAGGTCTTCAACCCTGCAGCCACCATCAGCGATTTGAGTTCAGGTCTCCTGATGAACACGCCAGCGCTCAGGGTCCTTGGTGGTTATGGAAAAAGGCAATGCTGAGAGTCCTAAGTGCACACCATTTGAAGTTAGTTCCTTTTTCCATAATTGCATTAAATACATTAAAGAGTATTAATTAGGGTTCTCATGTTACACTGGCCACACATTGGGTTTGATGTGGAGTCTCATAGCTGGAGCATGAGGCCCTGACCCTCGGCCACAGGTTTCAGTGTCTGGTCCCCAGAGGAGCTCTGTGTCACCACATTTGCAGATCCATGGGCCTGGCCTCCTGGCTCCTCGACGTTCTCCACTCTGTTCAGGGCCACTCAATGTTGAAATGTAGATGCCTACTGAAATAAAGGTAGTTATTTGGGCATATTTGAGGCCAGCCTGGGCTGGCTGCATGAGAGAAACCCTATTTCAAAATAAATGGTACCGAGATTGATGGTTTTGCTTCCAGATTTGCCTTCTACTTCTGGACTTAAATTTTAATTTTTAAGTTTTATCGAATAGCAAATAGCTTGCAGAGAAATGGGACAGTCCTCGGATACCCCAGTCAGTCAGTTTTTTCTCTCTCTCCCCTTCTCTCCCTACCTCTCCTCCTCCTTCTCCCTCTCTCTCTTCCTCCCTCTCCACTGCTTCCCTCCTCCTCCACTCCCTCTCTCAGATAAGGTTTCTCTGTATAGCTCTGGCTCTTCTGGAATTTGCTCCGTAGACCAGACTGGCCTCAAACTCATAGAGATCCATCTGCCTCTGCCTCCCAAGTGCTAGGAGACTAAAAGTGTGTGCCTCTGCCACTGCCACCGCTGCCACCACCTGACCTGGTTATTTCAATATACCTGACATTTTTGGTGAACTGATTTAAAAATTCAGGTAGGGAACTAGATCTTGATACTTGCTGTCATATTAGCTACATAATCTCACTCTAATCCAGGCTGGTCTAGAATTTACCATGTAGCCCAGGATGGCTCAGAACTTAAGACACTTCTCCTTCTTTGGCCTTCCTTCTAAGTGTGGAGCTCTGTTCTTTTTTTTCCTAATATTTATTTATTTTATGTATATGAATATACTGTAGCTGTCTTCAGACACACCAGAAGAGGGCATCAGATCCATCACAGATGGTTGTGAGCCACCATGTGGTTGCTGGGATTTGAACTCAGGACCTCTGGAAGAGCAGTCAATGCTCTTAACCACTGAGCCATCTCTCCAGCCCAGCTCTGTTCTTTTTTCACCTCTTCTTTTTCATTTGTTCTTTGTTTCTCCTGAAGCACCGCAGATCACCTGGTTTCTCTTCACACAGGTACTTTTTGTTCAGATCACTGGGATTGCCCATTCTGCAGTCTTTCTTCACCCCTCGATTTGTTCCTTAGCACTGCTGTCTGATTCTCACTTTTGGGGACTTGCAGAAGTTACTCTGGTTTTCTGTTTGTTGACTCAAGTTTTTCATTTCATTTTTTTTGCAGCGCTGTAAACAAAGCTAGAGTTTTATCTATGCCAGGCAAGCCCTCTGTCGCAGAGCCACATCTCCATCCCTTACCTTAAGAAAAGGTATTACTCTGTAGCCTAAGATGGCCTTGAACTTGTGACTCTCCTGCTTTGCCTTCTGAGTGCTGGGATTTACAAGTGAACACTGCCACACTTGGCTTAACAAACTCTTTCTTAAGAAGAAGATGGCAACATTTTCCTTCCTGCAAGCCATGTGGTCTGTGTCTCAACTACTCTACCAAAGTGACCACAGGAAATATTTAAATACATATGTGGCTGTATTTCCACAAAAATTTATTTATAAATTATGTGGCTAAATTGGCCTAGGAGCTATAATCTATTTTTTTTAAGGCATGGTCTTACTCTGGCCCAGGCTGAGTTGGAACTCACTCTGTAGCCCAGGGTAGCCTTGAACTTATAGGGATTCTCCTGCCTCAGCCTCTCAAGTTGTGAACCACAACGATCTGAGTTTTTGTTCTTTTGAAACAGGGAAACATGCACTTCATGCTGGCCTCAAACCCACTATGTACCAAGAAAGACTTTGAACCCCTGGTCCTCCCACCTCCACTTCCTGACTGCTGAGACCACAGGTATGTGACATCAAGCTAGCCTTGTCTGTTTTGATAATAAAAATACTCACTAAATGTTCACTTTCTTAAGGTAGAAACTATGTGAATTTCAGTTTTATCAGAAGGAAGATGATGCACAGGGGCTGAGGAGGACAGACAGTACCACCTGTGAGCTATGCATCCAAGACCTAAGCCCATGTGATTGGTACACCCATGTGGTCTGGCATGAGAGCTCTGGACCCTGAATCACTACCCTGCAGGCCTGACACAGATGGGGGCGCCAGCTGCTCTCAGGAGAGCTGGGTGAAGGCTATTTTACTGGGTTCTTACTCCTACCACCCTTCTAACCCTTATTCCACCCCAGTTCCTTCCAACCCCTAACACTAGGTTGGAGAGAACAAAGGTCAGAAGGAAAGGGAGGTATAGACCTCCTTAGGCTACTTCCTGCTGATTAGGAAAGCTGGGTTCTTAAGGGCAAGGTAAGCCTTCCTTGTCAGAATATCCAGCAACCCAGCAAATGCAACAAACTAGCAAGAACCAGCTTCTGGAGCAACAGCAGGGGGTACGGCCACCACCACAGGCCCTCTGCGGGGAGGGGTGGCTGGGGGGGGCTCTTGCATTTACCCTCTCCAGAGTCCCCCAGAATTAAACTATCTGCAGCTGGCAAAAATCACACCCCTCTCCCCCCCAGAGCATAAAACAATCATAGTCATCGGCTGTGGACAATCTGAAGCAGCCCCACACCTGGGCTTAAAACAAAAACATATTCACATAACAGAACTGGGTTTTTAAAGGAATCAAAATGCTCACTGCAGCTGGGAGAGGTTATTGTAGCCAGACCTTGGAAAAGGAAGAATTCACTGGAAGACAAGAAGGGAGAAGCTTGGCACTCTAGGCCTTGAGTACTAGGTGTGAGAAACATGCTACAACACTGCACCATGAGCCCACCACCGGGAAGGAGCCGTTTCCCTAGAGAATGTAGTCACTCTCCAGTATCTCCTGCACATGGGGTCTGATCCAATGACCAGTGAGGCTGAGGAAATGAGGAGCCTTTCATTCCATGCACTTGTTTGGATTTTAGGTGGCAGATGGGCCACTGAAATGTTCTTGAGCACGGGCGAGAATGACCACATTTGCATTTTAGGTCAATTTTTTAAATTATATTTTATTTTAAGACGAGTTGTCCCATGCATATTGTATAATCATCGAAAGCCAAGAGATCCCCTCCTGTCCGCTCTGACTTGTCCTGGAAATCACTCTGTAGACCAAGAGGGCCTCAAACTCACAGAGATCCCCCTGCCTCTGCTTCGCGATGGCTGTGTACCACTGTGCTTGGTCCTCCTGCTGGCTTTCAATCATCATTCGCTGACCCAGGAACACTCGCTGTTTTCGGTTAGAAAGGTAAATCTTGCTAAGTGTTACAGGACAAGCCTGTAATCCCAACATTTGGGAGATTGAGGCAGGAGAATCAGAAATTAAAGGTCATCATCAGGTACGTAGGGAGTGTTCAGCCAACCTGAGCTGCTGAGATCCTTCCTGTAAATAGTAGGCAGATAGATAGATGATAGATGATTGGTAGAAAGATGATTGATAGATGATAGACAGACAGACAGAATTATACTAGATTAGGTTGGGCTGCTGAGTGTAACTCATTACTGACCATTCCCATATCTGACCTAAAATATAACTTCACTCAACAAAATAATTTTTATCATTAATTTTTAAAATTTTTTCATTTATTATTGTGTCCTTGAAAGCCAGAGAATGTGTTAAATCCATTGGAACTTCAAGTTACAGGCAGTTGTAAGCCATCGGATGTGGGTGCTGGGAACTGAACCCAGGTGATCTGCAAGAGGGCCCCTGAGCTGTCTCTCCATCTCTCCACACAATCTTCTCTGTTAGGGAAATTTATTATAAATTAAAGTTCCTTCCTTAATACAAGAAGGTTAAGCTAGGTGTGCTGAGATGTGCCTGTAATTTGAGCACTTACGACGTAGAGACAGAAGAGTTAATTTCAGGCCAGCCTGGGCTACATATTGAATTCAAGACCTAGCAAGTCCCTGTCTCAAGAATAAAAGTTAAACAGATGGAAAAAGTCACTGTTTTGCTTGGTGTCCTAAGCCACATTTCTATTCCCAGTACTCAGGAGACTGAGGCAAGAGGATCACCATGAATTTCAGACAGATCTAACTATCCAGTGAGACCCTATCCCAAAAATAGGGAAAGAGGGTGGAGCCTTCCAGTTTTATAATGGGTCTTAGCCCAAGGTGCCCTCTGTCCTCTTAAAATGCATCTCAAGAAACCTGACTACTGGTCCTCTGTGTTCCACTGTTGCCTTGGGCACCTCAAGCCCTGCCTGCTCTCCCATCACCCCTGGCTGATCACATCTAGTGTAGCCCTCCCTCTTTTCTTCCCTCGGCCACGCCAAACTCTGTTACACAGAGAAACCCTGTCTCGAAAACAAACAAAAACAAAAACAAAACAAAAAAGAGTTCACATTCTTTAAAATCTCCTTCCAAAGTTTGAAGTCTTTCAGCTGTGGGCTCCTGTACAAATAAAAATTATGTTAAATATTTTCCTCAGGAGGAAGAACCAGGGCACGGTCACCGTCTGAGCATAGCAAAACCAAACTCCAACAGTGTAAATGACTCCATGTCCAATGATCTGGGATTCACTCACCATCTTCTGGGCTCCTCCACGGTGCTTGGGTCAGCTCTGCAGCTCTGCCCTCTGCAGCACACACAGCTCGTCTTCCAGGTTTGGTTGGTTCCGTTCCATCCCGGCTGCCACTCTTGGTGGTCACCTCATGGCTCTGGCATCTGCAAAATGCTCCAGTCTTCCATTGCAACTAGGCTGCACCAGTAGCCTCTCGTAGGCTCCTTTATGGTACCAAGCATCAACTTCTCTCCATGACTTCCTCAGTCCTGGCCTTCAACTACCACTGAGGCTGCACCTTCACCAATGGCCTTCCTGGCCTCTCACAGTGCCAAACTTCAACTGTTCTCCATGACCCCTTCGTGCCTTCAAAACCAGTACCACCTGGGTGACTCTTACACATTACCAAGTTCAGCTGCAGCATGAGGTAGCCTTGGCTATCTCTGGAACACAGCCTCTTTGTGCTCTCAGAAAACACTTCTCACAAGATCTCACCCCAGTGACGCTGGTCTCTTCTTTTTTTTTTTTTTTTTCCTTTTTTTTTTCGAGCTGGGGACTGAACCTTGGGCCTTGCGCTTGCTAGGCAAGCGCTCTACCACTGAGCTAAATCCCCAACCCCGGCTGGTCTCTTCTTAATCACCACTAATTTCTCAGTTCCAGCTAACCAGCATCGATTGTCCCAGTAAAGCAAAGTGCGTTTCTTGTTAGGCATGGCTAATTCTTTAGCTTCAGCTGACCTGAGGCTGCGGATTCTTCACACAGAAGAGTAGAGGCCGCCATGGTCCGCAGGGCTCTCAGTTTTCCTAACTTCCAAGCTCCAACAGAACAGCCCACTGTGCTCTCAACACTCAATGGCTCTTCAAGCCTAAAGTTCCAACGTCCTTCCACAAACGTTCTCCCCAAAGCATGGCCAGGTCTGTCACAGCAATACCCCACTACCAACTGGTACTGGTACCAACTGGTCTTAGTTAGGGTTATTATTTCTTCGAAGAAACACCATGATCAAAATCAACTTGGGGGAGGAAAAGGGTTTATTTCACTCACACTTCCGCCATAACAGTTCATTGTCACAAGCAGTCTGATTGGCTGGACAATGCTGCCTTGGGAGTCATGGGTTATTAAAGATAAACTCCAGTTCTGGGGTATTGATACTTTCTTTCCTTTTCAGTTGTTGATCGGGGAGAGTCTAACTGAGGGCCTCATACTTGTATGGCAGGCACAGACTGAGCTATATCCCTTTCTGTTCTGTGGTTTTTAGGAACCCTGGGCTGGCCTCAAACTCATGTAACTAAGGATGACCCTGAATGTCATCCTTTGCTTCCATCTCCTAAACACTGGGATTACAGCACAGGCCATGCATTCAGCAATAAATGCTGGGATTATAGCACAGGGCACACATTCAGCTGTGAATGCTGGGAGTACAGCACAGGGCACACATTTGGCTGTAAGATTCTTGCCTTGATTGTCCTTCAGCATCTTATCTCAATGAGAGAGGAACTGTGGATGCTCTGGCTGGTTATGTGCTCAGGGACAATGTCTCCTGGGTTCCTATATACCAGAGATCTTCCTCTGCCTCTAAATTTCTTCTCTTGTTGCTATGATTTAAACACAAACAAACAAACAGACAAACAGAAGGGCAGCCTAAGGGAGAAAGCGTTTATTTGGCCCACAGTTGCAAATTACAGTCCACCATTATCAGGACGTCCCAGCACAGGGTCCTGAAGCAGCTAGTCACACTATGTCCGCAATCCGAAGAAGGGAGCAATGAATGAATGCACGTACGCACGCATGCACGCTAATACTCAGCTTGCTTTCTTCACCCTTATGTAGTCCAGGATCCATGTCCTACAAAATGGTGCCGCCCACAGTGGGCGAGCTTCCCACTTCAATTACTGTAGTCAAGATACTCCCTAACAGACTTGCTCAGACATGCCATGTTCTACAGGGCATGTGTTCTGCTCTTTGTAGCTGATTTTTGGGCCCAAGGTGAGGGGATGGGATTGTGGAAATTATGGCCTTTCTAAACTGAGTTGACTTTTGCCAAAAGTTAGATCGTGGGTAACCAACCTCCCAAGAACATCCACGTTAGAATTTTGGAACATGCAGACTTACATATACTTTATACTCTATCCCTAAGATAATAATCATGGTTTCTTATAAGCAACACAAGCTACCAGGAGTAAGAATGAAGCTTGGTATGGTAGCCTTGTAATCAAAGCACTCTGGAGGCTGAGACAGGATTATACAAGTTTGAGACAACCTTGGGCTAGATATCAAGTACCAAGTCGGGTTGGGGATTTAGCTCAGTGGTTTGAGAGCGCTTGCCTAGGAAGCAAGGCCCTGGTTGGTCCCCAGCTCCGAAAAAAAAAAAAAAAAAAAAAAAAAGATCAAGTACCAAGTCACTTAGAACTATGTAGTAAGACTCCATTTTAGCTGGGATTGGTAGTATATGCTGTAATACTAATACATGGGGGGAGGCCGAGGCAGGAAGATTGTTGCAAGTTTGAGGTCAGCCTGGTTTACATAAAAAATTCCAAGCAAGCCAGGGCTACATAGTGAGACCCTATCTTTAAAAAAAAAAAAATCGGGCTGGAGAGATGGCTCAGCAGTTAAGAGCACTGGCTGCTCTTCCGGAGGTTCCGAGTTCAATTCCCAGCAACCACATGGCAGGTCGCAACCATCTGTAATGGGATCTGAAGCCCTCTTCTGGTGTGTCTGAAGACAACTACAGTGTACTCATATACATTAAATAAATAATTAATAAAAAAGAACCTCCAACTAAAAAAATTGTCTCCAAGTTTTAAATAAATATTTAAAATAAAGGAACAAAAATGAAAGTGATGTACTTTTTTTTTTTTTTTTTTAACTTGAGTATTTCTTATTTACATTTCGAGTGTTATTCCCTTTCCCGGTTTCCAGGCAAACATCCCCTAATCCCTCCCCCCTTCTTTATGGCTGTTCCCTCCCCATCCTCTCCCCATTGCCGCCCTCCCCCAACAATCACGTAGTGATGTATGTACTTTTTAAAAAAAGATTTATTTATTTATTTCATGTATGTGAGTACACTGTCGCTGACTTCAGACATGCCCATTACAGATGGTTGTGAGCCACCATGTGGTCCCTGGGAATTGAACTCAGGACCTCTAGAAGAGCAGTCAATGCTCTTAACCACTGAGCCATCTCTCCAGCCCCAGTGTACTTCTTTCCAAATAGTTTTAACCTTTATTTTTATTTTCTGTGTATGCCTGTTCTGCTTGCCTTGTATACTTTGTGCAGAGCCAGAGGAATCCAGAAGAAGGCATCGGATCCATTAGGACTGGAGTTAGAGAGGTGCTGAGAATCAAATCTGAGCCTTCTGCAAGAGCGATGAATGGTCTTAACTGCTTTCTCCCACCCCGAGATATACCTCTTAATATTCTTAATCAATTATTTCTTCAGTTCTTCTGAGGCAAGGTCTTACATAGCTCAGGCTAGACTCAAACTGGCTATGCAGCTGAGAGCGAACTCAGCCTTTCTTTCCACTGCCTCCCCTCCCCCCATCCCGGGGGAGGGGGCTGGGATCACAGGTCTGTACGCAGCGCACCACTCTGCTGACCGAGCCAATCCCCAGGTCCTTCCTTATGCTCTCAATGGTTGCTTCTTGCAGGTTAACATTTCTGGAAGGGACTTGACTGACTCCTTGGCCAAAAGCTCTTGTCAGTTTCTACCAGAGTGGGAGCAGGAAGTGGTGTGCTGTTCCTTAAGTCCAACGTAAAGCACAGTAAGAGAGGAACACAAGAGGCTGTACCAACCACTGTGGTCCTCTTGTTCTTCAGGGCATCCCAGCACGTACATGGGGTACAGATGTCTGCAATACATCCATCCCACGGGAGATTCTGCCGTCTGCCTTTGCACCTTACCTACTCCCGTGTCCAACCACATCAGCTTTGTGTCCCTTCATTTTCCTGCCCAAGGCTAATCTTGGAATCTCCCGGAAAATCCCATTCCAGTTTGTCCATGTTTCAAGCCACCCCCCTCCCTACCCCCGCATTCCCTCTGTGGCAGCGTCTCCTCTGGCTGTCCTCAAACTCACTGTAACCCAGACCAACCTTGAACACAGTCCTCCTCCTGCCTTGCTCTCTCAGGTGCTAAGATTATAGACATGTGCCACTACCCCAACCCCATACCATTTCATTTCTCCTTGCAATCTTCAGCTTTTCCTGTATCACACACCGTTTATTGTCGGCATCTAAATCTATTTCATCTTAAAAAACAATTCCATACTTGACTACGTATTTCCCTATAGATTCTGCATATGGGGCTGACCGTGGAAAACTAAAACAGAGAAAGAACTCCTACAGAACAGTGGTTTTCAGGCTGGAGAGATGGCTCAGTGGTTAAGAGCATTGACTGCTCTTTTAGAGGCCCTGAGTTCAATTCCCAGCAACTACATGGTGGCTCACAGCCATCTGTAATGGGATCTGGTGCCCTCTTCTGACCTGAAGCTATATATGCAGAACACTGTGTATATAATAAATAAGTAGATTTTTTTTTTTTAAAGTGGTTTCTAGTCAATAAAGCTCACTGAGAAAGGAGATATGGAGGTTTTGGTGAGGACTCTGGGAAAAGAGCTTGCTCTGCATGCATGAAGACTTGAGTTCAAATTTCTAACGCCCACATAAAAGCTGGGCCAAGCAGGATGTCTTGTCTTCCTGGCACTACTGGGTCAGAGGAGGCAGATCCCTGAAGCTTACTGGCCAGGCAGCCCAGAGTGAGCTCCAGAGTCAGCAAAAGACCCTGCCTCCAAAAATTATGCTCAGTGGGGAGAGCGCCTGCTGTGCAGAGCCTGGATCCTAGCACCCTCAGAAAAAACAGGGCACAGCTGTAAGTGACTGTAATCCAGTTCCAGGGGGGACAGACTGGAGGAGCACTGGAACAGGCCACCACCTTACCTCCAGGTTCAGTGACAAACCTGTGTCTCGAGGGAAAGGCTGAAAGGGAGGGTGCCCACCATGCTCTCTGGCCCCCAGTGCCTCTCCTCTCCTTCCCTCTCTCTCTCATTTTTTCTTTCTCTCCTTCTGCACCTCCCCACCCCACAGAGACACACACACAGAGACACACACAGACTCATACACAAGAGTCACACACAGACATACACACACACAGAGACACACACACACAGACTCATACACAAGAGTCACACACAGACACACACACACACAGACACACACACACACAGACACACACACAGAGACACACACACAGACTCACACAAGAGTCACACACAGACACACACACAGACACACACAGACATACACACAGACATACACACAGACACACAGATACACACACACACAGACACAAAGATACACACACAGACATGCACACACCAACACACACACACATAGACAACCCCGCACACACAGAAACACACATATATCCGCAAACACACACAGACACAGACACACAGACACACACACACAAACACACACACAGACACACACAAACAGACACACAGAGACACACAGACACACACACACACAGAGACACACACAGACACACACACACACAGACACACACACACACACACACACACACACACACACACACACACACACACACACACACACACACACACACACACACAGACACACACACACACACACACACACACACACACACACACACACACACACACACACACACACACACACACACACACACACACACACACACACACACACACACACACACACACAGAACCAGTGAAGGATATCAGCTAGTAACGTGACATGAACCAGGTAAACGCACAGGCGAGGATGAGATAACGAAGATAGGAGATTTAGTAAATGAATTGAGGGAGTTTACTGGTCCTCGTATAAAATGAATAGCGCCCGGCCATGTTATTGAGTAACCACTTAAACTGCAGTTAAAAACACAAGAGAGGTCAGGATGTGGCTTGGTAGGGAGCAATAGGCCAGCCTGAGCTGCTGAGTGAGACCACATCTCAAACAAAGCAAACAAGCAAACCCCACAAACCTCAGAACAAGCTCCCCCCTTTACCTCCTTGTCACCCCACGTGGTCAGCCACTAGACAGAAGAAGATGGGAGTCTGTGTGGATTGGGGATGGGAGTTGGTGGCAGATCGAGGCCCCTGCCTCCCCCACAAATAGAGGTAAATCTCTGTCTACACCCTAGCAATGTAAAGGGTGAGCACACGAGGTGGGGGAAACTTTGGAGCATGGCTTGTGCTGGTCTTGAGGACTCTTCTCTTAAGAAGGTCATGCACTGCCTTCCTTTTCTTCTGATGCAATACTACTGGTGAAAATGCACCTCTCACATCTACTTCCCCCAAGTTAGTCCTCTCATTCAGGGTAGAGTTGTGCTCCTGACACTCGAAGCAAAGCAGATGGTTCTCCCTCCCCATAAGCAGGCGGCCATCTGGTGAGGGGGCATTTGGCTCAGGCTTAGGGAAGGAAGCAAGCCACCCAAGAATTCTACCTTATGCTCGAAATGCCATCATCCATGATCATAACTAATGTTTATTGAGCACTTACTATGTGCCAGGCCCTGTTCTAAGGGCATCACATTTATCACAGCAATTCACTCACCATGAGACTATTCATAGCAAAGCTGTTAGGGGTGGGGGAAACTAGGCACAGAAAGGTTAATTACTGGCTTGAAATGTAGTTCAGTGGTAGAGCACTTGCCTGTCATACGGGAGATTCTGAGTTCAAGTCATAGCACAATAAGAGAGAAACACACAGAGAGAAACAGAGACAGAAGCAGAGAGAGGTGGGGAGGAGGAAGGAGAGAGGAAGGGGGAGGCAGGGGAGGGGGAGGGAAGGGGGAGAGGGAGATCATACATTATATGTTCCTGATATTTAGACGCAGCACTGAGGATCTCTCTGCGTGTCTCTGCCTCTGCCTCTCTGTCTCTGCTTCTGTCTCTCCTTTGCTCTGTGTTTGCTCACACACAGTCACCTAGACTATCTACATTGAGCAGCTGAGAGGAAAATCTCTTTGAGTCATTCACAGTTGTCTTAGGGTTTTACTGCTGCGAACAGACACCATGACCAAGGCAACTCTTGTAAGGACAACATTTAATTGGGGTTGGCTTATAGGTTCAGAGGTTCAGTCCAGTATCATCAAGGCAGGAGCATGGCAGCATCCAGGCAGGCATGGTGTAGGAGGAGCTGAGAGTTCTGCATCTTCATCTGAAGGCTGTTAGCACAATGCTGACTTCCAGGCAGCTAGCGTGAGGGTCTTAAAGCCCATGCCCACAGTGACACACCTACTCCAACAAGGTCACACCTACTCTAACAGGGCCATATCTTCTAATAGTGCCACTCCCTGGGCCAAGCATACACAAACCATGCAAACAGTGCTGTGTGAATGAGACCCTTAGATGACTTCCTGCCCACTTGACAGCAGGTCATCCAGACTCAGGAAGTCTGACCCTGAGGAAGAAGCATTTCCTGCATGGATTTACCATTCCCTGGGTACAGACTGGAGCATGACATGGGTTATCATATATCATTTGCTTTGCATGGACATAAACTCTCTCGTAGATAAAAATGCCCATTTGACAGATGAATATAAAAGGGATACCAAAGGCAGCCATGATGGCATGTGGAACCCCAGTACTTGAGAGTAGGGGAGTAGGAGGCAGTGTCACCCCAGTGTTTAGGATCAGAGCCTGGGCCCTTAAAGTCCTAGCACATGAGGCTTGACCACTGGGCCTCAACAGGCTGATTAAAGAGATAACTAATAATGACGATCAGAAAAGGCGAGGTCACATTGGGAGTAGGAACAGGAGGCCAGGCCCTGTCCCCTGCCAGCGTCTATCTTTGGGATCCGGACATGAGATTTCAGTTAAACAGAGAGCAAGAGGTATGCATAACTAAGCAGCTCTGAGTAGGTATAGTTACGCCCACAATTGGCCCATCATTGCTCAGCTTCCGTATCCCCTGCAAGAGGTCCGACAAGTTATCAGAACTGTGTAGACACACCCCTCTCCCCAACCATGTTCTCCAGGATTCAGCCTTTTCCCGTTCCCAGAATGAGACCCAGGACAGGTTACAGCAGGCTGATCAGGAAGGCTAACCTGGTCTACACAGCAAAGTGGGATGCCAGCCTGAGTTACATGGGACACTGTCTCAGAAATAGCAACAAGACAAACCCACATATGATTGTGCATCGCCAAAACACAGACAGGTAAAGAGGTACGAAGTTGGATTAGGGATATAGCTAAATTGGGAGAATGCTTGCCTGGTATACAAAAAGCCCTGGGTTGAATTCGTAAACTGAACATGGTGGCCCATAGCCTCACACTTAGGAGCTGGGCATAAGAATCAGGCATTCAAGATCATTCAGATATATAGTGAGTGTAGGGTCAGCCTGGGCTAAGTGACATCCCATCTCAAAACAACAACCACAAAAATCTAACAACAATCAGAAATAAGATTTAGTCACATTGCATTCCTAGGAAAAATACTTTATCTTTCTTAAATCAAGTCTTCTAATTTTTACTTTTACAAATCTGAATACAGGGTTGTCCAAGAGACCCCAAAAACATTACAGATTTTTGCTATTGTTCTTGGTTCCCCCTCCCCTCCCCGCACCAGGATTGAAGGTAAGTCCCTATGCCAAGGACAACATGGACTTTAGCCACGAGGTACAGAGGCCCCTGATTCAGAACTGGCTCCCTGAGGACTGGCTTTTGTAGTACTAGAAGGTGCCATGCAAGATTCCTAAGGAGGAAAGCAACCTATAGTGTGACACCTATGGAATACAATAGTTACCAGACATATAGCACATGGTATGATATCCCTAAGGGTGTAATGGTGGCAGGTATACCTTGGTGGTAATCAACAGCTCTCTAATTGGACTATTTGAAGACCTGCTCAACAAGAGGAAAACCAAGACTAGTACTGGAAACTTAGCTAACTAACAGGGCTGGTGAAGTCATGGACTTTGTAGCAGAACCAACAACTAACGCTTTACTAAACCAGCATAAGCTTTAGCTACATTGTTGCAGTAAAAAAAAAAAAAAAAAAAAGTGGCGGAACTGGTTCCTGTGTATACCCTGGTGGTTACTAGTTCCAGCTCCAACCAGCCATTGGAACTAGCACTAATTGATCTCAGATTAGTATCTCTCCCGGCGGCTCTCTGCTAGCCGCAAACTCTCTGGTTCCAGCCACCCGGTAAAATCAAGACTCAACAAGCTGTAACCCAACAATCGGATTTACATGTCAAATTCTCAATCCACAACACATCCACACAATAAACGTACAACCAATTGATAAGGATATAAACTGCCCACCTAGATAAGATATAATTTGCCCACCTAGACAACTTATACACACTCACCCCTTAACAATAGTCATAACAACCTGTAATGTGTGCAGAGAGGAATCTTAACATCCATGTTCTCTCGGCTGCCTACCCCGCTCCGGCTTCCTCTGCCTCTCTAAAACTTATCTCCCACCCACCTTTCCTTCTCGTCCAATGACAGGCCTCTATCTATCCTGTAACTGCCTTTACCTGCAAAATGACATCAACCTGCACTTCACCCTTTCTGTCTAATTAAAAAAAAAAACTTTTCTCTCAAACATAAGCTGAGCACAGCTATTATCATTTTGTAATTTAAGAGTATAAAACATGCCTGACACCCAGCCCAACATTTATCAGTTAAACAGAATATTTAGTTTTCTATTCCAGCCTAAGAAAGGCTTAAAATCCATGTTATATCCTGGCTAGCTTGTATGTTATCTGATAACTATCTAATTAAGTACATATTTTCAAAGTTAAACAGCCTGGGGAGTCTATGAGGCTATAATTAGCCTTCAACCCCTTTAGAAATCTGAGAATGGCCAATATATCTGAAAATATAGGAAGCCTAACATGGCTTGAGACAGCTTGTAGAGACAATTGTCTACTGTGGCACAGTCCCCTGTCAGCAACACGTGAGAGCACGTCTTCAGTCTTCTGGCCCGGGATCATCTGACAGACTTTTGAAACACAGAACTTTGAGGGGCTGATCACTCTGGTTTGGCAGAAATTATCAGTTAACTTATTCTGTAACGTGTCCTTTCCTGGATAGTATTGAGTCTGTAGATGAACTGAGGCAACTCCGGCCTAGTGGCTGTCTCGCCGCCACCATACATCACCTCACCTGGAGGTGGAGACGTTCAATTTCTTCTTCAAATCCACCAAAGGGGAGGAGACATGTCTCAACAAAAGATAAATAACATTAAATGTCAGATTTTGTGGATTTCTGACATGTTTGGAAACCATCTAACTATGTAAGTAATCTGGACTATTGTCTGTTAATTATCTTAGTAAATTATCCTGAAAGCATTCTAACAATAAACTTAGAGCCATGAATTTGCTATCTGGCCCTCAACTCACATGTTTAATCATCTCAGATTAATTTTTTAGTAGCAATAAAGGACTGGGCATAAGCCTTGTATGCTTAATGTTGTATAGCCACGATGCCTAACCATGAGAGTAACAATATTAATTTTAAAATGATAAGAAATTTATATCAAAGGAACTCTAAACTTATATCAAATAAATTCTGTACCAATGTAAAAGATTGTAACTTTAGCTTAGTAACAAATATAAGGATTTCTACCAAATGAGATTATGGCTATATAATCAATTTGAGCTAATTCCTCCCTGTTAAATTATGACCATTTCTAGATTCCTCGGGAAAACAACCTTAGAATCACCACCTTTAGCCTCCCAAAGTCCAGGGAATTGGGGCAACAACTCTTCAATGGCTTCTTCAAGCTGTACATGGGCATTGAGATATCTAGAAGGGAGGTGGGGATGAGAAAGCTGGCCACACCCACAATTGTTGTAGTCTCTGATGTCTGTCTTGGACTGGATTCTGACGATTGGGAGTTCAAGCAGGTCTGATGGTGAGACTCACCAAAGCTGTACATTCCATAATATATAAATTTCAAATAAAACCTTAGTATCCTCAAGATATCTATATGGGTTGAATTAGTCTATGTAAAATGTATAGACTGGTTAGGATGAAATTTTGTTTTATTCTCTTGAATCTACTTCTTCAGGCAGTCTCCCATATCAAATCTTTTTTTTTTTTAAAGATTTATTTATTTATTGTATATAAGTACACTGTAGCTGTCTTCAGACACACCAGAAGAGGGCATCAGATCTCATTACAAATGGTTGTGAGCCACCATGTGGTTGCTGGGAATTGAACTCAGGACCTCTGGAAGAGCAGTCAGTGCTCTTAACTGCTGAGCCATCTCTCCAGCCCTCCCATATCAAATCTAATCCATATGACTCTGGGAGCAAGGAAGAAGGCAAGGAGAGAACATGGCGGCCGATGTTAAGATTCTCCTCTGCACACAGTTACAGGTTGCTATGACTATTCTTATATTTTTGGTTGTGAGCCTAGCCTTTAACAGCTGAGCCATCTCTCCAGCCCCGTCATGACTCTTCTTAAGGAATGGGTGTGTATAGGACTTTGTGTTGTCAATGGGCAAATTATATCTTATCGGTTGGATCAGAGGATATCGTGTGATGTGTTCTTTCATGTGGCGACTTAATTGAGTTCAAGAGCCTGTGTAGTGGCAGGATGCACCTGGCCTGCCACAGAATTGGGATGTGTATGCCTGGTGTGAAGCCACTCCAATGGCCTGCTAGAGCTGGAACTAGCAAGGAACCAGGCCACCAGGGCAAGCACTGGAACTGGTTCCACCCAATTTTTATTTTTACTGCAATGAGATATTTACTACAACCAGTGGCAAACCAACGTGTTAGGCAAGAATCCATTAAAAATTGAAGTTTTTCAGCCTGAGGCAGCTTTATTTTCTAAGTGGAAACGTGCCATGTTGAGTCACGTGATGGTCCAAGCGTGGAAACTTTAAACAAAGGAATGGGTCGGGGGGAGGGGGAGGTCATCAGCTCGCAGAGTCTAGGTCCCGTGCTGGGAAAAGTACAGGTTGCTTCAAAGCCACAGAGAGCTAAAAAAGTGGAAGCTGCCTGCTTGGTATAAAGATCTAATGCTCTAATAAGTCTTACATGACACTCAAATGCTTTCTAACGTGGGCTCCACGGGAATTTTGGGTTAAAAATCCTGGTTTGACAAGTTGCCTGCTTCTTAATGTCAGGTATTAATGGAAATGGGGTTAGATTTGCTTTGATAGTTAGAAGGAGAGAGTGCAGAGTTTGTCCAAATCACGTGGAGATTTTCACCTGTGGTTCAGAACTTAAATAGGGAAAATGAGTCACTGACTCCAAGCAGAGAGTGGTGATATAAGTCTGACGCTCCCGGTAGAGAGTTAACATGTTTTTGGGCTAAAATCCTGGTTTGACAAGTTGCTTACTTATTAATAGAGGTACTAATAAAAAGGTGATCAAATTGTTTTATAAGTTATCCCGCTAAGGCCATATGGCTTGACAATGCTGGCTAGCAAGGGTTTGTGGTTATTTTTGATATTTACGACAAGAAGCTCAGGTTCTCTTAACGTGGGCTCCACGGGAATTTTGGGTGAATTTCCTGATATGACAGATTAGAGAAGCCTAAATTGTCCCATATACTATTGTTTAGCTTTACTTCTTTTTTGAAAATTGTTTTAATTTTCATAATAGGTGTGATTTTGAGTCTTGTTATATTATTTCTCTGGAAGAGAGTTCAAGATATAAGCTTTTCTCGTCACAGACTAAACACAGTATTTTGGGAGAAAAGTTTTGTCTTTGTGTTTTTAAAAAAAAGATGATTAGGCTCTCAACACCTTCCAGAGTCATAGGGATTAGATTTGATAAAGGGAGACCGCCTGAAGAAGTAGATTCAAGAGAATAAAACAAAACAAAAAAAAAGTGAACCAACTTTCATCCTAACCAGTCTATACATTTTACACAGATCCATACAGATAGCTTGAGTATACTAAAGTTTTGTTTGAGATTTATATATTACACAATGTACAGCTTTCGTGAGTCTCACCATCAGACCTGCTTGAACTCCTGATCCTCAGGATCCAGTCTACAGACATCAGAGACTACAACAATTGTGGGTGTGGCCAGCTTTCTCATCCCCCCTCCCTTCTAGATATCTCGATGCCCGTGTACAGCTTGAAAAAGCCCTTGAAGAGTCGTCGCCCCAATTCCCTGGACTTTGGGGGGCTAAAGGTGGTGATTCTAAGGTTGTTTTTCTGAGGAAGAGCATGGGGCTATTAATCCCAGGTTCGTGGGTTCGAGTCCCACATTGGTTACCATTTGTTTTGGTAAAAATAAAATGGCAGCAGAACCGGTTCCTGTGCATACACTGGTGGTTGCTAGTTCCGGCTCCAGCAGGCCATTGGAACTAGCGCTGATTCATCTCAGATTAGGATCTCTCCCGGCGGCTCTCTGTACCCTCGAACTCTCTGGTTCTAGCTACCCAGTAAAATCAAGACTCAACAAACTGTAACCCAACAATCAGATTTACATGTCAAATTCTCAATCCACAATACATCCACACGATAAACGTACAACCAATTGATAAGGATACAAACTGCCCACCTAGATAAGATATAATTTGCCCACCTGGATAAGATAAAATCCTGTAAACATTCACCCCTTAGTCATACCAACCTGTAATATGTGCAGAGAGGAATCTTAACATCTGCCACCATGTTCTCTCGGCTCCCTCCTCCTCACTCCGGCCTCCTCTGCCTCTCTAAAAATTTTCTCCCCCTCATCCTTCCTTCTCGTCCAATGAAAGGCCTCGTTCTATCCTATTCCTGCATAATGACATCAACCTATACTACATTCTAAATATTTGTCCTTCTATCGAGAGATAGGTGTAATCCTCACCCCTCATTAAGAAAACTTCTCTCTGCCACAGGTGGAGTCCATTTCCGAAAAGGGAAAAATCAATCAAAACAGAGCTGTGTCCCAGTGGACACATCTACAAACAACTGAGGCTCAGGGAACATTGCAGACGGAGCGGTGGTAAACTGTAAAAGTGAGAGGATCAGAAATTTGCTGTCTGATTCTGTCTCTTAGCAATGTTAGCGTCTGCACCCACAAGTCTCAGTGACATAACTGCGTAAGCACGAACTGAACAAGGACAACAGCAGACATGCCAAAGTGGATGGGGGGAGACCACCCCACCCTACACAATGAGCGACAGGCAACTAAGGGATTCTGAGAGCGGGAGAAATCGTCTTCCCCGGGGAAAAGCACATCAGTTGGTTATCCAGGACCAGGTGGCTTGCCCTGACAACAAGCATACAAGGATCATTATTCAGACTGAGGAGTTTATATCTAGGGGGGTATGTATCTACATATACGTCTATCACGTAAAAACAAAAAGACCATGGATTTGAAAGAGAGCAAGGAGGGATTTAAGAACAGGGGAAATGATGTGTTTATAGTATAACCTAAAAAAATAAAAAAATAATTAAAAAATGTTTTGGATAACTGGCTGGAGAGATGGCTCAGTGGGTAAGAGCATGGGATAATCTTGCAGAGGCCTCAAGTTCAGATTCCTAGGGCTCATATAGTGACTCAAAACCATCTGTAACTCCAGTTCCGGAGGATCTGAAGCTCTCTAGCTTCCACGGGCACTGCACACATGTGGCACACATACAAACAAGCAGGTAAAGCTGTCATGCACATAAAAATAACAATTAAAAACATTGTAACTGGGGTTGGGGATTTAGCTCAGTGGTAGAGCGCTTGCCTAGCAAGCTCAAGGCCCTGGGTTCGGTCCCCAGCTCCGAAAAAAAGAAAACAAAAACAAAACAAAAACATTGTAACTATGTAACAAGTAACACTTCTCCCACTATGAGTGTCCAGAAATGAAACGCATGGCAGCAGTAACCGTTTCCTAATCTTCGATTTGCATCAAATCTCATCATGATATGGAATTTTCAAGATAATCTAAGTTCACTGTAAAAGGTAAACATTAATCTTGTGGGGCAAATGGAACCGTGTCACCAGACAAAAGCTGGGAAGGTTGAACAGATTCAGAAACTCCGCTAAGTTCTTATATCTGAGAATGGTAGGTGTTTCACCTACTCACGACCTGGTTACTGTCCTGGAACACGCGTGATCAAGGTACCCCACATAAAGATCATGACCACTAGTCCCATAGCACAGAACACAGAGTTCTCCACATGCTCCCTCCCCACAAGTTTCAGCCAATAAGATTTCCTTCCCGGTATGCCTTCCTGCAAAAGGTATTTAATCTCTGGTCCACCCTGAGTATTGTATACACCCATTTTCCATGATGAGCAATGACAAGCAAAGACTGTCTCTCTCATCAAGAACCACTGTGGGGGGAAACCTTCACCATGCAGAGCTGTGCTAAGTCTCCCAGCCCTGGGCTGGTTGCTGGCCAGTGTGGCCCCCAGGTTCCCAACTCCACAGAGTTTCTAGCGGCAACTGGATGCCCAGGAGTTTGGGAACCCCTGCCTCCTTGGCCTCAGCCTTCCCCGGGGCTGGAGCCCCCATCTTAGGCTACATTTGTAGCAGTTTAGTCTGTCCTAGCTGAGTTCACACACTCCAGGGGAGAGGTGAAAGGCAGACCCACAAACCTAAGCATAGGAGAAAAAAAAATTCCACAATTTGTTTACAGTGAGACTGTCGGGAAAGGTCTGGGCCCAAACTTTTGTGGGCGAACAGGTGGCCTGGAAGTAGTATTCGTGGAAAAACATCACTCTTGAAATACTGCAGGTTTCATTTTTAGTCTTGAAGTCATTCACATCAACCAACAGAGTTTCTTTGAGGAAGGGTCTCTTGTAGCCAGCTGGCCTTGAATTCTCAACCCTCCTTTACTGCTCAGCTGAGCTCACAGTGTGCAGGATCACACCCAGATGAACCGTATTAGTGAAATGACAGCATGCAGCTTTCAGAATCCCACCCTGCTTATCAGCACTTCTCTGGCTTGATCAGTTGCCCTTCCTGGAATAGACTGTTCATGTGAAGGGTCCGTCCTTGGCTGTTCTGAAATGCAAATGGTCTGGTTGACAAGCACAGGGTGACTGGGGCTTTGAGTTTTTAACCACTTATCTGACAAGAAACCATACAACTAATTCTCTTCTCTAGTGGAGCCTCCAGAGACAGTCTCTTCACCAATCACTTCCTCTTCATTCCATTGATAGAAACTTTCATGCCATGTCTCGTCAAAGGCTTGTCTGTCCTCGGGGTTCCTCAGAGTAAGAGTTATTCTCTGCCTTTGTTGTGTAGTGGTTTTCTCTAAGATTAAAACCTTTTATCTTGGAGGGAAGCTCCTTGAGACACAGGATATTAAAGGGAGAGGTAAAGCACAGGATAATATAAGGCAGATGAAACATTCCGTTCTGTTTGGTGTCTCAGGAATTAAACAACCCACTGCCTTCAGGAAGTCCCTGAAACTGACCAGATTCACTAGGTTCCTCCTTCCCCAAGCAAGTATAATAGGTAAGGATTGCTGAGAGACACCCTTAAACAAGTTGAACTGCCTGGAAGAAGCAGAGACTAGCCAAGCTGTCTGAGAAGGGCATTTTCCAAACCACTGAACTGCCTGAAAGTTGTGTAAATGTACCCCAGATTTCCAGCTTTTGTTAGTGTCACCCATGCTCGGTTGGGCTTTGATGATACAGCTGTCTTTGAGTAATTTCTGCTCCTGTAAGTAACTCTTCACCCATATTCCTTTAAGTAACCCCAATAAAACTCATTGGTTCAGCAACTTGGATTTTGGTGGTGTCTATACTTTGGTCTGTTGTGATTCACTGTTTCAGGTAAGTAGAAGTTAGTTCTCATCATCACATGACAGTCTTTTACATATGGAGAAAGTGTGGCCCCCAGAGGCCAAGTTTAGTCTTTGCAGGAGACTTGGAACACTTGTGGGTGCCTAGGATAGAAAAGGAGCTTTCTAGAGTGGAGGGACAAGATGTTAAAGACAAGCACCGTCAGGGCTGGAGAGACAGCTCAGTGGTCAGAGTATTGGCTGCTCTTCCAGATGATCTGGGTTCAATTCCCCATCACCCACAACTGCCTGTAACCCCAGTAGTATGGTGTCTGCTGCCAGCTTCTGTCAGTATTGTACACACATGGTGCATATGCATACATACATAAAATAAAAATGCAATGTAAATAAAAAAAGATAGGTTCCATGGGTTCATACAGTCTTAGGTCTAGACACGTTTGTCTAATTCAGTATTAAATAATCACTGGGACAGATCTGCTTCTTAAGAGCTTTTCCCCTGAAAAGGGGACGATGGGTGCTTAATAACATGTCCTGGAATTTCTGTTTATCTACTTGGCATTGTTGAGAGAGGGCTTCATGGTGCTGAGGCTGACCTCTTAAACTTGCTGGATAGCTAGAGAGGACACGGAGCTGTTGGTTCTTCTGCTCTGCCTCTCGAATGCTGGAGTTACAGATGTGTTCCACACTCTCAGATGGG
Organism: Rattus rattus; assembly: GCF_011064425.1. NCBI lineage: Eukaryota > Metazoa > Chordata > Mammalia > Rodentia > Muridae > Rattus > Rattus rattus. The sequence goes on along the minus strand of NC_046164.1, from coordinate 88,142,170 downwards.
GCACACAATGAGTACTCGGGTCACTGGGGCCTCCTACCTCCACACAGGGCATTAAGGCAGATGAAGACAGCTGAGGTAGAGCTTTAAGATGGCTGCCTGCTTCTCCTGCAGCAAGTGCTCTGAATGACGCAGTTTGCTTTCCTCCATCTCAAACCAACAGCTGCCACACGCCAGCAGACGAGTCTCTGTTTCCTGCACTCAGGTACCCGCAGTGCGTTTCACTTTAGTCTATTTTTTTTTAAAGATTTATTTATTTTGATATACATGTATGCGGTAACATCGAGTAAGAAGAGAACATCTGATCCAGTGGGATTGGAATTACAGACCGGTTGTGACCTGCAGTGTGTTCGTGTGCAGGGAATCGAATCCCGGTCTTCGGTAAGAGTACCCAGTGCTATTAACCATCGGGCTATCTCTTTAGTTCCTCACTCTAGCCCCCTCGGGCAGGATCGCCAGCTTTGGCTTTTGTCAGAGGTTCAGGGAAGGCTTGGGGTGTCTGGGACCAGCTCTCTAATGTATATAACTATGCATGTATGAGGCAAAGTCATGGTCCACGTGGATTAACCAGCAGAGAGCCCATTCGGAAGCCGATGAGAACAGAACCAGACTCTGCCGTGTGGTTGCCACTTGACTTAACTCTTCTTTCATAAAGGATCTGTGGATCCTGGTCCTTAAACTGAGATGCTCTTGAAGGCACCTCCCCAAATAGTTCTTAGCAGGACACTGATCATTTTGTTAGTTCTGTAACTCTTTTCTAAATGATGGTTGGCCCTGAAGCTAAGCGGAGGGGAGCTATAGCTAAGATTAAATGGGATCTGATGTTTTGTGACAGCACTCAGTGACGTGCTTTCATCTTTGAAACAGTAGCCTTTGATGTTTTAAAACATATGAGGGCTGGAGAGATGGCTCAGTGGTTAAGAGCACTGACTGCTCTTCCAGAGGTCCTGAGTTCAAATCCCAGCAACCACATGGTGGCTCACAACCATCTGTAATGAGATCCGATGCCCTCTTCTGGTGTGTCTGAAGACAGCTACAATCTACTCACATACACAAGGTAAAATAATCTAAAACATACGATATGGCCAGGCATGGTGTGTAATTACACATCTATAATCCCAGTATCCAGGAGGCCAAGGCAGGAGAAGCTCCAGCTTTAGGCCAGCCTGGGATATGTAGCAAGACTCTGTCTCAAAAAAGCAACAGAAACCCCATGACATAAAATGTTAGATCGTCTTCCCGCATCTGCTATTCACTTCCTGCATTTGATCTAAGTGTTGAAAGTCTCTTGTCGGACCCTTCCCTGTAGATCGGAAAAGACACACTAAACAGAAACCACGAAATCTCATAAGAAGCTCACCACCAGACAGAAGCAGAAATAGGGCTCATGCCTATATCCGAGAAGCTGGGAGACTGGGACAGGGACTGTTCTCAAGTTCAAAGATGCCCTAGGCTATGTAGTGAGTGTCAGGTTACATGTGCAGCTATGCCACACACAGGTACACATACAGGCCAATGGGAACCACCACGGATACTTATTTTGTACTTATTCTGACAACTATAGGACACCATTAAGTCATTTATAGATGACAGTCATTCAGATGAACATTTTGTGTTCCTAAGATACCTGCAAATATACCCTTAATTACCAAGGTGTGTCCAGGCCTGGGGACACATGCCTGTAATCCCAGCGCTAAGGACTGAAGTGGGAGGATTGCTACAAGTCTGAGGTGAGCTGCACAGCAAGTAGATGTGACATAAAGACACAGATATCTAAACAATCAACCCAATAAAATTCATCCAATATATGAGTCATCAAATACAGATGTGGAAGCCATGCACACCCAGAAACAGTCTGAATGGTTTAATGGCTGGCATTTTGAGATAGGGTCTCACCGTGATATAGCCTAGGCTGGCCTAGAGCTAAACTGTATAACTCAAGATTGCCTCAGGTTTGCAAATCCCCTGCCTCGAGCTCCCTGGGATTGGGTTAGGTGTACTCGAATCCACCTGGACAAGAAGACAGTAATAGTTGGGAAAGACTGTGCTGGCTCACTCGTACGAGCCCAGCATTTGAGGGGTTGAGGCAGGAAATTGCCATCAGTTTTCTCACTCGCCTAAGATCCTTAAGGCTCTGAGTTTGGTCTTCTGTACCTGGGCAATAATGAAAAACTCCAAATTAAACTCCAAGAAACAGCCACACGGAGAAAACGAGTCCAGGGTTTTCTGTCTCTCCGCCTCTAAATTGTCCAGGCTGGATCTGAACTCCCAGTGCTGCCTAGGTTAGTCTTGAACTTGATCCTCCTTGGTTTCCTGGGCCAGCAGGTCCAGCTTCTCTCCTTTTACACCCACCCCAGATACCTGGCCGCAGGAAGTGCAGGGCTAGACTAATATCTGCTTTCACATCTCCCTGGTCCACGTTTCTGAAACATCAGTGCAGTCAAGGTAAGCTCCCCAGACGCCTGTTGGTCTCCGCGGTACTGGGGGCCTTGAACGCGGTTCTTTACATCTTCTGGCAGCAGTGACACAGACAGCTCAAAGCTCTCAGCAGAAGAGGAGAAAAGGGCATCCAACGATTCTGTCCTTCCCACAGATAAGGAAACAGTGCTCAAGTGACTTCCTTGGATAGCTGTTTTGAAACGGTCTCAGAGCTAAGAAGGGAAGCCACTGTATCCTGGACTGCCTAACACCTCTCCTCCATTAGGACTGATGAGCATTTATCTTTAAAGGGGTACGTGGGAGCCCCAACATATGTAGCAGATGTGAAGCTTGGTCTTCATGTGGGTCCACCAACAACTGGAGCGGGGGCTGTCTCTGAATCTTTTGCCCATCTGTGGATCCTGTTCCTCTAACTGGGCTGTCTTGGCTGCCCTCCGTGGGAGAGGATGTGTCTAGTTCTGCACAGACTTGATGTGTCAGAGTGGGTGAATGGGGTGAGCGGGTGATACCCTGGCTTCCCCTTCTCAGATAAGGGAAGGGGGATGGGGCAGGAGCTGTGGAAGGAGGGAATGCTAGGAGTGGGGGTGGGTGGGTATTGGGATGTAATGTAAATAAATAAGTAGATGAATGAATGAATGGGGAAAAAAACCCCAAGGGTGACAAAATGTCCTGAATGGCCGATGGACTGATGCCATGGAACTCAAGATTTAAAGCTGTATTTGTAGGTCAGATTGTGTGTGTGTGTGTGTGTGTGTGTGTGTGTGTGTGTGTGTGTGTGTATACACATGTGTAGGTGCCATACCAGAATGTAGCCTGTTGAATCACTAAAACGTGCTCTATTTGGGCATGTGGCAGTCTTGTAACCTCAGTGTGATGTAGGATGGTGAGTTTAAGGCCAACCTAAGCTACCAACATAGCAAAACTCTGTCTCGAAAACAAACAAAAAACAGTCCCATTGGAGCTCTTAGCGCGTCAGTGTCTTCCTTCAGGGAGATGAACTGAGCAAGGGGCCTTGCAAACTCACTCCCTTCCCCTCTCCATGCCCTCACCATGTCGTTGAGGGATGAACAAGACATCCTTGCAGCCTAAGAGCATATTTAAATAGTTGGAAATGGAACAGAATGCATGTAATGCTTACTGTGTGGTCGTGGGACAGCTCAGAGCACAGGGGGCTTGCCATGAGTGTGAGCCCATCGTGGGCTGTATCGGAACATCCATGCCAGCCTTGATGACTCCGTAAAGAACTAAAATAGGGCTACAGTGACAGCCCTGCGGCTCAGGACCCTTTCTGACCTTCCAAAGGACTCAGGTTCAGCTCCCATATCAGGTGGCTCACAACTGCCTGTAACTCCAGCTTCAAGGGATCTGATGTAGGCTCTGGCCTTTGAGGGCACTGCATTGACCTGTACAAATCCATACATAACCCTCTACACACACACTCACACTCACACTCACACACACCTTGCTCAAGACTCAGGGATGATAGGAAGAGATGCTCTGAGATGCTGTCTTCTAGACATGCGCTCCTGAACTTACTGCAGATCCGATCATCTACATAAGATCTGCACAGGGTCACTCGGCATTCCAACTGGCAGCAAGAACTGGACACGGTTATGAGAAAAAAGATAAAAGGGGGGAGAGCATGAAGGTGAGAGAGAGGTGTATTGGAGTAGATACGGTCACAATACGTTGTTTACATGTTTGAAATCGTCAACTAATAAGGATAGTCTACAGATATCTTCATACTTATTATCATCACCAATTATCATTATGATGTAGATGTGGGATTGTTCACGTGCCATGACGTGCATGTGGGGGTCCGAGGACAACTTTCAGAAGTTGGTTCTGCCCTTCTATGGGTTCCAGAACTCAAACTCAGGTTGGTAGGCTCTTGAGGCAAGAGCTTTACCCATTTAGCCATTTTGCTGGCCCTAGAATATTCTAAATCAAACATGGCGATCTACTCAGGAAACGGAGGCAGGAGGATTGGGAATTCAAGGTCATTTCTGGGTATACAGAAAGTTCAAGGCCAAGAAACCCTGTCAAAAATGAAGGGAAGGAGGGAAGAAAGCAAGGAAGGAGCAGAGAAGGAAGGAAGGGTAGGAAAAGAGGAAGGATACAGGAAGGAAGGCAGGCAGTCTTAATCTGTTGTGGTGGTAAACCCATAATTACAATTTCAGAAGCCAGGGGCAGGAGAGCTACTGCAAGTTCCAGGTGAACCTGACCTATACAACACCATATTGGGCCACAAAGAAAGAGAGACCCTGGGCTGGAGAGATGGTTCAGCAGCACTAGCTGCTCTTCCAGAGGTCCTGAGTTCAATCCCCAGAACAACCATCTGCAATGGGATCTGATGCTCTCGTCTGGTGTGCATGAAGACAGCATACTCATATACATGTACATAAAATAAATAAATAGTTGAAGAAAAGAGAGGCCCTGTCTCAAAGAACAAAAGCAGGGCTGGGGCAGGGATAACCCAGTCAGGGAAGCATTGGTCTCACAAGGATGAGGACCTCAGTTCAATCCCCAAACTGATCATCAGGATTTGTGTAGCCTAGTGTCTGTCACCTGAGAAAACATTTCAAGGAAGGGATTACTCAGGTCAGATTGGCCTGTGGGCACGCCTGGATGGGGTTTAAGGAATTGCCTTCGCTGTAAGTTGATGCTGGAGGGTCCAGCTCACTGTCCACAATGTCTTTCTTAGGCAGTTATTCCTGGGCTGATTTAGGAAGCTAGCTGAGCCTAGCAGCCGTGAGGCATGCCTTTAATCCCAGCACTTGAAAGGCAAAGGCAGGAGGATATCTTGTGAGGCTAACCTGGTCTACAGAGTGAGTTCCAGGACAGCCAAAGCTACACAGAGAAACCCTGACTAGGAGGGGAAGGGGAGTTAAAGGAAAAGTTAGCTGAGCATAAATGAGACTTAGTGAGCAAAGCAAGTGGGCAAGCAGGCAAGGAAACAAACAGTGCTCCTCCAAGCTCCCAGTCCCGCGTGACTCTCTGTCCTGACTTCCTTCAGTGATGGACTACAATGATGGACGTAACCTCTGAGCTGAATTAAAACCCTTAATCCCCTAAATTGCTTTTAGTTAGAGTGTTTGGTGCACAGGAACAGAGCCCGGACAAGAGAACTAGCCTCTGGTGAGCTCAGATCAGTGAGAGAGAGACCTTGTCTCAAAGGAGGTGGACTGTGTTCCCTGAGTCTGACAGCCAAGGTTATTCCCAGCCTCCGCCGCATAGACGCACAAAAAAACAGTAACAACAAAGAAAACGAAGCCCTGTTGCTTTCCTTTCAAACCTATGTTTAAAATGGAATTCAAGCGTTTTGTTGTTCTGTGAGATGGGATCTCATGTAGCCCAGGCCAGCTTTAAATTCAATATGTAGCCAGGCGTGGCTTTGAACTCCTGAACATTGCTTTATTTTGAGCATTGAAATTATAACCAGGTACTACTGTTCCCAGTTTGTAAGTCAAGTATTTATAAAATTAATTTTTGAGTCAGGCTTATGTCTGTAGTTCCAGGCTTATGTCTGTAGTTCCAGCACGTGGGAGGCTGACCTTGAGCCCATGACATAGACGGGAATGACTTAAAATCTTAATCCTCCTGCCTCCACCTCATCAGGATTGGGATGACGGGCCTGTATTGCCATGCCCAGTGGTGTTGGTGACCCATCCCAGAGCCTTGAGTATGCTAGCCAAACACTACTAATTGAGCTGTTATACCTGGACCACCTATTTTGGATACATGACTGGTTGACTTTGTTGATGCAGACCAAAACCCCACCCCCGACCCCAGCCCCCCATTTTGGTGTTTTGTTTTGATCCAGGTTGCCTTAAGCTCTTCTTGTAGATAAGGACGACCTTTGACCTACTGAGCATCCCGCCTCCATGTTCTTCCAATATCGGGATCACCAGTTCGTGCCACCACGTCTGGCTTCCCACCCCCCTCCCTGCCTTTCTGAATTGAATATTTTTTTCTTCTTTTTAAAAATTTAAAAAGCCAGATATATATTTTTTTAAATGCTTACAACAAGTAAGTCAATCACATAGGAAAGAAACATCGACATGAAGCTGACAGAGGAAAAGGTAAACTTGAAAAGTTTAAGGGTAGGAAGCGTTCCCTTTCCCCACCTTCTAAGCAGAATTAACTTTGTGGGGATTCAGACCTGTGGCAAACATCGGAGGTGCACATCTAGCATACCAAAGGGGACCTGGCCTGGCATTCTTCAGTCCCTACCTGGCTTACCCCACCTTCTACCCTGAACTTTTCAGCCCAGAGGCTGGGCTTCCCCTCCCCCAGAGGATTTTTCTTCCTGTATAATCCAGACGTTTTGGTCTCTCTCCTCATCTTCTCTTGTTCCCCTTCCCCTGCATTTCCTCTCTTTTTCTTTGGGACCAGTGAACCCGCCCATGAGCTGCTTCCCAATAAGCCTGCCTTTATATAATCTAATCTGTCTTGAATCTGCTCATTTCACTGGTGGAGAAGCAACTTAGCAGTTTTCTCAGGTGAAGGGTTTTGTTGCCTGTTGAAGTCTGTGCCTCACAGCATAACAGCTGCAGCCATTTTGTTCCATGCCTGCCAGCTATTTCTTGTTGTCGATGTAACATGCCTGACAGTCACTGACACAAAAGAATAACTTGGCCCAGAGCAGGGTCATACTGACCGTCTCCCGTTACATTCTACATGTTCTGTATGAGGTTTGTTAATCTTAAGAAATTCCACGAAGCCTTTCGTAGGACCCATTAAGTTAAAGGTCAATATGAACTGCTAGGTATAAAGTAAGTCAGAGCTGACCACTGGACAGCACTTCCTGCGCCTGCATATGAGCTCATTGTATTTTTTTTTCCTTTCTAAGCTGGCAAAGAAAGATGTTCAATACCAGGGTTCAGCCCCCAAATTCTGAGCTACGGTTCTGATCTGATCAGTGTCAGGGTATGCGTTCAATAAATCATTTTCGCTTAACTGAGACTGGTGTCCACATGGTTTGTGTGGCGATTCCTGAACCCCAACATTGCCAACTGGGTTAGATTGTCCACCAACTGTGATGACGTTGCTGTATTCTCCCTCTGTGCAAGTGAGGCAGTGTGCGGCATACAGAGCCCATGGCAGAAGTTTCCAGTGACCGTGTGACGTGGGCGCTCCGCGCTGAGTAATGGATCACCTTAGCATTAGTGTGCTACTTTTCTACTACACCAGAACCAAGGAAACATACAGAAGAAGAAGGTTATCTGGGCGTATGGTTCCAGTCCATGATGGTGGAGCAAAGGTGCGGCAGCAGGAGCAGGAAGACAGCTCCCGTCCTGAGCGGCAAGCACAGAGCTTGGAGAGTGGCTACAAACGCTCCCACCTTTAACCTCTCAAAGCCCACCTCTAGTGACACACCTCCTCCAGCTAGGCCACACCTCCTAAGCCTCCCCAAATAACACCACCAACTGGGGACCAAACATTCAAATGCTGGAGACTATGTGGGTGTGGCACTTCTCATTGAAACTAACCACGATCAGTGTTGCTGGGATGGGACCCAGGGTGCTTCAAGCTCTGTGTCAATCACCCCCTGAGAAGACCCTCTTCTCTCCCAGTCAATTAACCCCCAGGTACCCTGGCTGGAGGACAGATCTTCAGTGAGCTTAGATTCTAGTCAGACACTTCTCTGTCCTCTGAGATGCTCGGTTCGGAGGCCATCCTCTTTCCACAGGACAAGTTCATCGAGAGCTTGGTTGCTTGCTCGCTGGCTGAAGCACAGAGATCTTGGAAGTAGAGAGAACTCAAGATTAAGGCTAAGACTAAGAGTTAACAGCACTCCCCCCCCCTAAAAAAAGCCCCTGGTACTTTTGGAGCAAATAAGTCTCTTTTGCAAAGAAACTAAAGGCCTCTGCTGGTTCTTGCATATGGCAGCTGAGAGAAGAAGCAAACAATGTTTAGACACACACACACACCACACACACACACACACACACACACACACACACACACCCCACACACACACACACGCCCCGCTCCTCAGTTCCACCTCCCAGCAAGGGTGAAAGGCTGCCAGTCTGTCCTTCAAGAACGGTGGCAGAACTGGAGATTCATGACTTATCTTTTAATAGCTTCTTGATTGGGTGACTGGAGCTCTCTGCTTTCCTGTCTGCTGGGCTAAGTGATTTGGCTGTCTGAACAGAGCCCAAATGCTATAGACAGACTTCCAGAAACCATGGCTGCGTTTGTTGGGAGAGAGCTTGAGTAACTTGATTGCCTTTTAGTTGTTGAGAACATCGATTTTTCTTTTAATTGCACTTCTGGCTTAAAATACCCGAATAACCTAGGACGATGGGGCCCGGACTACACTGTTACCTCTTTAGGTAACTTCTGACACATTCTGCTGTCCGCAAGGTCCTCAGGAATAGTATGGAGGCTAATACAGTGGAGGCTTCTAGATTTCCAGTGTGGCTTGAGGACAGTGCATGCTCACAGGAGGACAAGGTTGGGACTCTCATGTCTCCACATGGTTGTGGGAGAGAATCAGTCTAACCATGATGTATGTAGCTGAAGATGTCAGCTCGGTGGGATTGTGTCCTGCTGGCCTCTTCCTTCTCCTAAGCAACCTTTGTTTTCAGAGAGGAGAGAAGACACTTTCCAGGGGACTATTCATGCCTGTTGTTTGAGTCTTGCTTTCCTAGGCTTTAGTGCTACAGAGAGTATAAGAATACTCTAAATCAGTGGTTCTCTCCTTGTGGGTTGTGACCTTTTCCTAAGGACTGCCTAAGACCATCGAAAACACAGATATTAACATTATGATTCATAATAGTAGCAAAGTACAGTTACGAAGTAGCAATGAGAAGAATCTGATGGTTGGGGGTCACCACAATGTGAGGAAGTATGTTCAAGGGTCGCAGCATTAGGAAGGCTGAAAGCCACTGCTCTAGGTTGACAGCACCTTCAGAAGTGAACTGAGTACTGAGCCCAGCAGCACGCATCTGTAACACGGTACTCAGAGGTGAAGCAAGAGCAGTGCTGTGGGTCTGAGGCCATCCTGAGTTATACGGTGAGACCTTACCTTAAAAAAAGATAGGAGAGAGAATGTGCACCTGACACGCACATGTGCACGTATTGTGTGTGTATACATGTGCGTGTGTGCATGTGTGAGTGTGCATGTGTGTACGTGTGTGTGCATGTGTGAGTGTGCATGTGTGAGTGTGCATGTATGTGTGTATGTGCATGTGTATGTGTGCATGTGTGTGTACGTGTGTGTGCATGTATGCACGTGCATGTGTGAGTGTGCATGTGTGAGTGTGCATGTGTGTGCATGTATGAGTGTGATATGTGCGTGTGTGTGTGTGTGTGTGTGTGTGTGTGTGTGTGTGTGTGTGTATGTGCAGGAGGACCAAGAGTTCATTCTTAGCCAAGGTAAATTTGAAATCAGCCTAGGTTACATGAGATGAGAAAGAGAGAGAGAGAAAGAGAGAGAGAGCAAGACAGAGAGAGAAAGACAGAGAGAGACAGAGAGAGGCATACACACACACACACACACAAAGAGAGAGAGAGAGAGAGAGAGAGAGAGAGAGAGAGAGAGAGAGAGAACCAAGAGGCAATCCAGAGATCCAGAGATGGACAGTAAAGTATTAAAAATACTTAATATTCTATTCAGGAGTCATTAAACAGGTTCAAACCAGGACACAGTATGGACAAATGGGGGCTTTTAGCCAAGGAACAAACAGAGTAGGAATCAGGAAGTACTAAGAGAGACCAAGGAGGGGATTCTGGCTGATTGACCCACAAAATTGTTTTTATCTTTTAAATTGTCTCACAATGTAGCCCAAGCTGGCCTTGAACTTCTGGTAAACCTCCCGTCTCGGCCTCTCTTTAAATGTGAGGCCCAGATCCACAGTCACGTGGCGGAGAGTCAGGAGGCAGCAGGAGTCGATGCCCAAAGTAACAGCCTAACTGTTCTTTTCTGAGCCCTCGAAGATAAAAAGGACTTAAAAATAGAGCGAGAAGGAAATCCGGAGACAATTTTAAGGGAGTTTAGGAGATAGAAAACAAGGTGGGGACCATCACAGCCAAGGGGGAGCTGGAGGATGAAACAGAGAGGTAAGCTTCGCGGTGACTGATCAGCAGAGGGGTGACAGCACATCAGCCTGCCTCTCGTGTCATCTCACAGGGTCCCCTGACATGGCAGGTGCTCTTGTCTGCATCAGAAAGGATCTGGGGCCTGGACCAGGCCATTTCCGCCAGAGGAAGCTAGTGCAGATGTGTGGTGTCTCCCAAGAGGTACTCAAGTTTCCTGCAAGTGCCCACCTGTATTCCCCTCCCACCTCCATTTCCCTGCCTAGCATCCCTATTTGGAGCAAGATAAAAGGCAAGGAAAATTATGGGGCCATGAGAAGGGAGCAGACTCATTTATCCCAGAGTCTGGCGGAAGCCTCTTCCCAACTGAGAATCAAGAATTCCATTACAAGTTAGGAAGGTGGCACAGGCCTTTGATCCCAGCGTGGGAGGCAGAGTCAGGGGGATCTCTGTGGGTTTGAGGCCAGCCTGGGCTACATAGTGAGACCATGTTTCAAAACAAATAAAAAACCTAAATATAGTAAGCACTAGGGCATGCCTGAGATTACTGGCCATGTGCTAAACTAACCCGACTTTAAAGACTGGATTTACCACATTACCCGGGATGGTCTTCAACTTTTGGGCTTAGGTGATCCCCCTGCCTCAACACCACAAGTACTGGGATACTAGATCTGCACTACTATGACCAGAGACATGAAGTCTAGACATTTGTCTGCTCCTTGTTTTCCTCGGAGAATCCGTAAGGCTTGTCTCTGAACACCCCCAGACTGCAGCACCCGGAATTGAAAGCACCTCCTGCCATGGTCTTCTTCATCATGAAACCAGCTGGGTGCGTGTCTCATCAGAGTCACAGCCTTGGTCCACCGAGCCGCCATACTGGAGCCCAACCTGTAGAGATATGGGCTCAGGAGGTTGAGCCGTCTGCCCGGGGTCTCCTCTAAACCGTGGAGCAGAAAAAGGGAACCCACCAAGTCTCCCCAGTTGCATTTATTTTAAAAGAGATGGGAACAGAGCTCTGTAAGTTGACTTGGGAGACCTGGGGTAGACGCTCCCTTAAACTGTCATCACCAGTGCAGCTTCCTCCGGATTGGTGCAAATGATCTTCCCCCTCCCCCTTTCCGGCCTAGACTGGTTGGAGGAAGAAGTCTACAGAAGCTGGGTATTTTTAGCCTTGGTGGCCTGGCTGATTCAACATCCCCCCCTCCCCTCCCACCCTGTCCTTTTCATTCCTCGGCCTGGCCCTGAATTCCCATAGGAGCGGTCCTGGGGCTTGCAAGGCTGTCTCACAAACCAGCAGAATGTCTGGGCTGGAGCTCAGGGGCGGGGCAGACCTGGCGATGGGAAGAGTCTGCAGAATCTTGAGTGTGGAGGCTTCTCCAATTTAACTGTAGTCTTTTCATCCAAGCATCAGATATATCGGCAGCCTGTGCAAGGGACACTGTGGTGCTCTTTCCAAGAAAGGTACTCAGGTAAACACAGGACACAATGCCCATTCCACCGCATTAGTTACCTAAAGAGAGAGAAAGAAAGAGCGTCTGGAAAAGAAATAAAAGAAGACCAAAGGGTACAGTGACTCAAGCCTGTGATTACAGCATTCGGGAGGCTGAAGAAGCAGGAGGATCCGGAGTTCAAAACTATCCAAGACTACAGTCTGTGATATGACAGATCCTATCTTAAAACAAAACGACAAACAAACACTAAGGCCAGCCTGGTCTACAAAAGTGAGTTCTAGGAGAGCCAGAGATTCATAGAGAGAACCTATCTACAAACCGAAACAAAAAGCCAAAACCAAAACCCAAACTACAAACAAAAAGGAAAACCAAAACCAACCTACGATCTTCACAAACAAGGCTCTCTCATTCAGTTTCACTTCCGCTTTTACCCTGAATACCAGCTAGGTGGCCCAGCAAACCTGACACCTGCCCCACCCTAATCTTTTTTATCCTTGATGCCAGAAAGCTATTAGTTCCTCAGGTGAGCTGGCCCAAATGGGCAGGATGTCAGAGTGACCCTGGACTATCTCCAACATCACCACAGCCCCTCCAGCATGCTGACACGTCCACCAGCACCAGGTAATGATCAAAAAGACCTAAAGACCAGGGGCCAGCAAGATGGCTCAGCCAGTAAGGGTGCTTACTGCCAAGTCTAACTACCTAAGGTCTAGCCCCAGGACAAAAAGGTGGAAGGAGAAAAAGAGACTCCCCAAAATTATTCTCTGAGTTCCACACACATACACACTACGGATAAATAAAAATAATAAATAAACATAAAAACAAAATAACAAATAAAATAAAAATAATAAATAAACAAAAAACATAAAAAAAAAAAGAAACAGAAAGGAAAGAAATTAGGTGGTTTCTAACTTCCTGGAAAATTTCTCCTCTGTCCCAGAAATGGCAAGCACACCCCCCCCCTAAAACCCCCACACTTTGTCACACTATCTGTTCCTCTCAATTTCTTTTCTTTTTTGGGGGATGGGGTGGGAGCAGTTTTGAGGCCCAGGCTGGCCTCCAGCTCACTAACTGTAGCTGAGACTAGAGTAGAGGGTATATTTTTTTGAAATTTGGTCCTACTTATTTTTAGTGTGTGTGTGTGTGTGTGTGTGTGTGTGTGTGTGCGCGCGCGCGCGCGCGCACGGCATGTGTATAGAGGTCAGAGGATGAGTCCTTTTTTTTTTTTTTTTTTCTTTCTACCATGACTTCTGGAGATCAAACTCAAGCCAAAAGGTTTACACAACAAGCCATTGTACCCCTGAGCTAACTCAATGATTCCCTCTCCCCCCAAAAAAGGAGCTCATGTATCCTACATTGGTTTCAAATTTCACTAGAGGAACAGAACTAACAGAGTGCATTTATATTACAGAAAGAACTTACCAGATTGCTTCCCAGAAGAGGTCTAGGCTGAGAACAGGGAATTGCTCCTGGATCCATCAGTGAGATGCTCTAGCAGTCCCTGATCTGGTGCTTAAGGCCTGGAGGATCTCTAGAGTCACTTGGTTCAGTCCACATTAGAAAGCTTAGGAAGCTGGGTTCTGTTGTCAGCAAAGGATGGTAGATGTGGCTGCAGCTGCAGCAGCGGCAACAGAGTAGATGTATGTGCCTGCAAGGATGAAGGCAGGCAGGTAAAAGGTAGCATCATTTCTCCTATAGCCTCTCTCTTTCTGGCCTGCTGCCCAGTGCCTCCCAACTCCCACCATAAATCCTTGCAGGGAATATTTTCACAGAGCCTAGAGGTTTATCTTTTAGCTACCCCAGATACAATCAAATTGACCATCAAGATTAGCCATTACAGTGATATTCCAGCTTCAGCCTCTGCCTTAGTGAGGGTTTTACTGTAATGAACAGACACCATGACCAAGGCAACTCTCATAAGGACAACATTTAATTGGGGCTGGCTTACAGGCTCAGAGGTTCAGTCCATTATCATCAAGGTGGGAGCATGGTAGCATCCAGGCAGGCCTGGTGCAGGAGGAGCTGAGTTCTACATCTTCACCTGAAGGCAGACAGGAGAAGACTGGCTTCCAAGCAGCTAAGATGAGGGTCTTAAAGCCCATGCCCACAGTGACACACCCGCTCCCACAAGGCCACACCTACTCCCACGGGACCACACCTTCTAATATTGCTACTTCCTGGGCCGAACGTATTCAAACCATCACAGCCACCCAGGCAACGCACGTGTGTGGCACCATGCCTAGCACTCCTCCTTCCTTAGGTGCTGTGTGGTATACTGTCGCTTAGACTTTTCTCAAAACCTACTTTTAAACACGGTTCCTAAATGCTTTAACCTCACTTCCAGCCTGCCACCCACCACACCTAGTGGAAAAGAAAGTTTATGATGACCTGGGTGAAAGGGAAATTGTTCTTTAGAGCAAATCCCATCTGCTTTGTCAGGAAATGGGCAGAGGCAGCCCGATCCTCTCTCGACCACTTCAAGACTACACCAGCGGTCCAGTTTAGTAGTGTGGAGATAGCAACCTCGAATCCTCAGTAGGGGGTGGCATGACCTAGCAGGGGCAGCCAGGCCTCTGATGAATTGTCACAAGTAAATGGGAGTGATTAGGACCAACAGCGACACCAGGAGAAGTGCTCAGTTGTGCCTCCCTCAGCAAAGCGAGGACCACCGACGTTGCAAGACCAAGAAGTGTCACCACGCTCAAGCCTCCTCATCGCTGTCCATTGAGTCCTGTTTAGACTCCCTCCAAGCATAGCGTGCCCTCCATGGGTCTTGCCTCAGCATGTGACTCTGTCTTAGCAAAACTTCACGGGAGTCTGTATAAGCCGACATCACTCTGCCTATTGGCCCCTGAGTCCGAGGAAGCGGCAAGAAGCCACCAGAACACCTCCAGAAATTTTTTTTTTTTTTTTTGGTGCATTTCTCTCTACGGAGTCATGACAGACAGAGCTCAGCTACACTTTGTAAGGCAGACCAATGCCTTACAAAGAATGGTTAGTGAAGAATCCTTTATCACACATCCTCTCCTGTGCTCGCTTTAGCAAAGCATCCTTTCTCCTGTGTCTACCTTAGTGAAACATTCCTTCACGCATCTGCCTTAGCAAAACACCATTTGACACAACTGACTTTCCAAAGAAACTGTGTTTCCACTTTAGCATACACCAGAGACAATTGCTCGGATGTGGGTTTAAGCCGTAGAAAGTCTTTATTAGCTGACTAGTGACTACATTGAGCGTTTGGGATTCCATGGTAGCCCCAAGCCTTTCTCCGGGTTTTTAAAGCACACAAACCACATCCTGGGGGTGGCACACCTCAGTTAGCAAGAACAGTTAGCCAGAGGCAGAACTACAGAAGCCAAAAGGCAAAGTCAGTACATTTAGAAACTTCCCAGAACTACATGGACTTGGAAGGATTAGACCTTTTGTTTTGGCACGTGGTGCTGTCTACATGCTGACATGCTCCTACACGATAAAACTACATGCTACTATCATATCAGCAGTGCTAAGGTCTGGGGCCCTGTTACAGTGGTTTTATTTATTTTTGATTAGGAGTACATTGAGTAAACTCTTGGTCTTTTGTTCTTTCTTCCCAACTGTCTCTGTAAGCCCTCTCCCTCCCAAGCAGTCTCAAAGCAGCAGCAGAAGTGGGCATGCTATTTGTAAGTAAGCGGTTTCCACCAAAAACACTGCTTTCAGCTGGGTGTGTCGGCTCACACCTGTATTCCAGAACTGAGGCAGGAGGATCACAGTGATTTGAATCCAGCATCACTGACAGTGTGGAGCCCTGTTTTAACATGGCAAAATAGCATGTCTCTTTTTCCTCTTCTGTGGATCCTTCCTTCCTCGCCGTTAGCAGTTCCCACGAAATGCACTGATCTGACGAACTACAGCCGTTTCCCAACCATAGGCCATCAGTCCTGACACCGGTCTGCATTTGTCCAAAAGTGGAGCCCCCACGTGACAGGGTCTCTGCCATCAGACTGTGTATATTCAAGCTTAGGGCAATGTTCACTGCACAGCTAGCTCTGCCCATGATCACACACGGAAGCTGTCTACTATGTGCAGCTGGTCAATGCCCTCCAACCCCTCCCCCCTCCCCCCCCCCCCCCCGTTTGTTTGTTGAGACAAGGTTTGTAGCATACGCTGCTCTCTAACTCATGATTCTCCTGCTCTGGCCTTCTGAGTGCTGAGGGTAAGAATGGGCCAGTACACCAGTCCTAAACTTTCTTTTTTTCTTTCTTCCTTTTTTTTCTCCCTGAACTTTTTTTTTTAAATCTTAATCAGTGCAAATCTCCTGGGGAGGACTTATCTCGTTCTGTATAGTCACTGGACTGCTTCACATGAATTCCTCAATGTAGAATAATGTTCCTTAGCACAGTTACAACAGTTCAGGTGGGCAGGAGGATTTTCAAGAGAAGGTAGCTAGGAGGTATGACCTATTTCTGCGAGCTATGACTAGCAAAGTATTGAGCAATCAAACAAGGTTTAGCATGTCCCATAATGTGCCAAAAAGCTATTTGCTCTGAGGTGGGACATCTTCATAGACTGAATGTCTACTCTGTTCTAGAAAATCAGAAGACACGGTGAGAGAAACAAAGGGGACAGAAATGAAGGAGAGGGTCTCTTTTACCTCATGACACATTTATGAGTTCATTGGCTCAGCTGGAGGGCACAGCCAGTGGCAGGGAATAGATAACCCTCGCTGCTCCCCATTGACAGTTGGAACCCTAAGCCATGTTTTAGCAATGCCCAGCTCTAGTCCAGGCCAAACTGGTTCCCGGCATTCTTAGGGAACAGCTTCATCTTCTCCCCAGGAATCCAATCTTGGTGCAGGGCTGGTAGATGGGTTCTGGAACAGTGAAGGGCAGACAGAGTCTGGGAAAAACTCATTGCTGGATGGTCGTAAGTAGACCCCGAGTGCCAGGCGCTAGGTTACACGTGTCTCCCACTAAATCTTTAACGAACCCATGAAGTAGGAGCCGTTCTGTTCCACTTGCAGGTGAGGAAAATGAGGCTCTGAAAGCTTCAACCTACCCAAGGCTGTGTAGCTACGAAAATGGGGCGTGACTCTGCTCTAGGCTGTCAACTCTACAGCACATGTCTTTTCGTATAGTACTACTCCCCCCCTCCGTGATCATCAACTCTATGGATATCAAAAATGAGTGTGGTTGTATAGCTTCCACTACAGTCCAGGTCCAGTAGACTAAAAACGTCCCTTGAGCCTTTTGTAATCAATGCCTTCCTTTTGTTTACTCTCAGCCCTGGATAGCCAGTGATGCATTTCTGTTTATTTTTGTATTTATGTGTGTTTGCATGCATGTATGTATAACTATGTATGCACTTATGTGTGTAAATATGTATTATGTGTATACACATGAGAGTTATATGTATATTATACATGTATATGTTTATGCATGTATGTATGTATTTATGCATGTGCATATGTACATATGTATGTGTGAATGCACACACATGCGTGCATGTATGTATAAATGTGTGCACATATATGTATAAGTACATATATGTGCATATGCATGCACATGTATGTGCATATAAGTACATATGTATGTGTGTATGTGTATATACATGCATACATATGCATGCATACATATGCATGCATACATATGCATGTCTGTATCTATGCATGTATGTATGCATGTATGTATATCTATTTATACATGTGTGCATGAATGTGTACATGTGTATACATAGGTATGTGTATGTATATATGTGGGTATGTATATATTTAGTGTATGTATGCAGGTGTACTTGTGCCATATCACTAGTGTGGAGGTCAGAGGACAAAAGCATGTGAAGTCCTTACTGGCTCAGTTAGTGATGTGTTCCAAAACAACCTGTCAAAAGTAGGTTATGTGGTCACCCATCTCCCTCCAAATGACCCATAAAAGGCCAGTGCTCAGAGCAGACACTACTCCTCCCCTGGGACTCCCTGTGCACAGGACTTCTTCTCACACTCCCTGAGGACGCACATCAGCTCTGCTCATTCTTTGTCCCACTTTTCCTTATTCTGCTTGGGCACGAGAAATCCCCTGATTCAGTGGGCTGACTCCTTTTCCATTGCTGTGATACGATAACAAAGACAAATTCCGGAAGTTTATTGCCTGTGGTTATCATCTGAAGAGATAAGAGTCCATTGTGACCGGACAGGAACATGGCAGCAAGCGTCAGGCATAGCAGCAGGAGTGGAAAGCTACATGATCATACCTTTAGTCACAGGCATAAAGCAGACAGAACAATTGGAATGGAGCAAGGCTACAAACTCCCAAAGCCCTCCCAGCCAGGCCAAACCTCCTAATCCTCCCAGAATAGCTCCCCCAACCAGGGGTTGAACCTATGGAGGGCATTTCCCAAGCCACCATCCTCAGGTTGGCTTTCGAGACTGCTGATACTGTGGCCCCCTAACTTAGGGGCTCTTAAAGAACACTTACCACTGTGACCTGCTTCCAGGGAAGGTCAGAGCCTTCTTCTATGACCTGTTCCAAGGAAGGAGACTCATTCCCACGCTCCCGCTGTTTTCCTAGATGCTGGATGCCATACTTTGGAGGTCTCCATCCTGACCTCTGTCAGGCACAATGGAGTGATGACTGACAGTCTTGGTTGAGACTGTGCCGGGCCTTCAGAGAAGTTTTGGGAGGTGGATCTCAGACTCAACCCAAAGTTGGTGGAGGGGAATGAGGTAGCATTTGCTCTCTTGCTCCAGCCCTGAATGGGTGAGGATGTCCCCTGGCATCAGTGCGACTGCATCCAGGCCCATGGCTGAGTATGGGAAAGACCAGTGGACAACCCTTGGAGAATGAGGCCTATCGGCATAGTACCTCACCTCAACAACGTATGGTGGTGACTTATGGAGCAGACGGCAAAACTATTTGGAGCTTTGCAGGATGTGGTTCCTGCCCCTATCCTCCTAGAGCACAAAGTCAGAGCTGTCTTGAGTTGGCCAGTTAATCTGACCAGGAGGAGACATGGTTTTAGAAGAGGTGACTTTAGGGAACCTGAGTGGATGCTGCCCAGAGGGATTTGTGCTTAGAGAATTGGGGGGTGAGGCCTGGCATAGTGTCACATATACTTCTAGTCCCAACACTGGAGAGCCTGAGGCCTCTCACATTTGTGCTCAATGCAACTGCTAAGAGTGCTGAACCAGGTTCAAGGGTGCATTGCTATAAGCTCAGGAGCAGGGAACCTGTAGAGGCAGGAGGACATCTATGACCTTGAGACCAGGACTTGCTTCACAGTGGGTTCA
Organism: Rattus rattus; assembly: GCF_011064425.1. Classification (NCBI taxonomy): domain Eukaryota; kingdom Metazoa; phylum Chordata; class Mammalia; order Rodentia; family Muridae; genus Rattus; species Rattus rattus. The sequence goes on along the minus strand of NC_046164.1, from coordinate 88,122,976 downwards.
AGTCCAGCCCTCCTTGAGATCATGCAAAAAAAAAAAAAAAAAAAAAAAAAAAAAGGAAAGCTTTAGAACTGGTGTTTGCAGGCATTGCAGACATGGCTGTGTCCCGGAGTATGACAGGAGCAAGGTGCCATAGCTCTGACACTGCCACTAAGAGAGGCCTTGCTTATGCAGGCCCAGGCTCTAGGAAGCAGTGTTCAGCCAGCCTGGATCCTCAGAGTGCCAGTCGGGCCTGCCCACTCCCTTCCCAGGAGAAGGGAAAGCGAGTAAGGAAGCTCTCCCAGTCCAGGAGCTGAAGACCAGGCTTCAGTTGCAAGCCTTCAGGTAAATGTCCTCAGGTCTGCCATTCGGGTCTCCTGGGTCCAGGCAGTTTGATCCCAGCACCTCTGTGAGGATTGCAGTCACACAAGTGTCTGCAGGGCTGGGCTTGCAGAGCCAGGAGCCACTGTGTTCACAAATATCATCTGACTCAATCAGTTCTCCTAGACCTGAGGGGAGAGGAGACCGATTAGCGTATGGCTTGTGTGCTCTGTGCGTGTCCCGGCTTGAACACAGCCTTGAGTCACCAGTCTGTAATCCTCCGTCATAAGCCTCAGGTCTTTGTCATTCCTGCCACAAGCCTCTCTCACTCTTGATCTGTTTTGACTAGAAGAGAGAAAAAGGCAGTCAGGTGGCTTTGTGGCTTTTCCTTTTTTTGTTTCTGAGCTAGGACAGTTGTACGTAGCTTAGATTGGCCTTGGACTTATAGAGATTTCCCCCTGCCTCAGCCCCTCCAGTGTTGGGATTAGAAGTATGGGTCACTATGCCAGGTTTTACCCCCTGATTCTCTAAGCTCTGGGGCAACTGTCTACTCTGGTTCCCTGGAGTCCCCTCCTCTGTTAGCTCCTCTGCCCAATGAAGATGGCTCTGACTTTGTATTTCCATTTTCAGATTCTTCTGCCTTACCTTGGTTCCTCTGTTGCTCCCTTAGGGATCCCCACATCCACCCCAGAAGTGACTTAAACTTCTTCGTCATTTCCTCAGGGCCTGATCTAGAGTTTTAGACACAGCAAGGTAAGAACATGTTTCTTGGTCCGTAAGTGAATAGAAATCAGAGACTCATGTGGAGGTGGGGACAGTGTGGGGCCCTAACTCCCACATCCAAGTAAGGAGAACCTGTACCAAAGCTCAATCCCAGAGAGTTAATGAATATTACTGCATTTGCAATTACTAACAGTGTAGACTCTAGAGGGGCCACCTCCTTCTTGCCACCCCTTCTCCTTCCTTGCTTGTTTCCTTTCCTTTAAAAAAATGTTAGTGTGTGTTTGTGTACAGGGCTGTGTGGGTGTACTCGTCCTCGTGTGCATGTGTGGGTGTGCTTGTGTATGTGTGTGTGTGTGTGTGTGTGTGTGTGTGTGTGTGTGTGTAGGCCTGAGGTTAATGGCGAAAGTCTTCTTCAATCACTCTACATCTTACTGAGACAGGCTCTCTCGCTGAATCTGGATGGATTTATTTATGCTGGTTGACCAGCAGGCCCCAAGGATCCCCCTGTCTCAGACTCCTCAGCACTGAGGTTACCCGCACACGCCCCGCTTTTTAACCTGGGTGTTGAGGATGGAATGTGGGTCTTCACACTTGCTGAGTCATCTCTCCAGTGCATCTCCTCATCTTTTTTTGAGGTAGAGTCTTATGTATACCAGGTTGGCCTTGAACTCATTACGCTGAGGACGATCTGGGACTCTTGATTTTTCTGCCTCTACCTCCCGAGTGCTGGAAGTCAGGCATTTCCCGTTAAGCTAAGCAAGCAGCCTAACACCTGATTTATGACTCTAGCCCTTAAAATTGTATCATCATCATCATTGTCGTCATCGTTGTCATCGTCGTGTGTGTGTGTGTGTGTGTGCGTGTGTGTGTGTGTGTGTGTGTGTGTATGATTTTTCTCTTTCCATCTTATTGAGGCAAGGCCTCTCTACCCTATAACCTTCTGTCTCTGTCCCCCATCTTGCCGTAGGTATGCTGGAACTTCTTTTAGTCAGGTTTCTGGGCCTTAAACTCAAGAGGTTAGCCTTGTGCTATTGGTGTTTTATCTGCTGATCTACCTCACTCACTGGTTTTCCAGTCCTTTTCCTTGTGCTTTTGAGACAGAGTTTCACTCTGTAGCTTAGGCTGTCCTGGAGCTCTCTGTGGATCATGAGGTGGCCTAAGATTGCCGGAATTCTCCTGGCCTGGGTCTCCTTGATGCTGGGATGACAGACATAGACTACCTCGTCTGGCTCCTCCCCATTTGTAAACTGGGGTGTGATGACAATTGTGGCCTACGAGGTCTCCTAGGATGGCCGAGTGGCTGAGATGAAGAAAGGTATATAGAGAGCCCTTGCGGAGGATCAAATGATGAGCCATCAGAGGACTGTGACTCCTGCCTCTTCGTGGGGGGCTCACTTCCAACTTGTGCTTCACCAAACTGTGCTTTCATGTGGGTGACTTGGAAGCCCTCCTGAAGACACAGACGTATCCACATGCACGTAATTTAGTCAAAAGGTGACTCCAGGAAGCTTAGGTTGATGGTACTCTGATAGTATCAGTATCCGTTAACTAGTGACAAGGTTGCCATGGTTTCACCCTTCCCTGAGGACCATAAAATTGGGGTATTTCTCCCCATTTCTTGCTATTCTTGAGGGCTACTCTGAAGGCTTCTCCCCATGAGCTTTCAGTCTGCTGTCCCCAGGCAGTCAAAGGAAGGGCCTAGGCCAAGAGGCAAAGATTTTTGCAGAAAGAAATGTGGGGTCAGGGTCACAACCCTCCAGATTCTCTGAGGAGCTGTGGGGGACACCACAAAGAAGGTGCTTGTTAGAAGTTACCTCTACGATTTGTAATGATTGGTGAAGAAAAGAAGCCAAACTCTCTTGAGGTTGTTTCTGGGAGAGTCCAGCAAGGGGCACATGCTTCTTGAAAGGATGCTACTACCTTGAAGAGAGCTGTCCCAGGTCAAGCTCTCTGAAGGTCCGCTCTTCCCGTAGGGATTGCTGCCAGAGCTCCAGGGAGGAGGACTCCACCCTGATCACCCCACAAGGAGTTCCATGCCTGCTACCTTGCAGTAAGGATTCAAAGTAGGCAGTGCTGCATCCTTCCCACTTTTAAAAAGAATTTTATTATTTTAATTCTGTGTGTATGGAGGCTTTGTCTGCATGTATGTTGTACACCATGTGTGTGTCTGGTACCTGCAGAGGCCAGAGGAGAGTGTCAGATCCCCTGGAACTGAAGTCACAGATGGTTGTGTGCTACCACATGGTTCTGGGGAACCGAACTTGGGGGTCTCTGAAAAAGCAGCCAATGTTCTTAACCACTGAGCCATCTCTCCAGCACTTCATTATTTCTTTAAACTTGAAATAGCAGAAGCCAGTGATCCAGCGGTGAACATGTAGGCTGGGGGATGTTGGTGGCATTTTGTCTCAGTACTTAGTAGGTTGAGACAGGAGGTTCACCTGAAATGTAGGTCCAGCCTGAGCTTTACAGTGAACTTCAACCCAGTCTGGGTTATAGAACAAGATCTCCCAAATAAACAAACAACAGCAGGGGAAGGAGGAGGAGAAGGGGAAGAAGAGGAAGAGAAAGAGGAGGTTGTAGTGGAGACTGGAAACAGACACATGGGGAAGATGAGGGAAGGAGCAGAGGATTAGTGCAGCAGCATGTACTCTAGGAGTGTACGGCTCTAGGTGAGTCTTAACTACTGGGAGACCCCCCAAGTGAGACACGAGAATGGAGTTTGATGCAAACGCAAGAGGTTTATTTTCCAGCGTGTCGGGGTCGACCTTCAATCAGTCCCTCGTGGCGAGTGACTGGAAGGCGACCCCAATGGCTATAACAAGCAGTTTTTATACTTTTTAGGGGTACAAGGTTACATCAGCAAGGTTACAGTTTAAACTTATTGGCTAAGCATATTGACCTTTGAATCTATTGGCTAGCAAGCATATGACACACATTCGAATTCTGTCCGGGACCAGAGGGTCAGTGACTATCAGTCAGTACATTCTGTGGTTTTTCAAGAATGTCCCTGCTCCTCCCGAGAACTGTGGGTAGAAAATGGAACTTGGCCTAGCCTTGACCTGAGGTGGGAAGCTGGTACTTGGCCTAATTGACCTGAGGCGGTGGGTGTAAAGCTGGCGAAAGCCCTTAGGGTTCTTCACAGGAACCCCATAACCTACCTACTTTCTACCAAGCCAAGCCTCTTACTAGCTTTTACGCTTCAGTAAGAACTAGGGTCCTTCAGGAGGAAGCAAGAAAAAAGGCCATTCTAGAAGATTCTAAGGATGTGAGCCCCACCAACACCTTGCCTTTTGACTTGCAGTCTCCAAAATGTGGTCAGTGAATTTTTTCTTTTTTTTTTTAACATTACTATTATTATTATTATTGCTATTATTACTACTATTGTTATTATTATTATTATTATTATTATTATTATTATTATTATTAGTACTAGTAGTAGTAGTAGTGGTAGTAGTCGTATGTGTGTATGCACACATGTAGGCACATGTGTGCACACCCTGGCTTGCTCATGTGCCAGCACATGCCTGTGGCGGTTAGAAGACAGCTTTTAGGAACGAGTTCTCTCCTTTCACCGTGTAGGTCCTGGGGTCAAACAAAGGTTGCTAAGCTTGGTAGCAAGTTCCGTTATCCTGGCCCTGAGTTTCTATTTAAAAAGAAAAGAGGGGCTGGGGATTTAGCTCAGTGGTAGAGCGCTTACCTAGGGAAGCGCAAGGCCCTGGGTTCGGTCCCCAGCTCCGAAAAAAAACCAAAAAAAAAAAAAAAAAAAAAAAAAGAAAAGAAAAAGAAAAAAGAAAAAAAGCAAAACAAAAGAAAAGTTGATTTAGTGAATGATCGTGTTTGGCTGTGCCGTGCGGTGCCGAGGTCAGAGGACATCGTGGGTAAGTCTATCCCCTCCTTCCCAGAGATCAAGCTTGGATCCTCCGGCTCGGGGGCAAGCCCTTCTCCCGGCTGAGTCATCTCACTGGCTCCTGGGTTTCTGTTTTTCAAGCTCCAGTTGAAGCGTTTCTTTTCAATAGCTCTAGGGCGTGAAGAGCGTCTTGACAGCAGGGCTGGGTGCCGCACGCTTTGTTTGCAGACTTTTGTCCAAATCCTTTTGGCTGATGAAAGTTGATGAGGGAGCTTCTCAGAATCTGTATCATTGTGGAGCGTGCTCCGTCCATCCTGGCCACTGTCACGTTGGGGGATTAGGGCATCGGAACTGTCAGGGATGCCACAGCACAGTGCAGCTGTCTCTGGAGGACAAAGTGGTACGGAGGAAGGGACTCATCCTGTGGATCTCAGAGGAGCCATGCTTGTTTCACTTAATCTCTTCCCCAGATTAGACAGGCAGGCCTGGTTTCCCAAGACCCTCACTCTAACTGGGTTCAGTCAGACTCATGAGAGTTTTCCTAGGAGCGAAGTGCATTCTCAAGAATCCAGGGTCCTGACTGGGTTTTTCCAGCTGAACTCCAGGGACATTGCCTCACCAGCGCAGGGAGGAAGAGTGGGTTGACGCAACTGGGTAAAAAGCTCACTGATCTCTTTCATTCTCTGTAAAAGAACATCGGAAGTTCAGGGCAAGGCACACAGGTATGCCGTGTGTGTGTGTGTGTGTGTGTGTGTGTGTGTGTGTGTGTGTGTGTGTGTGTGTGTGTGTGTGTGTGTGTGTGTGTCTGTGTCTGTGTGTGTGTTTGTGTGTGTGTGTGTGTGTGTGTGTGTGTGTGTGTGTGTGTGTGTGTGTGTGTGTGTGTGTGTGTGTGTGTGTGTCTGTGTCTGTGTGTGTGTGTGTGTGTGTGTGTCTGTATGTGTGTGTGTGTGTCTCTGTGTGTGTCTGTGTGTGTGTGTGTGTCTATGTGTCTCTGTGTGTGTGTGTGTTTGTCTGTGTGTTTGTGTGTGTGTGTGTGTGTGTGTGTGTGTGTGTCTGTGTGTCTCTGTGTGTGTGTGTGTGTGTGTGTGTGTGTGTGGCCTTCCATAGTGTGGGTCCCAGGGATGGACTGCAGGTCATCAAGATTGATGACAAGCACTTTTACTGCTGAGTCATTTCACTGAACCTGCTTGTTTTTTTTTGAGACAATAGTCTTGTCACGTAGCCTGAGTTGGACTTGAATTAATATGCTACGTTTAAAAAACACGAAGAAGTCATGAAGAGGGTAAGAATACTAGTTTGCAGTGTTGTGTTTTGCAAGTCATGTAAGGTGCCTCGTGCCTGTATCCCCAGCATCTGAGAGTTTGACAGTGAGGCTGTCATGAGCTTGAGGCCAGCCTATCAAGTTCTAGGCTAGCTTGGAGCTAAGAACAAATGTCTGTTCATCTCAGACAAGGTTCTTATGACGGACTACAGAAACACTTTCATCTGAGTCTAGCTTAGTGAGTCAGTGAGTTGTTCATGACTTACAGGAGTGTGGATGAGGAATACTTACTTATAGGCAGATAGATGACTCAGAGATAGCTGGATTACCTGCCCACTACCACAGGAGTCACTCAGAAGATGACTTTTGAAAGCTCTATCCCAGCAGCTCTCTGCAAGACTGGCAAACAGCTCAGCCAGCCCCGGGCTCCTCTTCCCAGCAATTGTTACTTGTGAATCTTGTAATTTTCAGGAGTTTCCTGATCCTTTTAAGTTTCATGTACTTCTTGCCCTTGCATGTTTTGCTTATTTCCTGGTTTTAGGCGATCCACACCTCCTTCCAGGAGAGAATATTTCAAAGTAACAACTATGTAAGATTGGGCTACAGAGTGAGACACCCTCCCCCCACACCCTTCACAAACAACAAACACAAAGTATTTTAAGTACTTGTCTTAACATGCTATGTAAGTATTTTAAGAAATGGTGATTGAAAAAAATTTTTTAAAAAATGGTGATTGAGGGGCAAGAGAAATAGTTCAGCACTTGCTGTTCTTCCAGAGGAGCTGGGCTTAGTTCCCAGCGCCCACACCACAACCTACAACCATTTGTAACTTCAGTTCCTGGGGAGCTGATGTCCTCTTCTGGCCTCTGTAGGCACCGGATACAGGTGGTACACAAATAAACATATTGCAAAAATACTCGTATAATCATAAAATAAAAATAAATAAAATCTTTAGAAACAAAGAAGCAGCAACTGAATGCCTACTGTGTGCCGATCAGTGCATGCAAAGTGTATCAGCTTTATGAAAGGAATATAATATTATATAAATAATACTATTGTGAAACATAATGCTCATGGCCATCCTTAAACTTTCCAGGCGATATAAAAAGGCAGGTGTGGGCTGAGGACATGGCTCTGTTGGTACAGGGACCCCCAGCACGGAAAAGCACTGACTTTTTTGACAGCTAGGACTGCATAAACTAAACGTGGTGTCACGTGCGTGTAATCCAGCACTGAGGTGGAGACAGGAGAAAAAGAAGGTCTGGCGTCATCCTCAGCTACGTAGTGAGCTCAGGCCAGCCTGGGATTCAAGAGACCAACTGCCCAGGGGCGGTGCCTTCCACAGTGAGCTTGGCTTTCCTACACGAATTAATAAAATGTCCCACAGACTTGCCCACGAGCCAATCTGATGGGGACATTTTCTCCACTGAGATCCCTTGTTCTCAAATGACTCAAAGTTGTGTCACATTGACAGCAAACCAAACCAAGTAGTGTTAGCATGCCAGTGGAAAGCAAACCTAGATCCTCCCTGTCTTAGTTAGGGTTTTACTGCTGTGAAGGGACACCAAGACCCAAACAAGCCTTATAAAGACAAACATTAAGTTGGGTCTGGCTTATAGTTTCAGAGTCACCATGGCAGGAAGCATGGCAGCATGAGGCAGACATGGTGCTGAAGGAGACGAGAGCTCTACATCTTGATCTGAAGGCAGCCAGGAGGAAGTCTTCCTCACTGGGCAGAGCTTGAACATAGGAGCCCTCAAAGCCCGCCCATGCGGTAACACACTTCCTCCAAAGAGGCCACACCTCCTAACGGTGCTACTTTCCACGAGCCAAGAGTATTCCAACCACCAGAGCCCCCATCTACATTCTGATGGTTCCTCTACACCTAGTGTCCATGAACCTCTTGGATGGCCCAGATTGTGCTGATTGGTGACTCAGGTGGACCAGCCTGGAAGGCTCCTCCTTCCCAACTGGACTTGTTCTATTCTCTGATTGTTCAGACAGGAGGACTTAATGCACAGGGTCCTTCACAGCCGGAAGGGAAACAGCTGCTTGGTATCAGAGGAGACTGGAAAGATAAAGGAAAGAGAGGCCAGGAGGTCGAGGCAGCCTGGGATTACCTAGGGGGACTTCTGAGGGCTCCGTTTATTTCAACAGTCATGGGAGCACATGCAGAATCTTTCTTTTTTCTCCCTCCCTTGGGTTGTTGTTTTGTTTTTGTTTATTTTTTGTTTCGTTTTGTTTTGTTTGAGACAGGGTCTAGCTAATGCCTCCTCAAACTTGAGATTCTCCTGGTTCCTCCAGGTTTATGGCTGAAGACAACAGCATCTTAAGAATGAGTGGCTTGGTGGTGGAGGAGGCAGATGGCGGCTAAGAGAGTCACAGTGATTCACCCTTTGCTGTCCACTCAGGAAGAATCTAGATGGGGACCATTTGCAACCAGATGCTGTATGATTGAACTTGGGAGTGGTCATTACTTCAGGTCAGCAATGGTGGCAAACTAATATCTCCACCAACGGCAGCTTCCTCGTCTTCTCGATGCATTCAAGGGCGTGGTGATGCACACGTTTGGGGGTTATGCGAACAGCAAAGCCGTTACACTCAAAGCTTCATTTACTCCAGATTCACAGTCTATTATGATTGGCTCAGAAGATCTACGTCTGGAATGGACAGAGTGGTATAAAAGTAGCTGTATTGGACGGTGAACACATCGGTCCCATTACCCGTTTGCAGTTCAACCCCAAGCGTATGACCTTTTGCCGGCACCTGTTCCAACATGGCCTTCTGGTTACCCACCATTGATGATTGATCCCGACGCTGCTGGGCTCTTTGTACAGTGAGGGCTGCTGACAGGAAAAACAGAGGTGACCGAGACAATGGTGAGACTGATTGACCGTTTGACTGGGCCTGGAGAACATCTTCCCACATGGCCTTCCCTGGGACATGCTGTCCATCTGCTCTAAAGGATTACTTTGCTGAACACCTTCAGGAGGACCCTTGGTGCTGCAGCATCAGCTGGCACCCAGCCTTCCAGTTCTCACTGCGCCAGACTCTTCAGAGCGTGACTAGACTTACGATCAGGACACAGAGGGGCACCTGAACCCCTTTGATTGTGAATGAACTTGCCGCTGAGGAACCAGTGAAGTCACCACTTCCCACACATCCGTCTCACCCCAGAAATGCATGGGAAGCGGTGGTTCTGGTTTTGAGGTTGCTAGGGCAGCTCGGCACCCCTTGCCCTCACCCTGCATGTCTTGTTATTGGGTCTCCCTGTGTGATTAATTGTGGCACTATTCCACAGCCATCATGTTTCTTAGGCGGTAAACATTTACAAAAATAAGTCTTCCTATACCTTGGGGTCAAAGAAAGGGACAGGTACAGAAGGACCTGGCGGTACTCCTGTACAGGTGGGTGGGGCAGATCTTGGGCTCAGATGTTGGCTGACAAAAGGCCCAAGAGTCTGACAGGGGGGAAAGGGTAGCCAGTGAATTCTGAGAGCTGAAAGGCCTAGCAGCCTGGTGCAGTTCCCCATCAAGACAATCCCACAGTCTTTTTTTGGCGGGGGGGGGGGGCATCTTACCGAGCTGAGCTTGTACAAAAGCAAGACAGTCGTTTATTTTTGTACCTGAGTCACGTCACGTTTTCCTGCGGGCCGGTATGGTGGAACCAGTCCCGTTGTTGTAAAATTATAAATAAAGGTGTCTTTTACCCCCCCCCCACTAGAACCGGCCTCGCAGTGCCCCAAGATATCTGGTAGGTATCTTGCCAGAAGCACACATCCCAACACCATGGCGGCCCAGGGTTTCTGCCGCCACACACTCTCCCAAACTCAGTTCTCCACAAGAAAGAAAAAACAACACAATAATCTCTGATCCAATTGATAATATAACCGCCCACCTAAACATATAAAGCCCTGTACACATCCATCCCTTAAGCACAGTCACAGCAACCGGTAAATACAGAGTGGAATCTTAACGTCAGCCTCCAGGTTCTCTCTACAGCCCCTCTCCCGTCTCGTTCCAGTCTCCTCCTCGTCCCTCAAACTTTTCTCCCCGCCCATCCTTCCTTCTCGTCCAATGACAGGCCTCGTTCTACCTTGTACCTGCCTACACCCGTGTGATGACGTCATCGTCCCACAGAGTCTGAGTTCCTTCCTTCCCTGCCCACCACAAGTCGTGGACATCGTCAGCAGGTGAAACCCTTCTTCTCCAGCTCCTACCCGAGAGCTGGCTGTAGGCCTGTGTTATATGTTCTCTTTAGCCCTTTTATACATGACCCTTGATCTGTCTGTATCTGAACACCGTGTGTGCGTCCACTTACATTCGTGCAGACATGAGACATGCACATTACATATGTGTGTGTGCCTGGGCCATCTAACTTACCGAGGGTTCAGAGGAGAGGGAAGCCTGCAGCCGAGAATGAGTCTTTGTGGATAGCGTGTGCCACAATCGTTAGTATTCTCCGTTAACCTTAGGGATACAACGTGAAGCAGGGCTTCTAGTGTTTGCCGTTTCATGGCAGCATTGTGCTCTCTAAGCCACACTTTGGGGCCCTCTCTACAGTGCTAGAATCTTTCTGCCTGATTACGCCGTCTGCACCTGTACATGTGTGACAGTCACTTTCCCATGGCTTCTGTGTTTGTCTCGTGGCGTTTAGGGACAGGGTGCTGGAACCACAGTGTTTTTAGTTTGTCAGAACTTATTGGCCAACCCTAAGTCACTGTCACCTGCCGTGTCTACACCATTACTCCTTTTCTTGCTTTTTCCTGAGAGACTTTAGCTAGGCCCAGACTAGATGAGTTGTAGTTGAGCTTCCCTTCCCAGCATGGCAGCCTTAGAGTAGAACAAATGGCCATCAAACATTGGTGCAACGATATCCCTGCACATCCAGAAATCAAGACCCAACAGGCTGTGATTTGCCCAAGAGTACCCAGCTGCTAGGGGGTGGCAGTCAGGCCGTCGCTGCTTCTGTTCAGCGGTGGACAGCCTTCCAGTCATCAACGCTATTTCTTAAGCAGTTACTTTTGACTTGTTATTCCAACTGAAAAGTTGGACTGACTAAAGTCTGTAAGTCCTGCTGAACACTGACAATGACTGCTTATGAAGGAAAATTGGGAGATCTTTAAGAACCAGTTTGCTGGGGGGCTGGAGAGATGGCTCAGAGGTTAAGAGCACTGACTGCTCTTCCAGAGGTCCTGAGTTCAATTCCCAGCAACCACATGGTGGCTCACAACCCTCTGTAATGGGATCCGATGCCCCTTCTGGTGTGTGTGAAGACAGCGACAGTGTACTCACATGTATAACATAAATAAATCTTAAAAAAAGTTTGCTACCCAAAGGGTACCACTGTTAATCTTGATGTTAAATGTTCCTTTAGATATTTCTGTGCATAATCTTTGGTGTTTACATAGTTGTTATTCTACTGTATATACAATTGTGGTCTTTTTGTAATTGACATATTTAACATATAAACTTTTTTTTATTTTTGCCATGTTTCCAGTCTTAAAAAAAAAAAAAATGAGTGGCTTGGTGCATTTGCGTTTGCAGAAAGTCATCCTCACAGGAGACTGCCAGGAGGCTCTTGGTATAGATAGAGGGACTGAGGTTAGCCAGAGGGGGGTGGGGGGCTGTGGTCTGGTCAGCAGGAAAAGGGAGCATGGCCATGAGCTCTTCGAATGGTGGCAGACAGGGGTCCTGCCTCCTCACAGCAAGGCCAGAGACCCCTTGGATACTTACTGTCTTAGGATTCAATGGGGGTGGGAGGGGCTTCCCCTGCCGTCAGCAGTCTCTCCAGCTCAGGTCCCCAGAACTGGCAATGGGGCCTGGCACCCACCTCCCTTGGTCCCTTGTCACCTGCCTTTTCTCAGTAGTTTTTGCTTTCTACAGGCTAGAGGCTCATTCTGGGGGGAGGGGAGGGAGAGGAGAGGGAGAGAGAGAGAGAGAGAGAGAGAGAGAGAGAGAGAGAGAGAGAGAGAGAGAGAGAGAACCTGCAGTGGAGAGAGGCTGAGAGCTGTGCGCTTGTCCTGCAGGCTGATTTGCAATGCTCGATTCGCTTCCCTCCTCCTCACAGTTTTTAGGGAAGGCTGAGGACAAACACTTTTGTAATGCTGACATGCAGTCCACACTTTCTTGACAAGTTAACTTAAACCACAGCCACAGTCGCTAAAGAGGATAGTTCTAATTCAGAAGATCCTAAGGAAGTCATCTTGCTACTCTAAGCTAGAGGCCAAGGACGGGGTGGGCTGTTTAATTCTGGAACCCCAGGGCCAGAGCACCATCAGCATTTAGCCACCCAGTTAAAATGTGAAACTGTTGGGGACTCCAGACATCCCTCGGCTTCCCCATAAACAAACCATGCTTGGTTAATCTCCCTCCTGTCCCCTCTTTGCCAAGCTGGCCTCAGATTCCTTAGCCTCCTGCTAGAGTCATACTGAGGTTGCAGGCTAGTAATCTCTCTCTCTCTCTCTCTCTCTCTCTCTCTCTCTCTCTCTCTCTCTCTCTCTCTCCCTCCCTCCCTCCCTCCTTTCCTTTTTTCCTTTTCCTTTCTTCCTTTCCTCCTTCCCAACTCTTTCCTTCCCTTCCTCCCTTCTGTCTGTCTGTCTGTCTCTCTCCTTCCTTCCTTCCTTTCTTTCTTTTCTTTCTTTCTTTCTTTCTTTCTTTTTCTTTCTTCCTTTTCTTCCTTTCTTTCTTTCTTTCTTTCCTAGGGTTTCTCTGTGTAGCCATGGATGTCCTAGAACCCGCCCTGTAGACCAGGCTGGCCTCAAACTGAGAGATTTACCTACCTTGGCTTCCCAAGTGCAGGGACTACAGTGTGAGCTTTCACTGCCTGCCTCTCTTTAGTACAGGGATTGCAGGCATGAGGTAAGCCGTGGCTCACGGTCTTTCCTATTTCAGTTTTTCCTTCTTTTCTTCCTTGCCTTATCCTTTCTTGTTTTCTAGCCATTTTGAAATAGGGCTTCACATAGCCAAGCCTGGCCCTGGACTCCTGTGCCTTCTGCCTCTGCCGTTGCCTCCAGAGTTCTGGCTTTCCCATGTGTACCACATAGCTGATTGAATTCTTTCCATCTTTTCTTTGTTTTTGAAACGGGGTCTCAAGTAGCCACGGCTAGCCTTGAACTCACAATGTGACTGAGAATGACTTTGAACTCCTGCCTCCTGCCCTCAAGCTCTAGGATAATAGACATGCTCCACCAGGTATTTAAGGTGGTTCTGGGGATCAAACCCAAGGCTTCAAGAATGATAAGCAATCGCACTACCAACTGAGCTCTAACTTTGGCTTTTCTTTTTTCTTTCTGAAACGGGATCTCAAGTTGCCAAGGTTATCCTTGAACCCTGCTTTTTCCTGCCTCTGTCTACAGTGTACCGGGATTGCATATGTGTACACCTAGTTCTTTTGAGCTGACTTAATTTTTATTTTATTTTATGCGTGTGAGTGTTTTGCCTGCATGCGTGCCAGTGTGCCCCATCTGTGCTTGATGACTGTAGAAACTAGAGAGGTGTTAGATCCCCCGAGACTGGAGATGGTTGTAAGCTCCATACAGTACTAGGAATGGAACCTGGGTCCTCTGGAAAAGCATCAAGTACGGTTAACCATAAAGTCATCACTTCTGGATTGAATTTTAACCTTATTTTCAAAAAAACATTCTTGCTAACCATATATTTAAACTTTTAAAAATTGTATTTATCGTGTGTGTGTGTGTGTGTGTGTGTGTGCATACACGTATATATGTCATGACACTTGTGAGAAGATCAAAGGACAACTTGCAAGAGTCAGGTCTCTCCGTCTACCATTGTGTCCTGTGGGTTAAATTCATGTCACCAGCTGAGCTACGATGTCCTGTCTTTTTTTTTTTTTTTTTTTTTTTTCTTTTTTTTTTTTGAGCTGGGGACCGAACCCAGGGCCTTGTGGTTGCTAGGCAAGCGCTCTACCACTGCTGAGCTAAATCCCCAACCCCACGATGTCCTGTCTTAATCAGTGTTTCCACAGGGAGCTGGTGCTGCCTGTCCTGGGCCTTTAGGAAGTCCATCTTTTTTGTTACCTTGCGGTTGACTCTGGGATCCTGACAGTAGACAAGCTCCCATGAGGGTCCATACTTGGAAGAGAGCTAATGGCTCAATGACCCACAAGAACTCAGTGGGCTTGAGGAGGGAACGGGCAGCAAGTGAACGCATTGGTGGGTGGTAACTGGAAAGTGTGGGTCTGACCTTCTATCCTGTCTGTGGGTCTGACCTTCTACCCTCTTCTGGAAGCCCTGTCGGTTCTGTGGCTGTGCAGGAAGGAGGCCTTACATTGTCAGAATTTTTATTCACCCTTGGGTGCCCAATATCTAGGTTAAACTCTTTCCCCTATGACATGGGGACTTACACTGTATCTCACACTGGTCTGGAACTCACTAGATTAGCCCATACTCTGCCCTCCTTTGAATTTTTCTGGCCTACTCTAGACTTGTAGGTATATCACTGGTCCCAGAAGCTGGAAATGGGACCAGTCTCTATCCATAGTCTTTTTTTTGTTTTCTGGAAACCAACGGGATTCTAAAACAAAAGAGCTGGAACTGACCACGCCTATGAAATTTCCCAAGAAAATGGCCGAGAAGAGAAGGGACTCCACCATGTGCATAGCTTTCATTGCTAGCCTGTGTCTTCTTTCTCATCGATGCAAACTTTTGTTTACATGTGCCTGAAATTCCCAGCATCATGGTCACATGTTGTGGTGGTTTGGAAGTTTTGGTCCCCACAGATTCGTGCGTTTGAATGCTTGGCTCGTGGGGAGTGGCACTCTTAGGAGGTGTGGCCTTGCTGAAGTAGCTCTGTCACTGTGGGAGTGGGCTTTGAGGTCTCCTCCTGTGCTTATGCTCTGCCCAGTGGGGATGATAATGTTCTGGCTGCCTTTGGATCACAACGTAGAACTCTCAGCTTCTGAAACTGTAAGCCAATTAAATGTTGTTTTTATAAGCATTGCCTTGGTCATGGCGTTTCTTCATAGCAGTGGAGACCCTAACTAAGACACACGTGACAAGGGGTTATTTACCTGTCCTGTGAAAGAAGTTTGAGGCTGGACAGGCCTCTGGGATGCCGACAGTACTCTCACTCTGCACTGTCCTGCATGGGTTCCTTCCTACAGGCGTCTGTGTGCAGGAGCTCAGACATACACTGACTCCTGGCCGGAGAGAATGTAAGAATGGATCCAGGGTCAAAAGCTTTCCTGAAAACTCTATCAGATTACCACTTCCCTCTCCTAGTCTGGAACACAGACACCCATATAGACACTTCTATAAGAAGTAAGATCAAGGGGCTGGAAGACGGTCCAACCAGTAGAGTGTGTGGGGCACATGAGTGAGGACTGGAATTTGATCCCCAGAAACCAAGTGAAAAACTGTGTGTGCTACTGCACAATTGTAATTCCAGTGTGGGGGGAGGGTTGAGACCAGTGAATTCTTGGGCCCCAGTGGCCAGCCAACTTTGTCTAATGGCTGATTCCCAGATCCCAGTGACAGACTCTATCTTGAAAAACAAGGAATGGGGTTGGGGATTTAGCTCAGTGGTAGAGCACTTGCCTAGCAAGCGCAAGGCCCGGGGTTCGGTCCCCAGCTCCGAAAAAAAGAAAAGAAAAAAAAAAAAAAAGAAAGAAAAGAAAAACAAGGAAGGAGGTCTACTCTTGAGAAACACCTGAGGTTGACCTTTGGCCTCCTCAGATACATGCACCCGTGCACACACATGGACACATGCATACACATGCGCACATGTGCACACACACATACACACACGAACATGAGTGGATAGATATTTGGCAGGTAATTAACACGTTTGCCACAATTCAAGAGTTAACAACTGAAGTGAAAATTTTACTTGCACAATGCTCAACGAAAATACAGATGGCCATTTAAAGATTTCTATTAGAAATAGTACAAACAGAAACTGGCATGGCCCAGAAATGTGTTAATGCTTTAATTCAGTCATTTAGAAAATGCCGACTCAGTTACAGTTCTCACTGGTTCAGTAGGGTTATGACGACTTTCGGAGGACTCCTTTTGAGTGAATACACAATTTAGGAGAAAAAAAAAAGAAACCCCAACACTTAGCACAGTCCTGAGTTTTACAAATGACTGCTATCTTTTGATGGCTGGCTAATAAGTTCAGGTGGCTCCAGTTCCTGATTCTGACAGACCTACACCAGACACTCTGCAAATATGTCTTAGAAGGGCAAATTTAGGCTAAAGAATCAGTCTTTTACTGAAGCTAGAAGGTTTGTTAATTATTCCCTTCTTCAAAGGTTGGGGTTTGTATATGTGTGGGGTTTGTTTTGTTTTGTTTGAGATGGTCTCAGGGAGTCTGGGCTGACCTTGAATTCACTTGGTATCCAGAGATAGCCTTGAACTTGTGCCTCCCAGGGCTGGAACTGTAGGTCTGTAACACTTTATATCTGGCTTTGTAGGGGAAGAAACTGAAGTCCCAACAACACTGTAAGTAACGGCCCAGGGTCCTATAGCCAGTAGTGGAGCCTACATGTAAACTCAGATGTTAGGATTCCAGCGTCAACGGTCTCTGGCTTTTTCAGTGACAGAAAGGCTAGCTGATGTCAGAGGGAGAACTTATTCACAGCTCTAACTAGCTGATCACTCCCTGAGTAGGGCTTGCTTTTAGGCCTCGCTCAATCCAGATGTTCCACCAATCAGGGTGGTGCTCCCTCTAGTCTCAGCTTCATTTTTAGGCAACATCTCTTCATGTGGTCCTCCCAACAACACTGGTGCATGTCCTTGTCAGTCCGAAGGCCAGGAGAGAAAGGAAATCTCTTCCAACAGTTCCTGCATAAGTCTTAGGACAGAGTCTCCCTCCTGGGGCTTTGGAAACATTATTTCTGAGCTTTTCACTGTGATGCTGAGCTAAGACATGCCTGATCCGGGTCTTGTAGCAACCGGTAAGAGGGTCTGAGGATGGGCCTGAGCTTGTCGCACCAGAATAGATAGCTAGTTTTATTTATAGAGTGACTTGGCCTTTGCACAGGCAATTTCAGTTCCTTATTTGGGGATCTGTTCTGAAAAGACATCACCAAAGGTGCTGTTTGTGACGGTAAATATTGCCAGCTCGACAAAATCTAGAATCACCTAGGAGACACCTGGGAGTGGCTGTCGGGGATTATCTAGGGTAGGGAAGTTGGCAAGACATCTTAAATGTAGGCAGCACCATTCTTGGCTGGGGTTCTTGACTGAATGTGGAGCTGGAGAGAAGCCTAGTGAGTGGTTGAAAGCACTGACTGCTCTTCCAAAGGTTCAATTCCCAGCAACCCCAGGGTGGTTCACAAACATCTGTAATGGGATCTGATGCCCTCTTCTGGTGTGTCTGAAGATAGCTACGGTGTACTCACATACATGAAATAAATAAATCTTTAAAAAAAATTCTTGTTGGGGATTTAGCTCAGTGGTAGAGCGCTTGCCTAGGAAGCGCAAGGCCCTGGGTTCGGTCCCCAGCTCCGAAAAAAAGAACCAAAAAAAAAAAAATTCTTAATATATTATTCCTAAAAAAAAAAATAATAAAACAAAACAAAAAAACCTCCTTTGCTTGACTCTAAGACTGATTGATGGATGGGTTATTTTTGAGATAAGGTCTTGCTATTTAGTCTGTTCTGGAAACTACTGTGCAGTCCCAAGTGGTCTCAACTTAAGTTGATTCTCCTGCCTCAACCTCCAAGCGTTTACCACTACTGGAAAACAGATGGGGTCCTTGCTAAGCCCTGGGCTTCAGGGTCATTTCCACCTTAGGCTCCAGCATGGTGGCTGGCACATGGAAGGAACTCAATAGCATTTTATTAAATGAATTTTGCATGAGCAGATGATGCCAGATATCTGAATGCTTCAAGAAATTGGAAATGTAAAATGTGGGGGAAAAAAAAAAGACCAAAAGAGACAAGTGATTTATAGGTTTTTGGTTTTGATTTTTTGGTTTTTGTTTGTTTTTGTTTTTTGTTTTTGTTGTTTTTGTTTTTTTTATGGAGACAGTCTCACTTTGTAACACAAGCTGATCTTGAACTTCTATGATTAGAGGTGCGTTCTATCTGAGCAAGGACTTCTTTTCACAGCCTTGTGGAAAGGTCTGAGACTTTAAAAAATGCAAGAAGATGGTAGAGCGCTTGCCTAGGAAGTGCAAGGCCCTGTTCGGTCCCCAGCTCCGAAAAAAAAAGAACCAAAAAAAAAAAAAAATGCAAGAAGAGTTGTTCGTTTTCTTTGTAACTCAAAAAAGTCTGAGGAGAAGAAGAGGAAAGTGGATTTTTGAGCTCTTTGTATCCACCCCCCATACACTCCAAAGTTTCTGTGTGCCGTTAGACAGGGCCACAGAATCCCTGGCTTGGGTTCGGTCTTCCTTGGGGACAGAAATTCCCTCAAGATTCCAGGGTCTTTTCAGTCCACAGTCACCAAACACCAGCTGACTAACCCAGAAAGGATCTCTTTCTTCTATTGGCCAAGTCCAGGCACATATGTTTCTTCATGGCTGAGTGCTTTCTCATTTTCTTCCCTCCTTCCCCTCTCCCACCTCTGCCCACTCCTCCTCCCCTCTCTCCTCTCCCTCCTTCCTCCTCCCCTTCCTTCTAGTAGTGTAGGGTATCAGGCCCGCGACCTTAGTATCAGAAGCACTCTACCGTTGAGCCCCACCCTAGCCAGCTGCCCATCAGGAAGGCTCTTTTTTTTTTAATAGTTTTTTTTTTTTGACAGCTTCATGCACACATTTATAATGTACTTTGATCATATCTACTCCTCTCTCTTACCCCCTCCTTCCCCGGCTGATTTCCAACATGCCCCTCCCTTGCTTTCAACTCTCTCTTAGTGTGTGTGTGGCCCACTGAGACTTCTTAAAAAATAACTTTTATTTTGTGTGCAAGTACGGGGTGGGGCACATGAACCACAGCTTTTATGTGGAGGTCGGAGGACAACTTACAGGACTCCGTTATCTCTTTCTGCCATTCAAGTCCTTGGTCTTGAACTCAGCTTCTCAGGCTTGGCCGCAAGCCCCTTTGCCAGATGAACCTTCTCACCCCTGATTCTTACTGAGTTTAGCTAGGGTTGCTTGCAATGAGCATGAGCGGATGGTGGGCAACTTACCAGTGGCCACATCACTGAGGAATGTGATAGTCCTTCCTCTGGAAGGGCATCTCTCAAAATAAGAGCCGTATAGAGAATGCTGCAAGAGAGGAGAACATTTCAGAAGTTTCTAGAAGAGCAGTGACCTGTGCACCAACATAGGCTTCGGTTTGGGTTTTTGTCAGGGAACATTCATTTTTTTCTCTCTCTATTTCTCCCCCCGCCCCCTTGCTGGAGGTGGTTTCCACTGTTCCTTGGTAAAACATATTTCCTGGTCGAGTCTACAGTGAGGAGAGACAGATACTCATGAAAACGGTGTGCAATCAGGGTAAGGGAATACAGTTGGAGAATTCAGTTTGCCTAGACTGAGGAAATCCTTCAGCAACCTCTGTTTTCTGTGACTTGAAATCTGGCATGCTCACATATAAAACATGGAGAGTCTAGCTAATTGCTAAGTTATTCTAGGCAAGGAAAGTGAATTAAAGCTAGCATTCAAATAAACAAAAGGTCCCTTCTCCCTTGCCCCAAAGGTAACAGTACAGTAACTAATCTCCCTTTGTGTTTGGTCCGCTCCAAAGTGGTTCTTTCTTGTCTATCAGAAGTGGTGGTTGAAACGCTCTTGCCTCCCAGTGGGACTGAGGAAAAGGGCTTGATTTTTTTTTTTTAAAAAAAGATGTTTCATGTGGTAGATCAGAAGCGGACCAATAAATTATTGCAACATTTATAGTGACCAACCCAGTGGTTATTGTTGCAACTGTGCGTAATTATATCTTACTTTATTTTCACTTAGTTTTGAAGAGCACAGGGATTTTCCTTTGGGAGATGGGAAACCAGTGTAGGGAGCTTCATGGATGCCGGGAGGGTGTGGGGTAGGGGACTGTTAAGGCGCAGTTGCCTGGAGCCGATCCCAGTGCAGACAAATGCTGTCAGGTAGGTTTCGTTCTGGGAGTGGGGATGCAGCTCAGGTGGTCAGTGCCCTCAGCATGTGTGAGGCCTGGGTTCAATGCCAGCACCACCCTGACTGGGTGACTGCAGCACTGGGGAGGCGGTGGTAGGAGACAGTCAAGGCCATCCCTGAATACATAAGGAGTTCCAGAAACACAGGAATTTTACTGTTTTCATTAGCACAATACTTAATACCCAAAAGGGTTTTGGTGGTGGTGGTGGGAGCTTGAGGCCAGGTTTCTCTGTGTAGTCCTGGCTGTCCTAGAGCTCACTCTGTAGACCAGGCTGGCCTCCAACCTGCCTCTGCCTCCTGACTTCTAAGATTAACGCCGTGCACCACCACTCCCCGGTCAGAGGTTTTATTATGTTTTCCACAGGTATAGAATGTGTTTTGTTTCGAGGCAGGGTCTCTCTATTGCATATCCCTGGCTAACTTGGAACTTACTATGTAAGCTAGGCCGGCCTTGAACTCACAGAGAGTCCCATGCCTCTGCTTCCTGAATGCTGGGATTTAAGAAGTGTGCAAGCACAGCTGGTTTATGTAATGTGTCATGATCATATTCACCTCTGTTATATTCTCTTGTTCCTCTCTCCTGCCCTCTGGATCCACTCCTCCTCCTGCCTCACCTTCTTTCTATGATAATGTCTTTTTTATACATAGAACTTTCTATAAACTAGAATGTGTAATAAAGACCAAACCTAGCATAAAGACAGAATGTCCTTTTATTTGTGCATCTGGGGCTCCCTCAGTGGGACCCTGTGGTGGTTTGAATAGGTTTGCCACCCACCTCCCACCCCATCCCTGCCCCCCAGTCCACATACATTCATGTGTTTCAATGCTTGGCCAAAGGGAGTGGTAGTATTAGGAAGTGTGGCCCTATTGGAATAGGTGTGGTCTTGCTGGAGGAAGTGTGTCACTGTGTAGGTGAGCTTTAAGGTCTCCTATGCTCGAGCTCTGCCCAGTGTGGAATGAGAGCATTTTCCTGGCTAACTGTGGAAGACAGACTCCTCCTAGCTGCCTTCAGATCAAGATGTCGACCTCTCAGCTCCTCCAGCGCCACGTCTGCCTGCATGCTGCCATGCTTCCTGCCATGACAATAATGGACTGAACCTCTGAACCTTTGAACCTATAAATCAGTACCAATTAAACGTTTGCCTTTATAATATGTGCCTTGGTCACGGTGTCTCTTCTCAGCAGTGGAAACCCTAACCAAGGCAGACTCCAGACTCCTTTCCGAGCTACTCTTTCTCTCTATAGAACTGCTGCTCAATCAAAACTACCCCAACCCATGCATTGATTGGAGGAGAATTGTCCTCATCTTCAACTTCATAGTCAACTTCAAAAACGGGATTGTGTGAAAGTGTTGGGCTTGGTTTTTAGTTTGGTTCTGGTATTGAGGCTTGAACCCAAGGTCCTGTACATGCAGGGCAAGTGCTTCTCATGGAAACTTTGTCCCTGTTTTGGAACAAGCCCTCATTAAAGTTGCCTAGGCTAGTGTTGAACCTGGGATCCTCTCATCTCAGCTCTCCCACCCCCACCCCAAGTAGCTGGAATGGGCTCACTGAATGCACTGGCGTCTTGACTGTCAATAATTCGGCCTGTTTGTAGTCAAGTCTTATTACTGGGCAGTACTAGGAATAGGGAAAGTGGAGATATGGGGCCTGTGCAGAGACAGAATCTATTTCCCTTGTGACTTTTGTATTCTGGGAGCGAAACAGGGCCTTGAACCTATGTGTCACCGAGCTAGGTAAATGCCTTATAACTGCTGAGCCATGCCCCTGACTTTTTTGCTTTTTATTTTTGAGGTAGGGCCTTGGAAAGTGGCCTAGGGATGCAGGGAATTTGTTCTGTAGGCCACAGAGGTCTTAAACTTATGATCCCACTGCCTCAGCCTCTCGAGTAGCTGGAGATTACAGGTCTGTACCACCAGGTCTGGCCCCTCCTGTTTTTATGTAGAAATAGAATTTTCACCAGAGCACAATGCTACCCAGCTAAACCTCCTATAAGACCAATCTGCCCTGTGGCTAGGAATAGCTCCTGGCCAACAGGATGGCAGATGTGGTATGTGTGCCCTCCAGAACATACCTTTGAAGGGGACCTTACACATTCTGAACTTCTCCACCCTCAACCCTACGGCAAAGACAGATTTGGGCCTTATTATAAGACATCTAAAATTGTGCACACAACTAACAACTGTTGCTGTGTATTGTAATTGGGCCCTCAAGACCTGGTTGCCCCAGAGACAAGAAAGTCCACATGTAGACCGAAATGACTTATGTGACCTTGCCCCCAAGTTATTTCTGATTGGTCAATAAAGATGCCGACAGCTCATAGCTGGGCAGAATTGAGATAGGAGGGGCTTGGTGTTCCCAGGCTTGGAGTCAGAGACCACAAGTCGAGAGAGAGGAAGGTAGAGAGAAGGGAAAGAACCCATGGGTTAGGAGTCAAGAAAGCATGGCCTTGAGGGCTGGCCAGTCAGAGTTAAGAGCAGCCCAGATGAAACATAGCAAGTAATAACTCAGGGTTATTGATAGAAAAGTAGATTCTAATGGCACGGACGGTAGAAATCTGCCCAGCTCTAGTGCTGATTAAGGCTTATTGTAAATAATAAAAGTTGTGTGTCTTTTATCCGGGAACTGAATGATCAAAGGTAGGGTAGAAGCCCTGGATTGAAATGAAATATTTTCTATATTAAATATGTTCCCTGTGCGGGAACATAAGGAAACATTCTAGACCCATCTCACCAAAGCCTCAGTCAGCCTCTGAAAACTTGTCCCATACCTTGGCCCATTAATGAGGCAAGTGTCGGGAAGGTACACTCTCGGGGATCTGCGCACAGGTACCTCATGAAGACACTTTTGAAAAATGTGTCTTTTCAATGATGGCAATTGCGCACTCTTGGATGGCAGATTAAGAAAATGGGGGAGAGCCTGGGGCTGGGGCTGGAAGAGCGCTCGTCTAGCACGCACAAAGCCCTGGTTTTGACTCCCAGCTGTGTATAAGCTGGGCTTGGTGGTGCACACCAGTGATCCAGTACTGGGCTGATGGAAGCAGGAGGATCAGAAATCCAAGGTCATCCTCCCACGGCTATGAGGTTTGAGGCCAGCCCGAGATCTATGAGACCCTGACTCAGACAGGAGGTGAGGAAGGACTGTGAGTTCAAAGCCAGTCTGGGTTACATAGTGAAACTGCTCAGGGTTGAGATGGATGAGAGCAGGGGCCAGCTGGCTCCTGGTTCCCTGGACTGCAGCAGGATTAAATGGATGGACGCATCTGGAAGCCAGCACCACCAGTTATCCATAAAGAAGGGTGTTACCGTCACCGTGCATGGCACAGGGGAGAGGTGCTTCACTTACTCACCTACAGTAAGTACATCTACCTTTGAGGGGTCTTGAGTCTTGAGTCTGGAAGCAAAGGCCTGGCAGTCTCCATTGCAGAAACCACATGCGCTTCTTAGACTGAGGTCTGCAGACTGACAGGCTCATCCTTGCCCTACCACCTGGGCACTGAGCCTCCTGCTACTGCCATTTGGCTCTCCCACCTGGCTCTCCCACAGTGAAATGCTGATCATAGAGCTTCGGGTCCTTCTGGTCTCTGTGATGTGGGTGGCTCATAGCAAATAAAGTAGCTGCAGGTTAGGGTGAGTGACGCAGACCATGACATCACAGGATTCAGGCTCAGGCAGCAACACTCACCCCTTCTGGAACTTTCCTTGTGCATTCTGGGCCCCAGGCTTGGATGTGTTTCAGGAGAAAGAGACTTGTCAATCTCTCCAGGTCTCTCCTTGACCTCGGGACCACTTGTTAGATGAAAACCTGCTGTGTGGACCTACCCTGGTCTGTCAGGAATTCCCTGGGCCAATGGCCGGCCTGCTTTGGTTTATTTACTCGCTGGCTTATTTATTAAGACAGAAGGTCTGACTTTGTAACCCAGGTTGACTTGACTTGGAACTCACGGCAATCCTCCTGCCTTCGCAGCTCAAGTGCTGGGATTACGGGTGTAAGCCACGGTCTCTGCTTGTTTCTATTTCTAATGAGTGAAGCATTGACTGGGCAAACCCAGTCCACACATGATGTGGGGCAGCCAAGGAGGCCGTGAGAGGCTGTACTACGGAGAGAATGCCATTGTTGACGTGGGCACAGCCACATCAAGGATCCCAAGGACCCACGGGAACTCGGCAAAGCCTTCATCAGGGTGAGGATCAGAAGGATGACAAAGCCACGTCTGGTCTGAGTGTGGAGGCTGACAATGTGTAAGTATGACCGACCAACCAGCCGGCATGCACACACAGCTTCCTGCACATGACCGTTTACAGCCTGAGCCCGTCTGCTCACCTACAGTCACCTCCCACCAACACTAGCTAACTCTTCCTACGTGCTGAACACCGTGAAGCTGCTTGGGTTCTGGGTTGTTGTGCAGCTGGTTTGACTCTGTCAGAGTGAGCACAGCCCACCCGACTCCAGCTTTTCTGTACGTGTTCCTGTCGTTTCTTCATTCCCATGATGCACCTAGTCAGAGTTCCAGGACACGAGCTTCTCTGGACTCTGAACTTCTCTTCTCTCACCAAGTTATAGGACACTAGCCCCAATCATGTGTCTTTTTCTTTCTCTCTTCCTCCTCCTCCTTCTCCTCTTTCTTCTTAAGACAGAGTCTTGTTATATAACTGAGGCTGGCCTCGAACTCATGATCTTTCTGCCTCAGCAGCTTGAGTGCTGGGATTACATACAGCCTGTTGCCTGCCTGCCTGTCTGTCGTCTATATCTTTGTATCACCTAGATAGATAGAGTATAAGGTGCCCTTCTCCATCACATCTAGAATGGGTTGTGCTAGAGCAGGGTAAAATGCTTGGGGGGTGTCTCTAAGCCCTTGGGGAGCCCCTGTTTGGAAGTGACATCACAGCTACCACCTTTCTAAGCTGAGTTTGGGCAACTTCTGGGGGTGGGGATTGATTTCCCCCCCATGTTAAGTCAGGAGAAGTGAAACAGACTATATTTGAGGAAAAGTCACACACTGTGGACTGTCACTGCGGTAATTATTAATTGGGGTTTTCTGCCTTGGATCATTCAGTTCCCAAATATGCCTCAAAGTAGTAGACCAGGGCAGATATCAACCCTCTATGCTATTTTGTCTACTTCCCTGTCAATAACTCTGTGACAGAACTTGCTATGTTCCACCTGGGCTGCTCTTACTCCAACTGGCCTCTCCTCCTCCTTCCCTCCCCCTCCCCCCCCTCTCCTTCCTCTTCCCCCTTCCCTTCACCTTCCCCTCTCCTCCCTCTCCCTTCCCTCCCCTTCTCTTTTCTTTTCCCTTTCCTTCCCTCCCCTTCCCTCCCCTCCCCTCCACTCCACTCCCCTCACCTCACCTCACCTCTCTCTGGCTTCTTCCCCTTGTGGTCCGGCCACAGATCCCAAGCCAGGGATTTCCAGCTCAGGGTGTGTAGGCATCTTTATCGCCCAAGCGGGGTAACTTGGGGTTAAGGTAACGTAGCATTATTTAGTGTGCTTAATTTCCTCCTTCCTGGGGCAACCAGTCCTCGGGGGCCAGTATTTAGCATTACAATCCATAGCAATGGACCAGACCTCTAGACACTCCACTCCAGTATATGATACTTTGTTACGCAGCTTGAGCAGACTGAGATATTGTGTTTCTTGCCTCTGCACCAGCATGCGAGCATTCCTCCGACTGTTGTTGGTATTGCCCTCAGAAGTAAGGGCACAACAAGCAATGTAGACAAGTCCTCCCTGCTGCTCAGTGCAGAAGACAGAAAACAGAGGAACAGCCTTGAAGTTATCCTGGAAATAACAGCTGGGGAAGCAGTTCCGGTCAGGAAGTGTTGATGTCACTCCCTTGCAGCTGCTTCCCTTCACAGTCACAATCTTTGGAAAAGTCTTCCTCTCCTTTGTCCTCACTCCCTTGGGCAGTGGACGGACCAGCAGGATTCTGGGCTCTAGGGATCATGGCTTTTGTTACTTAGTGTCTGCTTCCCAAACAGAACCCAGTCCTTGGAGGTTTCTCCTGGGCGTTTCTGTACTTGCTCCTCAAACATGGAATCCATTAAACTTTCCTGTCTTTGGACTTCCCTCCGGCTAGAAAAACCCCTGACTTCTGGAAAGCCTGGTCTATGCAGGTTTTAAGCCATTGTAGGAAGAAAAAGTTGGGCACAGGAGCAAAGGACATCTTCCTGGCTGGTGGTAGCCTGAAGATCCTCTCTTGCCTCGCTGGGCCTCACTGGGCCTCACTGTGCCTCACTGTGCCTCACTGTGCCTCACTGTGCCTCACTGTGCCTCACTGTGCCTCACTGTGCCTCACTGAGCCCTGCTGGCTCTCGCTGGCCCTCGCTGGCCCTCGCTGCTCTTTCTAGGGCACCTGGCATGAGGTGGGGTTAGCCATGGGGCTCTGTCAGCAACTTCCTTATTCATTTTTGGTAGCTCTGGTTTCAGCTTTCTCTGCTCTTTGGATCCTGATGCTAGATTCAAAGGCCAGGTTTATAAGGCCAGGGCATTGAAAGCAGCCGCTGACTCATAGACTTTCATGTTTCTCGGCCCCAGTCTGTTGGCAGTTTCTGGACCAACTTGTAACTGCTTTTCTGGGGCCAGTGTAGGTAAGGAAAGAAAAACAGGGAAGGATGGGCAGCCTGCCACAGCCTGCACCCAGGCCTGGGCTTGTGATGTGGTCAGGCCACTGTGCACCCAGCTCTGTCTGTGGGCTCCACCAGCTCCGCACAGACAGGCCAGGGCACACACGGAGAGGGGCTCGCTGGCGCCTGGAACTGCTAGGTCCCTTGAAGGGTGGGGCGAGTTGGCTTGTCCGTTCCCAGTGCCACCCAAGGGTGGGGGTGGGGGCTCTGTGAGGTGGGGAGGACAGAAGGAAAAAAAAGAGCAGGGTGTGTTGGTCAGTCTCCTGTAAATGAGCATTGGGCTCAGTGATTTCCTGTGTGCGCTCCTGCTTCAGGGACGGGGCTTCCCTCCAGCTTTTAAATATCTCCAGGGGAGGAGAGCTGACCTTCAGTAACCCAGCTTCTCAAAGAGAGTCTGCAGGACAGGATGTGTAAGTGGGACCTGAGATTTAATGGGTTGCAAACAAAAGAGGAGAAAAATATTCCTGAATCAACGTTAAATGTTAGGTATAGTAATGGCATTGTGGTTTTATAAGAGTTAGTAGATTTTTTTGTTTTCAAAGACAAGAGGGTCTTCTCCCACTGTAACTCAAGCTGGCCTGGAACTCCCTGTGTAGTATAGGATGTCATGAACTAGCAGTGATTCTTAGTCTCCCAAGTGCAGGGTTAGAGGTGCAACCACCATTGTCTAGAGGCATTGTCCGTATTTGTAGAATGCATGGTAAACTATTTTAGTTGTTAGCATTCTGTCTAAGTTCCACTCCCACAGTTACCTGGCAACAGCCAGGTATGCTCCGCCCCACAGTTACCTGGCAACAACAGCCAGTTATACCTGACACTATGAAAGGGGCTGCTTGCCCCCTCCTCATGCTCTCGCTCACTCTTGTTTCTTCTTGCTCTTTTCTCTCTTACTCTCTTCCCCTCTTCCCCCTTTGTCCCTTCTCTCCCCATTCCCCTCCCCACTTCTCTCCACTTTCTCATGGCCGGCCTCTACTCCTCTTTTCCTCTACTTCTCTTCTCCTTCTCTCACTCCTGCCCTCTCCTCTCTTCTCTCCTCTCTTTTTTCTCCTCCTCCTCTTCCTCCTCCTTCCCCCCCCTCTCTCCTCCCCTTTACCCCTACTACCCTCTTAACTCCCCTCCCCATGCCCTGAATAAACTCTATTCTATATTATACTATGTGTGGCTGGTCCCTCAAGGGGAAAGGGATGCCTCAGCATGAGCCTGCTGAGGTACCCCCTTCCCGCACAACTCACCACACCTCCATAGAACATATCCCCACTCTATCTTCTTATAAACACATCATTAGTGGCAACTGTGTAGCAGTAACTCGTTTTCTCAGTTCAAACACTGCTTCTGCATGTGCAGGAGTCTTTTACTAAGGACAATGAAGGAGTCTGGTCAGGTGGCAAATGTGTTGGTTTAAATAAGAATGCCCTCCAACAGGCTTGTATGTCTGAATGTTTAGTCACCAGGGAGTGGAACTCTTTGACAGGGTTAGAAGAATTAGGAGATGTGACTTTGTTGGAGGAAGTGGGTCTCTGGGTCTGGACTTTGAGGTTTCAAAAAGCTCATGCCTGGCTCAGTCTCTCCCCCTCTGCCCACAGATCCCTATGTAGTGCTCAGCTATTTCTCCAGCACCGAGCCTGCCATACCTGCTGCTATACTCCCACCATGATAATGGACTGAACCTCTGAAACTGTAAGCCAGCCTCAGTACATTCTTTCCTTTATAAGAGTTGACTTGGTCATGGTGCCTCTTCATGGCGATAGACCAGTAACTAAGATGGTACCCATCAGTAGGTTTGGCTTCTTGCTTCCCAACGGGGTTGTTTTTTTTTTTGTTTGTTTGTTTGTTTTTACCTACTAGAGATATTTGGCAACGTCTGGAGACAGTTTCGTTTGTAACAACTGGTATTGTGTAAGGCTACCAATCGTGTCTTTGGATAGAGGTCAGGAAACTTCTAAATAGTTTGTGATGTGCAGAATGACCCTTCCCACCAGACTTAGCCAGTGCAGAATAACAGTGTACTATAGCTGAGCCACCTTGCTAGGTGAGTGATAGTTTGTATTCCTACAAGTATTTTAAGTAAATAAATGAAACAAAGTTATCATAGTAACAGTAATTATTTGGTGAAACTGCTTTTTCTTTCTGTACATATCTGTTTTTAAGATTTGGAAACAAAGTTTAAGTGGTTGTGAACTGCCATTGGGTGCTGAGACCGGAACACAGTTCCTCTGCAAGAACAGTATGTTCTCCTGACCCAGGAGCCATCTTTCCAGCCCTAAGGTACATACATATCTGTTTATTGGTACTTGATTGCAACATGAAAGTACTTCTTTATGGAGACTGTTCTCAAAATGTTGAAAAATATTGCTTAATCTGTACCCTAGCTCCACTAGCTGTTGGAGAGAAGCCTGTTCAAATTCCGCCCAGTTCTAACCATCCACGATGATCTTACTCTTTGTGTTTGCAGTGTGCTGTACAGTGTGCTTAGGCAATTTTTCTTATTTATGCTCCAAAATGGTAGAGGCTCGGGAGATGGATCAGTGGGTAAAACAAAACAAAAACAACCCACTCACACATGCCTGATGACCTGAGATCAGTTCCCAGAATCCACTTACAAAGCCAGATGTGATGTTCTCTTCTCATTATCACAGATGCCCCTAAAACAAGGTGTAAGGAGAAGTGCCAATTCCTCTGATCTCCACTCACGCATACACACAATGATAATAAATGAAAATAAAAACAATGTCAAAGGTAGTCCCATTGTAAGTGGTGTTCTTTGTCTCCATACACTGCCAACGAGGTCCTTCAGAAAGACGGGGCTGAAACTGGGTCCCCGAAGCTCTTAATTATTTATTACACATTCTGTCCCCAATGTCTTCAGACCTTCAGCATTTGATGTTGCTTGCTTGGAAAGTGACATGACCCTCTTCCCAACATCTGGAGGCTGACTGCATGTGTTTGATGGCTAATTTTGGTCCCGTATGAAGATGAGTCTCATCTTGAAGTGTGAAAATGTTTACTAGAAGATAATTTTTAGGGATGTATGACTAAAAACTAACGTGACCATGAAAACATTGTTCTCAAGTCACAACTTGACGGAAATGAACTGACCTACATGCAGATTTCACCAGAGCCCAGAGTGCTGTGTTTGAAGTGTGGTGGCAAGAAGTTCACAGTGTTGCTTGCATTTGGGCAATTTCCAGAGTGTGAGTAGTTTTCAATGACTTTCCTGAGGTGGCCTTTGTCCTATGTGATCATAGAATTTAGGGTCCGAAGTAAGCAAAGTCTCCATACTTCATTATTATTCCTGAACTATTTCTAAGAATGACTTTGCACAGAGAACTCTGGTCTAATTAACACATTTGTTTAAAGAGTTAGCATTGACTGAAGTTATAGTAGAATGCTAGTTCGTGCTAGGGTCCATCCCAGAACCACTGAAAAACGTTTTCATCCTTAGCCAGGTGTAGAAGTACATGCTGATCATAGCCGGCACATGGCCAACAGAGGCAGGAAGATCACTAGTTCCAGGCTAGCCTGGGCTACATAATAAGCATGCCCCTGTTGTTGTAAAAATATAAAAAATTTTAAAAAAAGTATGGTTGTCTTTCTCCCCACTTAGGTCTAGCACTTCAGTGGATTTCTGACATTTTTGAAAACCATCTACCTATATAAGGCAATCCGTACTGTGTCTTTATATCTTAATAATATCTTGAAAGTATTGTCACAAAGTCAGCATTATGTTTGCTATTTGGCCCTTAACTCACGTGTGTAATTAACTCAGAAGTTTGTAATGACATCACTGGAAGGACTGGCTCTAAACCTTGTACTTTTAAACTCTTTTAACAAATAAATTCTATATCAAAGCAAAGATATGATTTTAACTTAGTTACCAAATGAGATTATGACTGTACAACTCAATCTAGCTAATTCCTCCCTGTTAAATTACAACCAAATTTAAATTCCTCATAAAAACAACTTTAGAATACCCACTTTTAGCCCCCCAAAGTCCAGGGAACTGGGGCGACGACTCCTCCATAACTTCTTCAAGCTGTACATGGGCGTTGAGATATCTTTGGGGGTAGGGGGTAGGAAATGAAGTAAATGCTATAGCCGATGTGTCCTGACTGGACCCAGCTGAAAGTCCTTGAGACCAGGAATCCAAGTAGGCACACTCTGTAAAATACAACTCTCAAGGTAAAAGTTTAGAATCAAGGTATCTTTTTGTTTGATTCTCCTGAATCTAGTTTTTCAGGCAGTCTACCTCTATCAAATCTGATCAGTATGGCTCTGTGAGGTTTCCAGAGCCTCATCATACTTTTTAAAGACACAAAGACAAAATCTTTCTCCCAAAATACTATGTTCCTTAGTCTGTAACCAGAAAAACTTGTATCTTGCACTCTCTCCCAGAGTAATAATAATATAACCATAAAACTCAAAGTCACACCCATCATGAAGACTAAACAATTTTTTAAAAAGGAAGTAAGCTGGAGTTGGGGATTTGGCTCAGTGGTAGAGCGCTTGCCTAGCATGCGCAAGGCCCTGGGTTCGGTCCCCAGCTCCAAAAAAAAAAAAGAAAAAAGGAAGTAAGCTAAATCATGAGCCTGATAGGCTTTTGTGCTCTGTGATATCAGGAAATTAACCCAAAATTCCTGTGGAGCCCATGTTAAGAGAATCTGAGCTTCCTGTTGTGATAAATATCAAAAGTAACCACAAACCCTCACTAGCTGGCATCAACGAGCCATATGGCCTTTAGTGGGGTAATTCATAAAACAAACCAAATACCTTCTATCAATTCCAATATCAATAAGCAACACATCAAACCAGGACTTTAGCCCAAAATATCTCAATCTGTCAAGCTCTCTACCCGGAGCCACAGATTTTTCTTTAACCTTAATAACTTCTATAATATATGTCTGCATTCACTCTGCCTGGTGTTACAGACATTCATCACAACTCTCTACTTGGAGTCAGTGACTAATTTTTCCCTATCTAAGTTCCAAACCATGGATGAAAATCCCCACGTGATTTGGGTAATCTCTGTTCTCTCCTTAAAACTTAAACACCTTCTATCAATTCTAATACCAATAAGCAACTTAAAACTCAGAACTTTAACCCAAAATATATCCATCTGTTAAGCTCTCTACCCAGAGCCACAGATTTTTCTTTACCCTTAATAACTTCTAAAATATATGCCTGCATTCACTCTGCCTGGTGTTACAGACCTTCATCACAACTCTCTACTTGGAGTCGGTGACTAATTTTTCCCTATCTAAGTTCTGATCCGTGGATGAAAATCCCCACCTGATTCAGGTAATCTCTTTATTCTCTTCTTTCTAAAAACAAACTTAATCACCTTTTAATAATACCTGTAATTAAGAAGTAGCTTGTCTAACTAGGATTTCAGCCCAAAATTCCTGTGGAGCCCACGTTAAAAGGAGTATGAGTATCCTGAAAGACTTTCCAAATAACTTTCATAAAAAGCAGCTTTTAATCTCTAACTCTCTGAGCTGCCATTACTTATCACACAGCAGGGGACCTACAGCCTGCCAGCCCAGGTGGCTTCCCCTTTCTTTGTTAAACCACCCCCCCCACTTGAGCTATCACATGACTTAACATGGTGCTACATTCAACACTGTCTCAACAGGACAAACTGTTTCTGCTCAGTTCTAAGGATGTCTACTAGGTGGGCTCTACACATGGCCTCCTGAGGAGGAACGGCCAACAGGAGGCATTGTTCTTCCAGATAGAGGGTGTGGGGCCAGTGAGGGCAATGTGTACTTTGACGATGTTGTCCTTGTACCTGATTCTGGCTTTTAATCTTTTTTAAAACTTATTTTAGAATTTATATTATGTGTATGAGTGTTTTGTTTACATGTATGTTTGTGAACCACATGCATGTCAGGTCTCTGAGGAAGCCAGAAAAGGGCACCCAATCCTCTGGGACTGGAGTTTCAGATGGTTGTAAGCCAACTCGTGGGTCCTCTGGACGACCAGCTGATGCTCCAAACCACCAAGTCAATGATCTGCAGCCGTGTGAGGTGAGACACGTGTCTTCTGAGGCCCAAATGTTTTGTCCTCAACGCCTACTGAAGGGTCCTCTGTCAAGATGAGGGTTTGTTTGGTCTGTGCAATGGTGGCCAATCCCAAACTTCAGGGTTTTGTACTGGCAAGTGTCTGTGTTTTTCTCTCTTGTTGCTGCCTTGAGAAGTTAGATCTGATGCACTTCAATTCATGAGGGTCTTTAGAAATGCATGCCACTTCCATGTGAGTTCTGAAACAAGGGGGAGTCAGCACACAGCTTTGCAAGTGAATGGGGAAGCCCTGTGGCAGCATTGCATACATACATATATATATTATATTATATACATACATATATATTATAACATGAAGAGTACAGACTCTAATTTTAACCATTTAAAAAGTATACGCATTAGTGACATTCGTTTTGCTGTGCAACCAACAGCACCATTTATTTCTAAAACACTTAAATCTTTTAGGATATAATGATGGGATAAGATAGGCCCTCTTTGGCCTGGAGAGATGGCTCAGTGGTTAAGAGCACTGACTGCTCTTCCAGAGGTCCTGAGTTCAAATCCCCGCAACCACATGGTGGCTCACAACCATCTGTAAATGAGATCTGATGCCCTCTTCTGGTGTGTCTGAAGACAGCTACAGTGTATTCATATAGAATACATACATAAATCTTTAAAAGAAAATAGGAGAGGGAGAAGCAGGAGAGGAGCGGGGAGAACATGGCAGCAGATGTTAAGATTCTTCTCTGCACGTAGATACAGGTTGGTATGAATATTTTTAAGGGATGGGTGTGTTCAGGATTTTGTACTGTCTAGATGGGCAAATTATATCTTATCAATTGGATCAGGGAAAAAAAAAAGGATAGGCCCTTTTATAGTATGTAGCTCCAGGTTTTTAGTTTACTTAAAGGTTGTACAGTGTCACCACTAATGCATGTATAAGTTGCTTTGCTGTGATGAAATACCATGACCAAGGCAACTTGCAGAAGGAGGCGTTTACTTAGGTTTACAGTTCCAGAAGAGGAGGGTCCATGACCCATCATGGTGGGAGAGTATGAGAATAAACAGGCACAGCAGCAGGACCTGGAAGCCGAGAGCGGGAAGCAGAGAGTGACCTGGGAATGGTGTGAGGTTAGAAATCTCAAAATGACATACTTCCTGTAGCAAGGCCACACCTCCTAAACCTTCCCAAACAGTGCCACTAACTGGAGACCAAGTATTCAAATACCCGAGCCTGTGCGGGGCGTTCTCGTTCAAACCACCATGCTTCAGATCACCTTCATCTTTTGTTTTGTTTGACCCACCAAGGGCTGGGGATGCAGGTGTGTACCACCGAACCTGACTTACATCAGTTTTCTGTCTGGTTTCCCACACAGTCTCATCCTCTCTGCTAACAGATATATCTGTGATACAACTTTCTTCTCTATTACAAGTGTATGTGTGCATGTATTTGAATGTGTCGAGGGTCCATGCGTGTGCACATACGTGTGAAAGCCCACAGCTGATGCTGGTGTTTTCCTCCATCATCTCTACCTTCTGTGTTGAGGTGGGGTCTCTTGCTTATCCCATGGTTTCCCATTTCTGCTAGTCTGGTTAGCCGGCTTGCTCTGGGGAGCCCTTGTCTTTGCCTCCTGTACGCTGGGATTATGGGAGGGTCACCCACTGGGATTTTATGTGGGTTCCAGGGACCCACACTTATTTTACCCACTGAGCCATCTCCCCAGCCTCGTACAGAGAGGGTTCCCGCTGCTGTTTTTCCGCACTCTCTCCCCAGCCCCTGGACACCCACCTGGCGTATCTCGATGCTGACACCCACCCGGTGATGTCAGGCAGTGGTGACTGGCTGTGATTACCCACCTATCTGGCAACAGCTGTGTGACACATACTGATTTAGAGATGTGACAAGAGTGGGTCTGAGAGCTCGTGAACTCAGCAGTTACCACCCCAGCTCCCACCCGGCTGTATTTCCTGTGACTCAGGTCTTACTCACACCCCTGGTGGCATCTTTCGAAGCTCTCTGAACATGTGGTACTTTGGACAGACCCCATTACTCTCCCATAATGTTTCTTTTCTTTTATTCTTCTTTTTTTAAAGGGTCACAGACAGGGACGCTTTATTCAGCCCAAGCTTTCTCACACTCATGATCCTTCTGCCTCAGCCTGTCTTTCCATTTGCATCCGTGTAATCTCTGTGTATCGGCTCCTTCCTTAGACCAAAAGCCCCAACGTAGGGAGCATGCAGCAACATGCTATTCATGTGTGTGTCCACCATACCTAGTGTTACAGGAGGAACAAAAGGACTTAATAGGTAGCTGTTGACCCAGCAGTGAGCAAAGGAAACCCAAAACTTCAGCAGATTGCGTGCGTGTGGTGCTTACATAAAACGATCTTCCTCCTGTCCTGTCTACTGGTGACATCACAGAGTGTCTTTTTTAAGTAGTTAGGAATCATCGGCTTCAATATATGCAATGCAAGTTAACCTGAGCCCTGTGGAGCATAGCTATGAGGACGGACATGGGGACGAAGGCCAGAGTTGCTCATGGCCATCAACACGGTGTGGCTGTTCCAGTGCGGGACAGAGGCTTCCTGGTTTCACTTTCCTGGATCCTCCCTGAAGGTCATTGCTCAGCCGACTCTGAGTTCTGGGGTCTTGACCGGGCTCAGGATGACCTTGAAAGGGGGACTAATACAATCCCTAGAACTCAGGCCAGCCACCAACTTAGACTACAGTTCACCCCTCCACTGGGAGGAGGAAATGCTGCAGGCTACCGTAAGCAACACTGTTCTCCTGGGGAAGTGGCTCTTTGACTCCCAGGAGTCAGTGTTCCCTGCTGTCTTCTATCTCAGCCCCTGCCTGTGTTGGCCCTGGTTGGCTGGGAGTAGTGACTCCTGTGGTAGGTGGAACCTTGGCCAGGCTGGACTACAGCGGCGTCTGGGAGGCATGCATGACTGCCTTTAGCGCCTTTCACTACGTGTGCATCTGGAAACCGTTGTCTGGGTCTGTGTGCCCTACAGGCTGGGGGTGCATGCTCTACCTGTGTGGCTATTTTGCTGACCAGCCTTGTGCCTATTTTTGGGCACCTCTGGTAGATTGCTTTTGGGACCTGCTCGTGGTATCTCTCTCGGTTAACACCACGGGCTTCACGGAACTCTAGTCTCCTAAATCAGGAAGACAGGGTCCCTGTACTTTTCCAGTGGAACTGCAGAAGAACAGTATTGGGCTACATATCCCAGGGTTTGCTCTGCTCTCTGGGAATTGGTCAGTTGTAAAGCTTGACTGCAGTAAATGAAAGAGTAGGAGGTAATGGTCTCATTGTCCTGGTTTTCTCACCTCCTGCTCCAACAAGAGTCTGGCCCTGTGAAACTGAGGCCCTCGTTTTGGACTGCTAGTGGTCTCTCAGAGGCCCATCCTTCCCCTCCCCTCCCCTTCTCCCCTCCCCCACATTTTCTTCCTTCCCCTTTCTTTCTCCTTTTTCTTCTCTGATGCTTGAGGATGGGTATGTAGCCCAAGCTGGTCTGAAATTCTTGCTGTGATCTCCCAGCCACCATGCATGGCTCTTCTTGTGCTCTCTCTCTCCATACGTGGCCATACAGCAGGTCAGTGTGGGGCCTTTATCCAGGCAGCCTTGACACAGCAGAAACGTGCTGTGTGGAAGCAGTGTGAGTGTGGGGGAGCCCTGTGCAAAGGCTGATGTTGTTATTATCAACAGTAAAGGGAAAGAAAAATGCCGCCAGGAGCATGAACAGAACTGATTTCAGCATGAGACAGAAATGGAGCAAGCACACTCAATAAGTTGGCCTTTTCTATTTAAAAAAAAAAATAAAGTAGTATCTTTATTCTTTGAGAATTCCATAGATACAAAACTAAGTATGTGAATCATATTTACTGCCTTGTCCTTCCCATAACTCTTCTTGTATCCATTCCCTTCCTTGTCCCCCTCCTATCTTCAAGTTCTTTATTTTTTATTTTATATTTTTTTATTTTTTTATTTTTTTTTCGGAGCTGGGGACCTAACCCAGGGCCTTGCACTTGCTAGGCAAGCGCTCTACCACTGAGCTAAATCCCCAACCCCAAGTTCTTTATTTTTAATATCCCACTAAATCCAATTTGTGTTACCCATATGTGCTTGAATGTGAGGACACCTACCAGAGACCAGCCAATGTACATAGACCACACCCCTAAAGAAATCTCTCTCTCCTGCTAGCCATCAGTCCTCAGTAGTTCCTCAGCTGGGAATGAAGCTTTGCGTTTGGGATCCCCTCTCCCCTCCGCGTCGCAGTGCTGACTGGCTTGATCTTGGGCAGGTCTAATACAGGCAACCATAGCTGCTGTGAGCTTGTAGGTACACTGGTTCTGTCACATCTAGGGGACATAAGCACCCTGTCCTTCCCATCTCTGCCTCTTAACGTTCTTTCTGCCACCTTCTCTTCTATGATGTCCCCTGAGCCTTGGGGGTTTGGTATCTAGATGTCCTGTATAGGGTGAACACTCCTCAGACTATTAAAGTTTGCTTTGATTGTGAGATCCCATGCTACTATCCATTCAGTGGCTTCCTTGGTGAGGACAGAGAGCTGTACTAACCTATGAGTAAAGACACAGGTCTCTAGAGGGCACGGGAAGCTATGCACATAGTAGTTGGTCAATCCTTGGGTCTATGAGCTCCCCTGCCCTGGGTTCTTGGTCAGATTTACAGCACTAGGTTTGTGCTTTATGCTATGGAGTGGGCCTTAAATCCAATCAGAAATGGGTTAGGCCTACAACATTCATGCCCCAGTACACCATGGGTGTATACGACATTCATGCCACCAGTACACCATGGGTGTATACGACATTCATGCCGCCATTATACCATAGGTGTATCGTGCTGGGCTGGTAATTATCGCAGGTCTCAGGGTTCACAGCTGTGTAAAAATCGATGATTTCTCTTCCCCAGAACTCTACATAGCACCTTTCAGTACTATGAAAGTTAGCCTCCAGGGAGGAAGTTCCCCAATCAACACAAGCTTGGTTTCTCCAAGTCCTGTGGCCAAAGTGCATGCTGTTTTCAGCAATAGTCTTACCCCCAAGTTCTAGGAGGCAACCAAGAGCAATGTCGGGAGTGTGGGACTCCCCTTATCCACGACTTGAGGAGAGGTATCTCATACCTGGCAGGGTTTTTTTCCTTTTGCCAACCTATGGCTTCTGGGAGAAGCTACATCAGATGTGTAGGGTAGCTCTAATTAAATGAACTCTCACAGACAGCCAGTCAGCCAGCCAGCCAGACAGACACAGCTTATAAATCAGCAGGTTACACTATTGTTTTGTTTTGTTTTCTTTTCTTTTTCTTTTTTTCGGAGCTGGGGACCGAACCCAGGGCCTTGCGCTTGCTAGGCAAGCGCTCTACCACTGAGCTAAATCCCCAAGCCCCAGATGACACTATTGTTAATTGTCTCCATTTCCTCTCCTTTTAACCTTCCCCCACCCATTTCTCTCTTCCTGTCGCTGATGCTCTACTCTCCCGGCTCCCTTAAGATCTTCCTTCTTCCCTTCCCAGTGGCCCCTTTCTAGTTTCTAAGACTCTGTGTGTACCCCAGGTTAGACCCACAAATCTAAAGAGTTGACTCTGGGGTCACATGTAAGTGCAAACTTGACATTTGTCTTTCTGGGTCTGGATTACCTCACTCAGTATAATTTTTTCCTAGTTTAATACACTTGCCTGCAAATTTCATTTTTCTTTACATCTGAATAACATTATAACATTCCATTGTGTACATACATATACATGTTCATTATCTATCTATCATCGGTTAATCATAAGCTGTTTGCATGTTCTACTTGTGAACAGAACAAGAATGGACGAGCACACCTCTTGCACAGAGGGAGAGTCCACTGGGTATGTGCCTAGGAGCGGTGTGGCTGGGTCCCATGCTACATCTATTTCTAGCCTTTTGAGGAACTTCCATAGTCATTTCCACAGTGGTTGCACCAGTTTGCATTCCCCCCTCCCAACAGGATGTGAGGATGTCTCACTTCCTGTATCCTCACCAGATTTATTATTACTTGCTTTCTTGTTCTCCTTCCTCCTCCTCCTCCTCCTCTTCTTCCTCCTCCTCCTCCTTCTCCTCCTCTTCCTCCTTCTTCTTCTTCTCCTCCTCCTCCTCCTTCTTCTCCTCCTCCTCCTCCTTCTCCTCTTCTTCCTCCTCCTCCTCCTCCTCCTTCTTCCTCCTCCTCCTCCTTCTCCTCCTCCTCCTCCTTCTTCTTCTCCTCCTTCTTTTTCTTCTTCTCCTCCTTCTTCTCCTTCTTTTTCTTCTTCTTCTTCTATTATTATTATTATTATTATCATCATCTTTCTTAATCTTAGTAAATCTCAAGGTAATTTTTATTTGTATTGCTTTCCTCTGATGGCTAAGAATGATGAACCCTTAAAATATATTGCTCAGGCATTTGTATATCTTCTGAGAACTCTCTGAACAGTCCCACAGTCCACTTTTAAACTTTTTTTTGTATTTGTTCTTTGTATATTTGAGACACCGATCCCCCACTAGCTGCATAGCTTGCAAAGATTGTTTTTCAATTTTGCAGGCTGCCTCTTCAGCTCATCGGAATTTTCCTTGAGAACGGAGGAACTTTTAAGTTTCACGATGTCCCACTATTCTGTTGATAGTTTTCTGGACAACCCATGTCCTGTCCAGAGAGTCCTTACCTGAACATGCTAGTGTGTAGTTCCTATCCTTTCCTCTAGAATTCTCAGTGTTTCGGGTCTAAAATTGAGACCTTTGATCCATTTAAAATTGATAAAAATCACCAAAGCGCAGGGTGAGAGGGACAGGGGTCAAGTTTTGTTTGTCTCTGTGTTAATTATCTAGGTTTTCCAGCACTATTTGTTAAAAATACTGCCTTCTCTCCCATGTGCATTTTTGGCCTTTGACAAAAATCAGGTGGCCTTACATCTGCGTCCTATATTGAATTGAATCCATTGGCTGAGAAGATTTACTAGGATTGTCAGGTGCATGCATATGTGTGTGCACATGCATGTGTGTGCATGTGTGTGCATGTGTGTCTGCTTGTGCACATGTGTGTCTGCGAGCATGCATGTGCACATGGGCGTATGAGCATGAGCAATCACGTGCATGAGTTCACATAAGTGTGTATGTTTCTGAGCATGTGCATGCGTACATGGGTGTATGTGAACGTATGTGTGCATGTGTGCTCGCGCATCCTGTGAGCATATTTACACCGGTGCAAGTGTGCACCCACGTATACCGGTGCGCATGCGCGTGGGAGTGCGCATGTATGCGCATGTCATGTGGATCGTCTGTTTGCAAGTGTGCGTGTTAACGTGTGTGCGCGCACATGTGTGTGACCCGTGTGCCAGTTTGCCCATGCGCTGTGTGCATGTTTGTGCATGCTCTTGTGTTTATGTGTGCTTACATGTGTGTGCTTGTCCGCATGTCTGTGCTAAAGCTGAGGCCACCGGAGGCCAGAAAGGCAAGAGGTGGCTAGTGTGGTAGAAAGTGTCACCTTTAAGCGTCAAGGACTAGGAAAGGGACTTGGCTGATGTTTGTTCATGCCAGTGCGGCAGGAGAGGTTTCTAGAGGCCCATGGGTGGTTGCGTTCTTTAAAAGCTTTATTTATCTATATAGGTGTGTGTATGTTATAGGCAGTTGTGAACATGGGTCCTCTGGAAGAGCAACAGTGCTCTTAACTGCCGAACCACTTCCCCAGTCCCAAGAGAAAATGCTTTTTTTTTTTTTTTTTTTTTTTTCTGGGCAAAGATTCTTTGGCTTTCGCTGTCTTCTCAGAAGAGTCCGTGACATAAGAATGTGAAGAACCACTGGTGCAGAATCTTACGACAGGGACATTTAGCTGTGCGTTGCCCCTCCTTGGCTTACTAGAGTGTGCAGAACAGAACAGGCACTGTGTGAAGGGTTATGGTCTCGCCTGGACTTGCCGCCTTTGGAGTTGCAGGATTCTGCTGCTGGCTGGAGTAGGGACTGGGAGCCGGGGTGGAGGGGTTGGGGGGGTGGGGCTGGGGGTGGCCTGGGGTGGGGCTGGGGAAGGACTGGGAGCGGGCTGGGGCTGGGGGTGGGGCTGGGGAAAGGGACTGGGAGCAGGGGTGGGGCTGGGGTGGGGGTGGCGGGTGATGGAGAGACTGCATCTCTGAGACTCTGCCTATGTCCCGGGTACCAGCTGTTTGCACCAGCTGCCCAGGGTGGAGGTGCAGCTGTAATCCAGGAACTCTGTAGCGAGTGGGTGGGTGGGCCCTGTGGAAAGGAAAGGTAAGCCTCTTTAAGTGGGAGCTCTAGCAAGCAAAGGCGGTCCTCCGGTTTCCCAGGTGGCTCTGCTCTCACCTGCGAAGGCTAAAAGTGACCCAGTTTGAAGAGCCATGTGGCTGGCCTGGTAACAGGCTTGCAGCCAGAGGCGTCGGTGTTGGCAGCTTTTTCTCCCATCTGGAGCTGTAGGTGGTCTCTGCGGCCCCTACCGGAATCATTCAAATTATAGCCAGACCCTGACTTCTCCTCAGAGGATGGGCTGGGAATGTGTGTGCGGGCTACCTGTCTGTTTCTTTGAACATCCTGGGTTTAGTGTAATGGATGTTGTCTGAGGGCATGGCTTGCCTGAACAAGGTTCCTCGTGGAACTTTCTTCTTTCAGAGCCAAGTATATGCTCCCTTTGACAGAATCACAGGGCTCTTTCTGCCTAAGGACAGTGGATCCTATACCACAATTACCCTGCAAGCAGAAGGCAGCTTCTCCTAGCCCTGCTAAAGGGCGAGTCGTCACACCGCGGCCCCAGCCCTGTTCAGCTTCATGCACATTACATTTAGGCCTCTGCACTGCGTGCACGATTCATACTGGAGGGCTATTTATTTCCAGGCCCGCCACATGCTCCCCGAGGCAGCCCCCACACAGATTTTAATTGCTAAACCGACTTATTCTGACTCAGTGTCTGTTTAGTAAAATGTCTGGAGATACAGAAAGAGGGGGGCACAGGGGAGCGGGGCCAGATGCTGTCTATGACTAACAGGACATCCACCAGAGGGGGCCGAGCAGCTCACTGGCATGTCATAGGTGGGTGGGTTTCTCAGAGCTCTTAGCTGTGCGCCATTGTGCTAAAACTGTAGTTGTGAATAAGCGATTGCGTTAGAGCCTCTGGGCTGAGCTGACTCGCCCGCTGGTGACGGCTCCTGAGGAATGCCTCCAGGTCACAGGCTGCTCCAGCGTGTGGAGGCCAGGAAGCCATCAGTCCCTCATTCCCTCATCCCCTTTGTGGTGCTAGCCAGGGGTCTCTGAGAAAAGCGGAGGTGGGGACTGTGCACACCGGTTTCAGGGTGAGACTTGGATACTGCTTAAAACCATCACCTTCCTTTATTTTCCTTTCTTTTCTCTTCCTTCTTTCTTTTTTGAGGGGAACAGAGGGACACACACACACACATGGCAGGGGAATTGGTTCAGCATGTAGACCAGGTTGGCCTGGGATTTATGATCCTCCTGCCTCAGCTTTTTGGGATTACAGCCATGCAGTATTCCTGCCTCAAGCCCTCAACATTCTCACTTACGATTTTTGAGTCACTTTCCAAGGGCGGTGTGGGCACCTTTGCAGGCCTCCGTGCCTCTGGCGAGGGCACCTTGTATGGGCACCTGTGCAGACCTCTGCGACTCTGACTTGAGGGAACGGGAACAGCAGGCTTGCTGAGCTGAGGCCCACGTGTTCAGCAGCTGCATGGGGTCGTGTAAAATGCTGTCACTGCCCCCGCTCCCCGATGGTGCTATCTTGAGTCATTGTGACACAGCATTCGTGTCAAAGGATTGCTTCTCAGAGTTCTGGGAACAATGCAGTGTGGAGGTAAACAGGTGGGACCTTTTTTTTTTTTCCCATTAATAACTGAATTTTAATTCACTCATATTTTGAATGAACAGGGAAGTGGTCCCAGAGGTTTTAGTAGCGTAACTTTTTGAGAAAAAGATGGGGACATCTCAAAGTGCAGGGTCTGAGGCCGTGGAGGAGGCCCAGGCTACTGAATGCTGTAGACATCATAGTCCAGTTAATGCCAGCTGGGGTGACATTGCCACCATTCCTCCTCCATACAGACTCGTTAATGGCTGCAGACACATTTGTCATAGCTCACAGGGCTTTACTGTTATTTAATGGGTAGGAGCTGGGATGCTAGTGAAAGGTGGCAGAATGCACAAGTCAGGGAAGAACCATCCAGCCCCCTACGACAGAGCCACTCGGGTAATCAGGGCTACAAAGCATGGCAGTCACGCACACGTGTTCTCTTCCAACTGCAGCCTCCTTTGACATTGCCTGTGTCATCCCCACCAGCCCTGTTGAAAGCACTGTTTGTGCCAGGCACAGTGTCAAGATGTCCTAACTCAGGTACAGCTGAGGGCAGTCAGGGGATGTGCCTGAAGGCAGCCATTCTGTCTAGGGCACTTGGTCTCTATGCATTGCGTGGGAGTCTCCCAAGGCCTTATTTGATGGTGACCTTTGTCCTCAGCAAATGGCAGCAAATGCACTGGGGACCTGAGAATGTGAGAAGAGGTGAACTTTCCTCTGGGGCCCTATGTCACGTCCTGTGCTGGAGAGACCCGTGTCTGAATGCTATTCCAAAGGTGTGCTGGTTTCTCTCCCGTGACCCTCCCACCAGAGGACAGTCCAGTACTGCTTCAGGGAGGGTGACAAAGTCAGACTGAGAGAGTCCAGGGCTTGTGTCCCTTCTCTGCAAAGACTTCATGATTGACCTGAAGATTTCTGCAGAAAAAGCCCCTATCTCCAGCCCCAGGAATCCTGGCTCAGAGGCTCTCGGAGAGGTGAGGGCTTTTTCACCAGGGGTACTTTGGAGAAGAGAGAATTTTCTGGGTCTCACAGTGCAATCTTTCTAACAGTGACGTCATCTTGATTACACCCGGAATTAATTGAAGCCCAAGTGATTGAGGTTGTACACTTGAGAGGGATTCTGTTTTGTTTGTTTTTGTTTCTGGAGACAGGGTTTCTCTGTGTAAACCTGGCTGTTCTGGAACTAGCTCTGTAGACCGGGCTGGCCTTGAACTCAGAGATCTTCCAGCCTCGGCCTCCTGAGTGCTGGGATTAAAGGCGTGAGCTACCACTGCCTGGAAGGATTTTTTTTTCTTTTTTTTTAATTAAAATAATTGAAGTAGGAAAACCCACTTTCGATCCGGATCTTTTGAGGTGGGACTGTCTGCCTTTAATCTGGGTGACACCTCCTGTACAGCCTATATAAAAGACGTGGAGGAAGGGGACTGTCACTCTTTGCCTGTTTGTGTTTGTTCTCTCTGGCACGTCCGTTCCTTCACTGGCATTCGAGTCTACCTCAGGATTCTGGCGGATACTGAAGACCAGATGAGAGACATCCAGCCTTGTGGACTGAACAACTACTGGGTTCATGGCCTTTCTGTTGGTAGACAGCCATCGTTGGGCTAGCTGGACCTCAGCCCGTGAGCCGTTCTAATACATCTTTGTATTTATATAGATTCATTCTCTATTTTCTGCTCCTCTAGAGAACCCTGACTAACAAACTCAGTACCCCATCTTGTGCTGAGTGTGCTGGGCAATAGAGACTATAGACCAGGAAACGTCAGTTCCCAGCAGGAACTCTGGCTTAGGAGAGATGGAGAAGCCAGGAGGGATAAAGTCTACCCAAGTCACGTGTCTCGAAGGCTGTCTGTGCCTACCCCAGGCCACCCTAGGCTGTCTAGGATGTGTCCGTAAGTCTGCTCACTGGAATGGGACTGGTTCAGGCACTTTCCCTGCGGATGGAGCCATAGCCTAAGAGTCTCTTTCCTGCCACACATTTCCTGGCTGGGCATGCAGAGTGTTCAAGTGATTGAAAGGGCAACAAGCCCTGGATCAAGTAAGTCATGTGAGTTCTGTTATTTTATAAATTTACTATAATTAAGATACAGCCATTAAGGCTAGAGATGGCTAACTAGTTACACGTACTTGCTGCTCTTGCAGAAAAATGGGCTCAGTTCCCAGCAGCCACACGAGGGAGCTCACAGGTGCTTTAA
Source organism: Rattus rattus (assembly GCF_011064425.1). Taxonomy (NCBI): domain Eukaryota; kingdom Metazoa; phylum Chordata; class Mammalia; order Rodentia; family Muridae; genus Rattus; species Rattus rattus. The sequence continues at coordinate 88,078,165 of NC_046164.1, read as the reverse complement.
ACTCCAGCTCTGAGGGAGTCAAATGCAATATCAAGGCACCTGCTCTCACTTGTGAGTGTGCATGCACACACACACACACACACACACACACACACACTCAACACACACATACTCATACGCACTCACGTGCATATATACACAGATGCACTCCTGCACACACAGACAAACACGCACACATACTCACACACAGGTACACGTTCACACACACACACACACACACACATAACACAACACGGATGCACTCATACTCATGTAATTAAGAACACAGAATAAAGATGTAGAGGCCAATTATCAGTCTCCTCTTCCCCCGCCCCAAGCTCCGGCCATGTTGAATCAGCCTCCAGTCTGCTTCCTTTCCTCCTCCTGATCAGGAACGTAGTCTCTCAGTTCTTTCACAACCTTGCAAGGCTTCCCTAACTCTCCCATCTCTGTCATCAGATCCTGGCCACTCACAGATTGGACACGCGGCCACCCAGTCTTCAAGGCCCAACTCCTGAGTGTCCTGCAGCCACCAAACAAGTCTTTCTCCAGGGCCAATGTATTTCCTGGGTGGAAAGGCCTGTGGGGCTTCCAGTCCCCTTCGCCTGCTGTTTGGCCTGTGCCACCGGTGGAATTAAGAACTGTCGTAGGTTGAGTGAAGTGGCTCAGTGGGGACTTGTCAGTTGGTGACACAGGTTGTTGGGTACCCTAGGATCCACGACAACCGACTCCATAAGGACAGACATCCATGGAAGAGCCATGGCACATATGTGCACATGCACACACCCACACACAGGAATTTAAAATATATAATAAAAAGAACTGTTTTCACTGGGCATGGTGACACAAGCCAGGGAGGTAGAAGCAGGAGTTCGAGGTCATCTTTGGCTACATAGCCAGTTCAAGGCCAGCCTGGGCTACATGACATCTTGTTTGGAACAACGGAAAAGCCAGCTAGTCATAGCAACCACAGCAAAACTCCCAAACGAACAAAACCTTATCTTACAAAAATAAGAACCATAATTTCTGTGTTCTAATATTTCAAAAATAACCTAAAATGTTTCATGTTCGCACCAATCATGTTATTAGTTCTACAGAATTATTCTGTTTTTTTTTCTCACACTCTTTAGAATAAGGGAGGTCAACAAACACACACACGTACAGGTGGGCCTTGTATTGCGTGTTTGTTATTCTAGGGCTTAGAAGGTAGAGGCAGGAGGATCAGGGCTTCCAGGCTCTGATACGTAATGAGTTCGAGGTCAGCCTGAACTAGGTGAGACTGTCTCAAAAGCTAAAAACAAGGGCTGGAGAGATAGCTTTAGTGGTTTTTCGGTGACTGCTTTTTCTGAGGACCCAGGTTCAAATTCTAGCACCCACATAGCAGCTCATAACTGTCCGTAACTCCAAGATCTGACACTCTCACACAGACATGCATGGAGGGAAAACATCAACATACATAAAATAAAGGTAAATACAAATTTTAAAAAGAGAAAAAACCTAAAAACAAACCAAGCATCGTTGCCAACAACCCCGCCCCACAACACACACACACACACACACACACACACACACACACCAGAAAACCAAGACAGCAAAGATCTGAAAGTCTTAAAGTCTTCTCATGTTTGCCAAAGTTCTACTGTGTTAAAACACGTTGCCAAAAATCCCAGGGTCCTCCAGAATCTTTGTTCACTAGAATTCTGCAAATACTGGGTTATTAGTTTGAGCTCCGCTGCCCCTTGCGGTTGGGAGCCAGCGCCACAAGCAGAGGCACAGACAGGCGCGCTGGCTCCCTCTCGTGGACAGCAGGGAGAAGACACGGGAAGAAAAGTGTAGCCTCCCGAAGCTGAACTTTACAGACCCAAGCAATGTGGTCTGTAAAGCAGAGTCTGAGGAAGTGTCGCATTTTGCCGGATAAGGTAAAAAGTCCACTGGAGGGTGGTTGTAAGATGCATAACCAACGGAATGTGCAGGTAAGGGACCAACAAGCATCAGCCACTTGTTCAGCTCCACCACAGTAAACGTTCCTGTGAGGGGACATTCCGAAAACCAAACCCCATAGGGATCTTTCTTCTCCCTCTGTCGTCTCACAATTGGAAGATGCAAAGGCCACGGCCAGAGTTCCCCGACCGGGGATCCCCAGTAGAGCCTGGCCCCACCTTAGAATCCCGGGGTTGCCAGAGCAGGGCCATGGGACCCCATGTCTCGGGCTCATTTCCTGTCAGGTGTTCGTTCCACTTAAAGCCATCCACCAGCCCCAGAGGGTTTCCAGGCCTCTCTGCCAAATCAAAGTGGCTGTGTACTCAGGGACGTTGGTTGCGGCTTCAGGCTTTTTCTCTCAGATGCTTGAGGCCCACGGAGTTGCGCTCTGCAGGACTGGTGATGACGTCACCAGAGAGGTGCAGCGTGTTTTTGTCTGTCTGTCTGTTTTTGCTCACCCATCTGACATCCTCTTTTGTGGTCTCTAGGTTGTTTTTGTTTTAGTTTTCTTTGCAATACCTGGTCTCAAGTAGTCCAGGGTGGTCTCAAACTGGGTGGGTAGTTGAGGATGACCTTGACCTGATCCTACTACCTGTAGCTCTAGAGTGCTGGACTTACACGGGTGTGTGCTACGACTGGGTCATGCTCCTTTGTTTTGATGGTACAGGGGCAGAACCATTTCTAAATACTGGGATAGCCCCTGATGGTGGCACTCGTGAGTCTCGGAGGTCCAACTGCCTCCCGTAGTGTGGGGGGTCAGTTACTCCAGAAAACTCCTCTTGAGTGGGTCCCCCAGGCACCATGAAGTACCTCTGCCTTGGTTCTGCTAACGCTCTGTGGGAGATGAGACTTTCTAGAGGAAGCGGTACCGTGAGTATGCAGAACGCTCTAGTTCACCGTGGGCAGAGGCCACCCTGCCTGTGTGCTACACCTTGGAGGATGATCAGTCCTTCCCAGCACACTGATCCAACGGGGAAGGGGGACCTGTGCTCCCCTGTGATGCTTTGGGTATGTCAATCCAGAATGCCTTCTTCCTGAGGCTGTAGGCGCCTTTCCCAGCTTCTCCCTCCCTAAATGCCACTATGGTGCTGGCCTGCGAGTCTCCAGGCAGAGGAGGGCGCTCCTTCAGGGTGGGCGGATGCCAGTGTTGGATCATGCGCACACAGGCGGAGAGGTGCATGAATGCCGGAGAGGAGGTGGCTGAGAGGAGGGCGGTTAGCTGCTAAGCTCAGTGGGCAGGGGAATGGGGAATGTGGAAGAAGCCAGATGACCCGCAGGCAGGTTTGAGCAGGTGGAGGGAGAGGCCCTGCTGGGGACTGACTGGCCACCTTTTAGAAGCTGATACCTGGAGGTCAACTCAGAAGCCTCTAGCCTGCAGCCACCTGGAGTCACGTTTTGTTTTTTTACCATTTCATTGGCTCACTTGAGCTCCCGGCCTCCATGTGGCAGCTGTGTCTTGGATCCCCTGCTTGACCCTGGGGCTTCAGAAAAAGCTTCCCACATGATGAAATTCTGGGCTGAGGTTCAAGAATGAGAAAGGACAGTCCAGGGAAATACTGCGCCCTTCTTAGATGTGGGCAGGAAGGACCCTGCCTGTATGCAGAGGGCAGAGGGCAGAGGGCAGAGGGCAGAGGGCAGAGGGCAGAGGGCAGAGGGCAGAGGGCAGAGGGCAGAGGGCAGAGGGCCTTCTGCTTGCTCCTCTTGGATGTGGAGTCTGCGGAACAGCGAGCAGGTGGGCGTATCCCAGGCCCGCTCTGCATCTGCCCGCCCACAGTTGTCAGTGAAGCCCGGGAGCTTGAGGATTGGTGCCTTGAGTGAGGATGGTGAGAAGGAAGGACAGTAGTCGCAAACGTCATGTGGTCATCAGAGAGACCCTGAGCGTTCAGAGCCCTGCAGCTCCTAACATTACAAGGGACATCCCGTGCCAGCAATTTCAGTGGATAATGAGGCAGGCCTCCAGGCGTCAGTGGGGGCCGGAGGGAGTGGGCGATCAGAAGCAGGAAGCAGAGGGCCAAGGCAACCAAGGTGAGATCAACTTCCAACAGCAGGCTTAAAACAAAACCAAAACAAAGAAAGAAAGAAAAGGGTGGAGAGAGGAGAGACTGCTTCACAAGGCAGAGGCAGAAGGGGCTGATCGTCGTCAGCTCTCTGATGTGTTTAATGGAATTATGAATGAATGTGTTTAAAGAAAGCAAATGAGGGGTTGGGGATTTAGCTCAGTGGTAGAGCGCTTGCCCAGCAAACGCAAGGCCCTGGGTTTGGTCCCCAGCTCCGAAAAAAAAAAAAAAAAAAAAAAAAAAAGAAAAAAAAAAAAAAGAAAGCAAATGATACAGTAAGTACGGTAATGTGTAGATGAAAACCAAACTTTGGAGCGGGAAGTCAGGAAGAGGGCCAATGGGGAGTCACAGGCCAATGGGGAGTCGCCGCTCACTACTTTAGGGACAGAGGGGACAGGGTGCAACAAGGCAGGCAGGCTCCCTGTACATGGCTGGGACTAGAGGTCAGGGCAGAGAGCAGGGATGGTCGAAAGAAGGAAGGAAGGAAGAAAGAAAGAAAGAGAAGAAAGGAAGGAAAGAGGTCAGTGGGCAGGAGGGCCCACCAGTTCATGATGCCTGTGACAGAGAAGTTTGCTAGGTGGTACGGGTCTGGGCGAGGCCAGGAACACAGGCTGAAGGGGCGGGGTGGGGTAGAAAACCCTGGTGGGAGGGAACTGTGAGCCCAGGCTTCTCCGTATATGGAGTCTGGCGATGATGGTCAATGTGGAATTCAAAAGGAACTTTGGCCACGGAGCTGTCAGGGATGTCGGAGACAGTGCGGAGGACGGAAGATTGATGTTCTAGGAGCAGGACCTGGGAACAGGAAGCACATCGCTGCTATTTCCTGCCCTGGGCCCCAAGAGTGTGGGAGAGTGAGCAGCCTCCCTCTTGGGAAACAGAGGGTGGGTATAAGAGGGAGCTTGTCTTCATGGGAACAAGGTCTTCAGAATGTTCTGGGTGGGGAAGAGACGGAGAAAGTGGGATGATGGGTGTGGCTTTGGGTAGGGGTGAGGGCGACTAGAGATGGGGGAGTACTGGGGGCAGGGAGCGGCTGGGGCTTGGGGGAGCTGTTGAAGGGGATGGGGAATAGCTGGGCAGTGCAAAAAGATGAGAGGGGAGAGAAAAAGTGGACGAACCTGGCTGGCAGGACTGACCTCCATGCCTGCCTTCACAGGCTTGGGTTTTGTTGGGAATGTGGCTCAGCCCCCACCCTTTGTACCTCAGAATGGGGAGGTGGGAGGTACAGGCATTGTAGGTAAGTGCTCTTCCTCAAGGGTAGGTGTGGCCTCAGCAGGGAGGCCCTCTTCATCCCAGGGCTGCTTTGCCAACCAGTCAGGACTCAGCAAGTCCTTGTTGCCTCATTTCTGACAAAAATGTCAACCAAGATATGGCAGGGAGCCATGAGAGGCTCTGGTGCCGTGGTAGGTAGGAAAGCGGACTTTCACAGAGTAGGGGGCTCCGGAGTTAGTGGCCAGGGACAGAGAGGAGCTTTAGGCTTCACGAATTCGTTCTAGAGGCTTCTTCTTAGGTGGTGGCCAGCGGGTAGGAACGCATTTCATGCTGGTGTGCCAGGGTGAGCAGGCCTTGAGCTCCTCATCCTCCTCATCCTCCCAAATCATGAGAGTCTGGAGAGTATAGGGCAGGAGGGGAGGGGAGGGGAAAGGAGAGGAAGGAGAGAGAAAGGAAGAGAGCAAGATCGACAGACAGACAGACAGACAGACACACACACACACACACACACCCCTTGCCATATCTACCAGTACAATACAGCTTTACCCCTTTCTCTCAAGCCCAAACTCCCTTCCTTTGAAGCTCAAGTGCCCTGGTCAGGAAATAGAGCCAAACAACCACGTAGAAGACGTGGAATTAAAACTGAGGATCAAGCATGACTTTGGGGAAGGGGTGTAAGCCACACACTGAGGCCCTTGCAGGCTGCAAGCGTTCTTTTGTGAGGCTCCTCCGGGATCGCCTTTCTTAAGTCTTCGGGCCTGAGAACTGTGCTTTGGCGCTGGCTCAGGGGAGAGGTGGGTCCCTAACCCTGCCATGGCTTCTGTATCTGAAGAGTCAGGGCAGGGGCACTCAGCAGACCTGTGAGGATGAGGCCATCTGCAGGACAGGGACAGTCCTCAGCCAACTCCATGCGTCACACCTTCATCTCAAGCTTCAAGCTCACAATTGTCAGAAAGCAAGCATGTGTCACATAAGCTAAGCACAGTGGTCCTGATTTTATACGGTTAGGGCAACTCCGGAAAATGAGGGTTTGTGTCCTGTTTCCTGACACTTCTTTAAGGACTAAGACTTTGAGGAATATTTTAAGAACACATGTTAATTTATTACATTTAAAAATTGTGGGGGTTGGGGATTTAGCTCAGTGGTAGAGCGCTTACCTAGCAAGTGCAAGGCCCTGGATTCGGTCCTCAGCTCTGGAAAAAAAAATTGTGTGTGTGTGTGTGTGTGTGTGTGTGTGTGTGTGTGTGTATGTGCCTGTATGCTATATGTACACATGTGGAAATCAGAGGACAACCTAAGGGAGTCAGTTCTGTTTCTACCACATGGGTTCCTAAGCTGGAACTCAGGTCCTCAGGCTTGTTGGCAATTTCCTTTACCATCAAAGCTATCTCACTGGCCCCGTTTGTACGCATGTATGCTTGAGTGTGTGCACATATTTTGTGTGCATGTGTGGAGATGTGTGAGTATGCAAAGGCAAGAGTATGCACTTGTGAGTGAGTGCACATCTGTATGCCTTCACACATTGCATGTGAGAGTGCATTTGTGTGCACATGCTTGTGCGGGAGTGTGTGTGTGCTCACTCAAGCCTGCATGTACATGAGTACGTGCTTGTGTGTGCTCCTGCATTTGTGTATGAATTGCATGAATATGCAGGCATGTGTGCCCTTGTGAGTGTGTACATGTGTATACATGTGTGTGCATATACATCAATGTGCATGCCGGTGTATGTGTATGCATGTGTGTGTACAGGCAAGGATGTACACTTGAGTGTGCGTGCCTATGAGTGTGCAGACATGCATATGTTTATGTGCATGTGTGTGCTCACACATGCATGTGTTTGTGCATGTGTATGCATGTGTGTTTGCACTCATGTGTGCACGTGTTTGTGCATTCCTGTATGCACATGTATGTACTCACACACATCATGGTTCATGTGTGGAAGTCAGTTCTTTCTTCCTACCTTTATGTGGTTCTGGGGATTGAACTTAGGTTGCAAGCACTTTACCTGCTAAATCATCTGGTTGGTTCAAACCCATCTTTTAAAAAGTGGACTTTTGGGGTTGGGGATTTAGCTCAGTGGTAGAGTGTTTGCCTAGCAAGCGCAAGGCCCTGGGTTCGGTCCCCAGCTCCGAAAAAAAAGTGGACTTTTCCTTCAATTCTAAATCTAGAAGGATTATGAATTTGTATTAAAATTTTATACAATATATTTTATGTTTCCCCCTCCCCAATTCCTCCCAGATCCTTCGTATCTCATTGTCTTAGTTAGGTTTTATATGGCTGTGATGAAAAACTCCAGGACCAATAAACCCTTGGGGAGGAAAAGGTTTATACAGCTTACACTTCCACATTGCTGTTCCTCACCAAAGGAAGTCAGGACTGGAACTCACACAGGTCAGGAGCTTGGAGACAGGAGCTGATACAGAGTGTGTTACGCACTGACTTGTTCCTCATGGCTTCCACCAGCTCAGGGATGGCACCACCCAGAATGGGCTGGGCTCTCGGCCATTGATCGCTAATTAAGAAAATGCCTTACAGCTGGATCTCTTGGAGGCCTTTTCTTAATTGAGGGTCCCTCCTTTCACATAACTCTAGTTTGTGTGTCAAGTTGACATAAGATTAGTCAGTACATTCCCTTATCATGAACTTTTATGTTTGTTTTCTCTCCTCTCCTCTCCGTAGAACACACGAACAAAATAACAAACCCCAGGAAACACAATTCACCCTCAAAACCACAAAAACAGAAATCAAAATAAACAAGCAAAAGACCAATAAGAAAATAAAAGCCCAAACAAAGCAAAATGAGACAAAAACTGTACAAAGTTACTGTGGAGTTTGTTCTGTGTTGGCCAGCTACTCCTAGGCGTGGAGCCTGCTCACTACACACAAACTACACACACTAGCACTATACACATATGAACTCATAGAAACTGTGGCAGCACGCATAGGACATGGACAGACGGGGTCCCAGCACTGAGAGGGGGAAGCTGACCTAACCAAGAATTAAGAGAATTTATCGGACCGCTTGAGAGCAATTTCTTTTCAAAACTTTGGCAGCAGCGACACCTAGTGGTCATCCTTTTGTATACACTTTCAGTGGTTCACAAGTAGGTCTCCAACGTGATTAGTGTTGTTTGAAAGGAACAAAACTTTTTCTTCTTTGTTGATGTTCAGTTTTCACCCCCCCAGACAAGTGTCAGACTCCCTAGGTGTGGGAGTTAGACAGTGTCATAAAACCAAAACCAAACCCCTAAGCCTTTCTGCATTATTCCAAAACGCAACCGGGGTTGAGATCGTAGCACGCAGCAGAGCAAAGCTGATTTTGCTTTGCAGTTCTGTGACCATCTGGGCTGGAAAGATGGTACGGGAGTTCGCCATTTTGTTTGTAATATTTCTTTGTTTTCCTTGAGGCAAGGTCTGATTGCCTAGTGTTGGGGTTACAGGCACAGGACACCCTACCCAGTGTCTGTAATTTTAAAAATACACTTGAGGCCGGCTGGTGTGTGTGTGTGTGTGTGTGTGTGTGTGTGTGTGTAGTGTAACAGTGGTTTCCAGGAGCCAGTCACAGTGTGGGGCAGTCTGTGCTCATATTTGCTTTTGTGACCTGAATGAGTGAAGGGTTCTCCCTTCTCCCATACTTCTTAATTATGAATATGACTTTCACACAGTGGATACAACTGTTACCTTATAGAGTTTGGATGGTGTCAGGCTCAGTTGAAGGAGACTTGGTCTGTCACATGACATGGGGGGTGTTGACTGTCTCTGATCTGGAGAGGGCTTTTCTGGGGTCAAAAGAGCAGGTCCCTGAGAGTGTGGCTAAGTGGTCAGCGTGCCTCTGAGCCCTTTCCCTATTTCCCTCTTTGTGAAGTTCTCTATCACAATACTTCTAAGTCAACCAAGTATCCACTTGACACTTTCCTAGTTTTGAAATGATTTCTTTTAAAATATCCAGTGGCAAGCTGACTGGGATGGCATGAATCTGCAATCCCACGCACTAGGGAGGCCGAAGCTGGAGGATCATGAGTTCCAGGCCAGCCTAGGGTACCTAGCTAGACACTGTCGAAACAAGAAAAAACAGAACAGAACACCAACCAAACCAAACCAAAAGGAATTGCATAAAAGGCCTGGGAAATAAGTTTCCTGCATGTGGTGCGTGGCCACCATGACTGCTTCCCTTCAGCCCAAACACCTGTCTCACCCACAGGGCTGTGGACACCGCACCACACCCCTCCCCCACCAGCCACTTTGCTGTTGCTAAGATAGAACGGCATGACCTAGAGAGACTTATTTGGGTTTAAAGTTCATGAGAACAAGAGTCCAGGATGGTGGGGAGGTCAAAGCAGGAGAGAGAGGAGAGAGAGAGAGAGAGAGAGAGAGAGAGAGAGAGAGAGAGAGAGAGAGAGAGAGAGACTGGAAGTAGGGTGAGGCTTCTCCACCCTCACTAATTAATTAATTTATTCAGTTTACATCCAGTTAGCAGCTCCACTTCCTCCCAGCACCCCCTGTCCCCTCTGCTTCCCCTCTCCTCTGAGAAGAGTTAGGCCCTCCGGAGGTACCAACCCACTCTGGCACTTCAGGGACTAGGTCCATGCTCTCCCACTGAGGACAGACAAGACAGCCCAGTTAGGGGAACAGGATCCAAAGGCAGGCAACAGAGTCAGGGGCAGCCCTTTCTACCCCTCCCCCACCCTGCCCTGGCTCCAGTCGTTGGGAGACCTGCACAAAGACCGAGATGCACATCTGCTGTGTGTGTGTGTGTGTGTGTGTGTGTGTGTGTGTGTGTGTGTGTGTCCTAGGTCCAGCCCATGTATGCTCTTTGGTTGGCTGTTCAGTCTCTGGGAATCTCCAAGGGTCCAGATTAGCTGACTCTGTTGGCCTTCCTGCAGAGTTCCCTATCCCCTCTGGGTTCCTGAATCCTTTCCCCAATTCTCCACAGGACTCCCTGAGCTCCGTGCAAAGTTTGGCTGTGTGTCTCTGCATCCGTTTCAGTCAGCTGCAGTTTTAGTGGAGTTTCTCGGAGGACAGCTATGCTAGCAGATGGGTGAAGCTTTATGATCTCAGAGCCCACCCCTGGGAATGTTCTTCCCCCAGCAAAGCTCTGCCTCTTAAAGAAAGCAAACCTCAGGACAGAGTCCTGGGAGTGTGGAATCCTTGACTTTGATTTCCTGAGTGTGGGCGGGACTTGCCTTCTGGGCCAAGCTGGAGACCCCCGGCCTGGTATGAGGTGTACCCCTGAAATTCCAGCAGAGACTCACCCAGGTTACAAGATTGGAATTTTGTCTCAAAGATTAAAAAGAAAAACAAGAGATTGGCCACATGTCTCTCTCTCTGTCTGACCTCTACTCTGTAGGACGCATTCTGTTTTTGCTTTCTTACCTGCTATAAAAAATTTTGTTTGCTAAAATAAGCCTAAATCATTTGCTCAGTTAATAAAGCTAAACAAAAATAAAAGTTCTTTCTGTGAGGGATAGGTAATTCGTTTGGTGCAGCTCTAGGGAGAGTGGCATTTGCTCATGGAGCCTAGGAAGGCTGCAGGCCACTCTCTCTGTCTCTGTCTCCGTCTCTCTCTGTGTCTCTGTCTCCCTCTTTCTGTCTCTGTCTCTCTGTTTCTGTCTCTGTCTCTGTCTCTCTCTTTCTGTCTCTGTCTCTGTCTCTGTCTCTCTGTTTCTGTCTCTGTCTCTCTGTCTCTGTCTCTCCTGTCTCTCTGTCTCTCTCTTGTTTTGTTTTGAGACAGGGTTTCTCAGTATAACCAGCCTTGGTTGTTGTCCCGGCCCGCAGGGCAGTCAGTGGAGGTTGGGGACCACCTAGGAGAGAATGGAAGACAAGAGGCTCGAAGAAGGACGCCAAGACAGGAGTCTGATCAAGGCGACAAATTTTTTTTCTCTCAAGGCTGAGTTTATACCATAGCAGGGATAACAGAGGGAAGCGGGGGGGGGGGGGGAAGCGGGAAATATTCACACAAGCCAAGGACACTGTGCTCTTGTGGTCAGGCAATCAGCTGACGTCATCAACAGGATGTTGGTTTCTCAGAAAGGTCACAAGTTTGTCATATCATTAGGCATCCTGACGACAACAGGTTTGTATCAGCCTTCTGCAGCTGGCTGGGGATTTCCCATCATCCTGACCTCTTAATGAATCCAGTCATCATATTTTCATTCCAGCATTTTCCCATTTGATCTTACTTAACTCTAACTATAATACTAACATCGATAATGGAGGGTTTTAAGGTCGTAGCTCCCAACAGGTTGTCTGGGGTTTGATTTGTAGCCCAGGCTGGTCTCAAACTCACAGGGATCTGCCTGCCTCTGCCTCCGGAGTGCAGGGATTCTTTGATCCAGGCTGGACTGCTCAATCTCCCTCTGAGATTAATTTACTTTTGTTTTCTGTGGATGGGTTCTCTTTCTCCTGTGCATTGTTTATCATGTGCATATGTGATGTCCTCAGACCCAGAACAGAGCCTCAGGTCCCCTAGAGTTAAGGACAGCTGTGAGCCACATGTAAGTGCTGGGAACTGAACCTGAGTCCTCTCCAAGAGCAGAAAGTGTTCTTAACTATTGAGTGGGCTCTCCGGTGCCAAGATAAAAAACCCTCAAAATGTATTTTAGATTATATATGTATGGATGCAGGTTTGCCCCTGGAACTGGAGTTACATGTGTTTGTGAGAGGCCTGCTACAGGCGTTGGGAGTTGAATTTGGGTCCTTTGAAGATTAAGAGACGCTTTTAATACTGAGCCATCTTCCCAGCCCCTCACGCCCCAAACAAGTTTCCTGTCTACAGATACTCCAGCATGTCTGGAAATACAGATTGTGTGTGTGTGTGTGTGTGTGTGTGTGTATAAGATGGGATTATCTTGGCTTAAGAGTCACAAGTTTTCCCTCTAAAGAGACAGTCACGTTCTCTCTACCTGCCTGTGGGCTGGACCTCAGACTTGTTTAAGGAATATAGAATGTGGAAGAAAGGGTTGGAGAGATGGCTCAGTGGTTAAGAGCACCAACTGCTCTTCCAGAGGTCCTGAGTTCAAATCTCAGCAACCACATGGTGGCTCACAACCATCTGTAATGAGATCTGATGCCTGCCCTCTTCTGCTGTGTCTGAAAACAGCTAATATATATCTTTAAAAGAAAAAAAGAACGTGGAATAAGGCAAAGGTCCAGACAGGACTTGTCTGAGGGCCCCTCTGTGCTCTCTGGACCTATTGCTCTGGAGGTGGCTGACTGACAGCATGAAGCCATTCACTGTCTCATAAGATGTAGGGCACTCAGTTAAGTGTGGATTTCAGAGGGCGGGGAGGAACGGGCAGGAGCTGGCAGCATCTTTGTCTGGGGAAGGGGCTGAGGTCTTTGGAGGTAAACGGAAGCAAAGCATGTATCTGACAGTCCCTGTCAGGAGTCTGGTGCACACTGGTGCGTCATGTTGATTTCAGGGTTGTTCAGATTCCAAGGCCTCTCCCAGCATCCTGCACACGAGGCTTAAGTCCTTTTAGCTTCTTGCTTAGAAACGAATTCCACTCTAACCAATTTAAGCAGCAAACACAAAGAAGGAGATACAGGTGGGCATTTCCTGGACTCCAGTGTGCCTGGCAAGCGCTTGTCCAATACCTTTTATGATTTTTTTTTCTTTTCATTTTTGAGATGCGGCTGACTAAGATGCTTGAACTTGTGATCTCCCTGCCTCAGCTTCCACAGACACCGGGATGGCCGACGTGAACCACCGGGCATGTGTGGTTCCCGTGTCTCTCTTTCAAAAGCTGGGACCCTGAGCTAGACTTTTGGTTAGACCCAGGTTCTTTTCTGTGGGAGATGCTTGTGGCGAGGAGCTGTGTCTCTCCTGTTACGTCACCGCCAGTTGTGTCCTGGGTCTTGTGGTCTCGTCACCCAGTTCTTCCGTTTCTGCTGCTCAGCTCTCTCATTGTCCAGAGACTCCAGGAGCCCCTTTCTCTTTCCTCTCCGAGCTCAGGGTGGGACCACCTTCTTCCTGTGGCCTCTACTCAAGTGTCTGTTGTTATCGTTTTGTTTTGGAGACACTGCCAACTGTGTAGCCTTAACTGGTCTCTCTAGGTAGACCACAGGCAAAACTCAGAGAGATTTGCCTCCCTCTGTCTCCTAAGCGCTGGGATGAAGGTGTTTGCACGCAAATGTGCTGCCCGTTCTGCATTTGCTTAGGGGTTTGGGGCTCACCAGAGTGTGTTTGACTTGTGCTCCATGGCTACAGGGCTCAATGGCAAGGTCTCTGCCTTCGCCCATTCATCCGGCGCAGTGGGACATAGTAGACTTCAGTCCATACTCAATATGTAGTTAAATCAGAGGTGCTCACGACTCTGGTATCTGACCAGTCAGAGGCGTTAGCTTGTTCCCTGAGAAGGTGTGGAATCAACCCAGCTGCACTTCCACGGTCACTAAAGTTATGCAATGAAGCTGCCCACCCACGCAGCGGCTCAGCCTCGAAGGAAAACCTGTCGTGGGTTACGACGCAGACCTGGGAGACGCTGCTAACTGGAAAGCCCGTCACGGAAAGGCAAGTGCTACCTTTCTGCATGACTCCACTTAACATGATGCTTCTGAAGTAGCGAAACTATTAGAAAGTAGGTGGGTGGCAGGCAGGGCTGAGGCGGGGAAGGAAAGGGGGCTTGAATGAATGGGTAGGGCTTGCAGCAGGAAGGGCTTCTAGAGGCCCGTTCTGTAAGCGCGTGCTCAAGTTATGTCGCTGGACTGTGCGCATTTAAAAGGAGTTTAGAGCAAGTCCTCTGTGCTGTGTTTCTATACTGTTATGCCCAAGTTTCAGGTACCCGGAGACCACCGAGGAGCCAATTCCGATGTAAAACACATAAGGGTCTTTATTACGAGCTCGTGAGCAAGGACTCTCAGACTCTCACCGTTGCAGCCGGTCTCAGAGTGAGAGCCTCCCGGTCTAGGGGTTCAGGGTTTTTAATGTGGCTACAGCAAACTTGGGGAATTTCCATATGGGTCAGCACATTAATATTTTAAAAACTGCATTTCTGGTATAATCTGCAGGAACAGAACACAGGGACAAAAACCAACTGACAAACAGGATGGCTAAGGTATCCTATGCAGGGTGTCTTACCTTATCTGTGTTAGCACTCCTTCTAGGCTCCGCCCCACAGTTACCTAGCAACAGCCAGCTGTGCTTGACTCACTATAAAAGGGGCTGCTTGCCCTCTTCTCATTCTCTTACCTCTCTGTCCCTTCTCTCCCCATTCCCCTGCCCTCTCTCTTCCTGGCTGGCCTCTACTCTCTCCCTCTCCCTCTCCCTCTCTTTCTCTCTTCCTTTATTTCTACTCCCTCCTCAACCCCCGTCCTCTATTCCATACTATAACTGTCCGTGTGGCTGGTACCTTAGGGGGAAGGGATGGCTCAGCATGGGTCTGCAGAGACATCCCCTTCCACCGCACTATACATCACCTCTACCAAACATCCTGGTCTTTTCTTTCTTTTTTATAAAGCACAACCTTTATAAATCTGCGACTCAGATTTAGAAACTTGAAGTTTCGTATCTCATGCTGCCGTATAGATTTTGCGGTTATCAGATAGCTTGCTAGACCTATCTACTCAAACACCGGCAATTTGGTAAGCTCCCTCTCTCTACCGGTCAGCATAAATGTCTCCTGGTCCCAAGGGAGGGCTATTGATCGCCCAACCACCCTGTGGTGTCCTTGAGGATGGAGGCAGTCATGACTGGCCTTCTCACTGAACCTTTGTTCTAGGACTTCTACCCCTGGGTGACTCTCCCTCTCGCTCTCCTGGAAGTGGTTCTCTCTTCCTGCTGCTGACAAAAATCCTAAGCTTAGATAAACCATTCTCCCTCAGGCTCTGAGCCCCACAGCTGGCCCTGAGCTCAGCCCCCAGTTCACTGCATGACAACCTGGTGATCTGGTCTTGTTGCCTGCCGCCTTTGCTACCAAATTTGTCTTCCTGACACAGAACGGACAAATTGCTAGCTCACCCTGCTCTCACCAGAGGGAATGTCTTTACCCACCAAGCCTCCCGGTCTAATTCACAGGCTAAATTTGACCCCATTATCCCAAACCAATAACTCTACATGGCCGCTTAAAGGTGCTTCCACAACTTGCCAGTGATCCAGGGATCCGTAGGCCTTTCCCCTTCCCCCCTTGTTCTCTCACCACTTTGTTTCTTTGCTCTTGATCTGGTTCCCTGCCCCCTGATTCTGCCATCCCCGCATTCCCTTGGCCATCTGCCCTGTACACTGCTCTGCTGAGCCTCTGCCTGTACTTCTGCCGCCTCCCACACCCTCACCGCGCCTGCCTCAGCCCTGCCGCCTGGCACTCAACTGCCCGGGCACGAACTCTCTTGCCCTGCACAGCCCAGAGCGCCCTGAGTGTGCTCGCTCTACCGCCTGAGCAGAGTTGCTAGGAGACAGACAGACTGGCTTCGGAAGCTGCTGTCTGTTCCACCCACGCTTGCCGATATTCTGCTCTGCTGAGATGCAGGCGCACTCCCGTGGCCACCGCCTGCTGCCAAGCTGAGCTACGTGTCCCTCGAGCCACTTAGATTCTTCTTTATGTTTGTCTCTGCTGTTCCATTCTAAGATACCCAGCTACATTTCTACAGCTTCATTCTAAAATATAACATGAGACTTTCCTCCAGGCGGAGCTGTAGCTTCAGCGCCATCTTAGCTAAGGGCAGTCATGTGGCTGGCTGTAGCTTCAGCACCATCTTTGTTATGGGCAGTTCCCAGTTCACTGCCTTTAAGAGTACTGCCTGTCAAAGTCACTTAGCAATTAAGATGAGATTTTCATTCTAACCTGCCTTGGTAAAAAATGATTTCTAAACAGTAAAAAGTTAAAGATCACTGCCTTAAATATACGTTTAGCCTTGTTTCTGCTACTGTCCTTAAGTCACAGTGTGCTCTCTTTATTTGATGGATACATTCTAAAACAAATAATTAAACAAGCACAGGTTGTCTAGCTCAGATATGCTTAATAGATATTAGCTCTCAGTCTTGTAAGAAGTCTGATAAATGTAACGTTATGTGTTTAAGCTTATGACAGCAGAGACATCTAAAGCCTAACAGTGATCCCCCCTACCCCCCAAGATTTCTGAGAAAATATGGGCACAGCAACAAGATTCTACCTAGATTGTGGCATGATAAAGACCAAGAAAGACAGCTCCAGCGTCTTGCCTGCTGCCAGAGCCTGGTCTACACTGTGGATAAACACACGATATCTTTAGAGTCAAATGCCTATTGCCTAAGTCAAGGTCGGCCATTTCTCATTTCACACGCATCTACTCCACAGGAAAAGCTTCTCGACTTCTGGGCCGGACAGCGAGCCTGACTCTGCTCAGGTTGCCATGGAGACTACAGGGACCTGGGAACTGTTTAGGTAGTGGACTATAGACCAGTCTCTGTCATTTTAATTAATGCATGGTTCCTAGATTATAATTTCTTCTTCCCAGGTTTCTGACAGCATCGACAGCTAAGGTAACCATAGCTTGACAGCTAGAAAACAGACCTAGCTCCTTACCCCAAGGTAATCCACCACTTTATTGGCTCATCAGTTAATCTGTTAACTAGCTGAGGCTGCCCGATCTCTTATCAGAAAGACAGGTTTGCCTTGCTCACAGACTTCATGATGAAGGATACACGAGTTCATGTGTTGGCGTTCACAGATGCAACCTTCTGTTACTTCCCCATCAACACTCAGTTTCTAGTGACTAAACGCTTCATATTTCCTCTCCTTGCTATGCAGTTGTCCTAACGTTAACCAATAGAGTTCTTTTAAATTAGCCCAACTCTAATAAAACATTCCACTGTGTGATCTACGTTTATAATAAAAAAAATTCAGCTTCCTTTGGCTGCCTTTAAGCTATGGATTTAAGGTGTTTCTCTTGCTAAACCGTATGATCAACTGTCTTATTCGCAATGTCAAGGTTTTGAGTTTCTTTTGTCTTTTAAATGTTAACTTAAACATGTTTCTCACTGTGCTATTCAGTCTCCTTGACAGAAGCAAAAAGCCCTTCTTGCTCCTTCTGCTCCACAAAAGGTTTTTTGACTTCCCTAAGCTCATCTTAAAGACTGTTCACATTGATAACAACCAGGACACTCCAGAGAAGCAACCCACAGACGCTCCAGTCTATTCTCACAGACACGGACGCTTCTACTGGACCTGCTCCTTCCTATCCCCAGATGGTTCACAGACCCTGGTCGGCTCTTCTAAGACTGGACCAGTATCCCAGTACCCATTCTCTTAGGTTTCCCAGAGACACGTTGCCCCAAAGTCAACAGGAAGTAGCTAAAGATCATGACCACCCAATTCCTGCTTCGACATCGCCCCTTTCTAGTTTTTCCTTTTCTTTAGTTGAACCAAAATGGGGGGAATGTTAGCATTTTTTCAAGGCCCCACCCCCACAGTTACCTGGCAACAGCCAAGTATGCCTGACTCATTATAAAAGGGGTTGTTTGCCCCCCCCTTATTCTCTTACTCTCTTATTCTGTCCCTTCTCTCCCCATTCCCCTCCCCCATCTCTCTACGTGTTCCTGGCCCGGTCTCTCATTCTCTCTCTCTCTCTCTCTCTCTCTCTCTCTGCTTTTCTCTATCTCTACTCCCTCCTCAACTCCTTTTCCCATGCCCTAAATAAACTCTGTGACCTGAATTCACATAAACTGTATTCCATACTATATCCAGTCATACAGCTGATACCTCAGGGGAAAGGGTTGCCTCAACATGAGCCTATAGAGGCACCCCCTTCCACCTCACCATTACGCTCGAACCTCTCTCTGTCTTTACCAAACGTATCCTGGTTCTTACTTTCTTATAATAAAACACCATAATCTATAACTACCTTGACTCTGCCATTGTAGCCTGATTTGTTGGTATTCTGTCTAAGCTCCACCCCCACAGCTACCTGGCAACAGCCAGGTATGCTCCACCCCCACAGTTGCCTGGCAACACCCAGCTGTGCCTGACTATAAAGGGGGCTGCTTGCCCCTTCCTCTCCCTCTTACTCCTCTCTCTTGCTCTTCCTCTTCCGGTGCCCTCTTTGTCTCTGTCCCTTCTCTCCCCTCCCCCCTTCCCCCAACGTGCCCATGGCCGGCCTTCTTTGTTCCTCCCCTCTTCTACTCTTTTTCTCTCATTAAACCTCTCCATGTGGAACCATGTTGGTTTGGTGTGCTTTGTCTGGGCACGAGCCGAGATTTTAAACCCCAACATTGGTGACCCGTATGTGGTTTTTGATCTCCCTATGCCTACGTGGCCTGGCAGGAGCCCTGCACACCTGCCGCTCCCACTACAGTGCCTGCGGGCCCCCAGCCTGCATTTACTCACTTGGGTCACACTTTCTCTTGAGGAGGAGAGGAGGAGCAGTGGGGCTGTGGTGGGGAGGGATGGAGCTGCACTCGTACTGCAGCGCCCACTGGTCCTCAGCCCACACTGGGCCCCAGGGCAGGGTCGAGGCTGCTCAGCTTGGGCTGTGGTGAGGATCAATCCCGCCATTACACCCGAATTTGATCGCAGCTGCTGCCTCCTCTATGGTATCTACCACTACCACCATCACCTGCTGGCCGCTGTGGGACTCAGGACTTCCACCATGAGAGTTACTGCTTCAGCTGGAGTGCATGCAGACTTCTGTGTGAGCCTCTGCCTTCCGCGGTTCACCATGTGGTGCCGGCTTTTACCATGGGGGGTCACTTAGGCCCTCACAACTACCTTCGCTCGAACCCCTCTCTGTGTTTCCGATTCCCACGGCATCCCGCTGAGGTAACCTGTGTCCTGGGTACTGGCTGGTCAGTCCAGCAGGCCTCCCCATCGCCATGATGCCCCACATGCAGCTGCCCGCCAAGGAGAGCACCCTCTTCGAGCACGTGCTGCTGGGTGGTACCTACTCGACCTCTGTGCACTTTCTTTACCTCAGAGCTTGACTTTCCATGATGTACACATGGTCTCAGGAGAGCGTTCTTGAGCTTGGAGCTCTCTATGCTGCCCCTGGGGATGGATCCTTTCACTGACCCTCGTTCTAGGACCTTTTCCCTTGGGTGGGACTTTTCCTTCCTCTCTTTTTGAGACAGTTTAATGCCAGGACAGGCCTGGATAAACTGCTTTCTGAGTATAGCCCCAGCACTGGCTGCAAATGTAGCCCCAACACTGGTAGGGGCAATTAATCCCTATTCTCACACACGGGTCTATAGGCCTTTGCTGCCTTGCCCCGTTTTGGTGGATGTAATTTACACTAAGCAGAAAACAATATTTCTGTCTGACTCCATCCCAGGCCTCCCCCTCCTCCCTTCCTCGTGGCTGTAGCTCCTGGTTTGTGCCCCCTGGAAAGCTGGTCTGGCCCCATTCCTTGCATCCACCAGGGACTCTGTCTGTGAGACTTGCTTTCCCACAAGCGTGTGACCCCTAAGACTCACATGCAAGCGAGCTCTCTCTTTCTGTCCGGGACTTTGTTCCTGTGCTCAGCCTGCCACAGCCTCGAGAAAAACAGCTTTCACACTGTCTTTTCCAGTGTGCTCACACTGCCACCCGCGTGCAGTGCCTTGGCTGTGCGCACCAGTGTCCCAGCTGTGCACACCAGTGTCCCAGCTGTGCATACCAGTGTCCCAGCTGTGGGCCAGTGTCCCAGCTGTGCACACCAGTGTCCCAGCTGTGCACACCAGTGTCCCAGCTGTGGGCCAGTGTTCCAGCTGTGCACGCCAGTGTCCCAGCTGTGGGCCAGTGTCCCAGCTGTGCACACCACTGTCCCAGCTGTGGGCCAGTGTCCCAGCTGTGTGCCTGTATGCATGTGCTCACACCTCTCCCTTGCTCTGCAGAGTTTTCATTCCTACCCTGTCTTGACATATGATCCTCACTAATAATTTACTTCCTGAGGAACACCGGTGAGTTTGGGAACAAGACAGTCTTAAAACCAGTGAATTTTGAGGATGAACTACAAGAGGTCATCCAGGAAAAACAGGAAAACATATCTGAATTTTTAGAACACCTTACCAGGGCTTTATTACAATATACTAATCGAGACCCTAAAAGCTCAGAAGGTAAGTAACTTCTGATGACCTTTTTCTTTTCCCAGAGCTACCCCGACCTAGAAGATAACTTAAAAAGCTGGAGAGGGGGCCCCTAACTCCACCGGCAGAAGTTTTGGTGCTGGCCTTTAAAGTGCCATGGGAGAGATGAGAAGGCTTGCAGAATGAAGTACCCTTTGCTGGCAAAGGCTGTCCAACCAGCCTCAGCCACTGCCCAGAACTCCTGGTCTTCTAAGGCTAAGGGACCACCAGGCTCCTGCTACAAGCATGGTTGACAAGGTCATTGGACAAGGGCTTGCCCTAACTTCCGCAAGCCAAGGAGGCCAGGTCCTAGGTGCCATCAAGAGGGACACTGGGCTGTTGATTGCCCTCATGTTGCACAGGACAGGGGGACATCACGTCCAGGTAACCCTCCAGCGGATCTCCTAGACTTGGCTATGGATGACTGAAGGGGCCTGAGTTCTCTGGACCTGACCACTGCCATCACCAGCAGGAAGCCTTGGGTAACCATCATGGTATGTGGGCAACCCACCTCCTTCCTCTTGGACACTGGGGCCACTTACTGAGTCCTAACAGAGTTTTGGGGACCCACTTCTCTCTCCTCATTGTTTCCTCATTGTTGAGGTAGGGGGACAACCTAACCTTCCTCACCAAACCCCACCACTTGGCTACATTTTTAGGGATGTACCTCTCACCCATTCCTTTTTGGTGGTGCCAACCTGCCTGTCCCCTTATTGGATCTTCTAGCTAAGTTGGGAGTCTCTATTTTGCTCTCCCCATTGCCCAAACTCAAGCTCACCCACAGCCCTTCTGCTCCCTCTAGTCAGCCAACCTACTAACACGGACATGCTGCTTCCTTTACCTGCTTCTCCGGTAGACCAGAACCCCTCTGCTGCTAAACAAACAGTCTCTCCAAATAGGATCTGGAAACTGCTTTCTCTCTGTCTTTTTGTCGTGGCAAACTGTTTTAAGACATTCAAAACACGTTCTGTAGGATAAGTTCTTCCTTCTGCTCCACGAAAAAAACTTATCTTAAAGAATGTTCATGGGTTGGAGAGATGACTCAGAGGTTAAGAGCACTGACTGCTCTTCCAGAGGTCCTGAGTTCAAATCCCAGCAACCACATGGTGACTCACAACCATCTGTAATGAGATCTGGTGCCCTCTTCTGGTGTGTGTGAAGACAGTGACAGTGTACTCACATACATAAAATAAATAAATAAATAAATAAATAAATAAATAAACAAACCTTAAAAAAAAAAGAATGTTCATGTTGTTAACTCCTGTTGTTATCTCTTTTGTAAACCTATAAGCTACAGGAGACCCACTCAGACCTACCCACTCATGGACCAAATAGACTCCACCCAGATAAGTACGTCTGCCGAAAGTTTCCACTCACTACCTATTCCAAAGGGTGGAATTCCTATGGGTTTCAAATGTACATCTAAGAAAAAAATTTTCTTTTCTCCCAAATGCACTTAATCTTATTCTCTGCCTATATATAAACATTTATATTAATATATATTAAATATATATAGGCAGTGTGTGTGTGTGTGTGTGTGTGTGTGTGTGTGTGTGTGTGTGTGTTTCAGCATCTTATCAAGTCCAGGCCCTTACTACACCCAGGACAGCTCCAGAGAAGCCACCTCCAGGTGTCCAATCTCCTCTCACAGACACAGGTGCCTCTATTGGACCTGTTCCTTCTGACCTATCCTCAGATGGTTCCACAGACCCTGCACAACAAGGAAACAGCCGACCCTAAGACTGGACAAACATCCCATATCCATTTTTCTAGGTTCCCTAGAGACATGTCACCCCAAAGCAAGCAGGAAGCAGTCAGAGATCACGATGACCCTATTCCTGCTCCCCCATCACCTTTCGAATTTTTCCTTTTTTAATTAAACCGAAATGGAAGAAAATTGGTATTCTGTTTAAGCTCCACCCCCACAGCTACCAGGCAACAGCCAGGTATGCTCCGCCCCACAGTTGCCTGGCAACAGCCCACTGTGCCTGACTATAAAGGGGGCTGCTTGCCCCCTTCTCTCCCTCTTACTCCTCTCTCTTGCTCTCTCTTGCTCTTCCTATTCTGGTGCCTTCTTCGTCCCTGTCCCTTCTCTCCCCATCTCCCCCTTACCCCCACGTGCCCATGGCTGACCTTTCCTCTCCTCTCCTCTCCTCTTCTTCTCTCATTAAACCTTTCCATGTGGAACCATGTTGGTTTGTTGTGCTTTGTCCGGACCCGGGGTGGGGGTGGGGAGATTTTAAACCCCAACATGATTGGCTGTTGCTAAGAGGAGTGCCATAGGACCCTTGTTCAGGAGGACTCTGATTTTTCCCCTGGAGTTGGTTGGGCTTTACAATACTATACTTATAAAAATTGCCTGGTAGTGGGGGCATCCGTCTTTAATCCCAGAACTCAGGAGGAAGAGTCAGGTGGATCTCTGTGAGTTCAAGGCCAGACTGGTCTGCAGAGTGAATTCCAGGACAGCCAGGGCTACACAGAGAAACCCAGTCTCGAAAGAAACCAAACCAAAACAAAACAAACCAAAACAAACAATTACTTTGTAGCGCTGGGAATAGACAACAAGGTTTCGGACACAGTAGGCAAGCACTCTGTACGGATACATCCCTTGCCCTGTGCTATAACAACAATAATAAAACAACGACAATAAAAGCTAATGAGAATTCAGGACAGGATTATGTGTGTCTCGAGAGACCTGGCTGTGTAGGGAGGCAGGGGTGGAGGGTGGGGGGTATGGGTGGGGGTGTGTGAAGCCCTGCTTTATTATCTGATGGTCTCACCTGCTGATTGAGTGTCATTTGCTCATCTCTGGGCTACCCTACAGCTACCTAACCTCCTGCCCTCTGCTGGCTGAGGTGTGGGCTTCTCTCTGCCACCCAGCTGCTTGGTCACAGCAATGATACCAGCACCTTGATGGACGCTTTGGTCCTCAGCAGTGGGCAGACACTGGAGCAAGTTCCCTTCTACGAGGGATGCAGTTTCAGAGAGATTTTCCTTCCGCAGCAGCAGTGGAGGCCCCAGAGGCAGCAGTGGTTCTTCAGGTGCAAAGACAGCCCTCGGGGGAGGCTCTTCAGCCCAGAGGGGGGTCTCACACCTAGCTTGTCATCCTCCTGCCTCCACTTCCCCTCCCCACTCCCTCACTCTTACCTTGGGTTGCCAACTAGTTAGCACTTCTGCTGAACACAAGGGACCTAGCTCCTCATTCCCACCTCACGGAGTCTTCTCTGCTCAGGATGTCGGTGGGGGGTGGGGCGGGCGTGGAAACTCTACAGGATTCCCCTGCTCTGAGAAAGTCCTCCAAGCTGGCTGTAAACATCTGGAAACATCAGGGGTGGAAATTACCCTTTCTGTTCTTCCTGTTGGTAAATGATGTTTTACAGAAAACTGGTTTTCCCTAGCACTGATTTCTCTCTATTCCTCTTTATGAATTACTTTTACAACAAAGGTTTGTTATTCTTAGAGAGGTGTTTTCAGGCTTGGAGAAAACAAAGGAAATCGAAAGACTTGTGTGTGTTAGTGTTGGGATTCAGACCCAGAACAGGAGGTGCTTATTTAACATAACAAAGCAGACCTGACCTCCAGCTTCTCCCAGCATCCCTCAGTCCCTACCTGAAACAGGGAACTGCTGGGCCTACCCGGCCCTGGGTCCTGAACTTTCCAGCTGAGGGGCTGGGATTCCTTTCCTGGAGAAGCTCTTCCCTAAGTAATGCAGACATTTTGGTCTCTCTTGCTCTATCTCCACATTTTCTCTTTCCCTGCGTTCACACGGTCTTTCTCTTCCCTCTTCCCTCTGTCTCTCTCCCCATGGTGACCTCCCTGGCCTTGATCCTTGGGACCAGTGAAGCCACCAGTGGCTTCCTGATAAACCCCTAATCTGGCTTGAACTGGCTCAGCTCACCGGCAGAGAACAACTTATCAGTTAGGAATCAGGAATAAGGATAGTTAGAAAACAGGGATGAGGGGTAAAATGTAGAACCAGTCCAACCAACGCTGCCCAGTTCTGAGCTCAGAGTGGAAGCCACCAGAGAAGAGGCAGAAGAGAAGGTGGCTTGAGGCAGGAGGATGTGGTTCTGGAGTGACTGCTGCTTGGGTTGATCCTCTATGGGGAATACATACCGAGACTTCTCAATGGAGAGGAGAAAGTGCCTACCCAAGGCTCTCAGTCTGTTGCTGAAAAGTTGGCTTCTCAGAGAGGTCGCTTGGACTGCTTTTCCGGGACACATTGGCAAAAGCCCAGAGCGGGAGGGAAGAACAGCCAGTGTGGGCCTGCATCTGGTGCTGTGGTTTGAGAACTAAGAGACAGGGCAAGGCCACGCGAGACGCGAGAGGCACGCGAGACGCGAGAGGCAGAGTCTGCACACACAGGAGCACATGCCCCGCAGTTACTTTGGGCCGATGCTGCGGTTGGACTGTTCTCATCTGGTTCCTGGTAACGCCGGGAGGAACTGCTGTTATACGCGCCACTGTAGAGGAAGTTAGCTTCGGAAAGGCTGTTGGCTCAGCCGATCTAGCCCTGAAGATCTGGGACCCGAGCCCCTGCTCTCTGAATCTCCCTTCTTTATTTGTAATTAGTGCAAGTTATTGTTTTACTGTCTCTGCGTGCGCAGCATCCGCTCTTGCTTCAGGCTGCTTTGAGGGTTTCACTCTTTCGGTTTAGCTCTCGAGCCTTGCATGGTGTCAGCTGCCGAGTTTTAAGCCTACTAACAGCCTTCAGAGTCATGTTTGCTGGAGGGGGCTCGGGGGACAGGAATAATAGAAATTTCTGCTCTGTACCCCAATTCCAAGACACTACTTGATTGGCATAGCCCAGGTAGCCTGTTCACTCATGAACCAGTGGCTGAGATCAGGGGGGATAGAGAGGCGGGAATTCTACTCTGGTGGGGTACACTTTCTCAGGATAAAGAGCAGTGGGCAGATGAATACAGAGAAGTCTGAGGTCTGCTGGGAAGGTGGACAGTGGGTAGTGGGTAGAAAGCCCTGCAGGAATGGGAGGAGTGGGCTGAGGGGGTGGCATAATCACCCAGAGTCCCTGCCGGAACTCCATTACTGAGCGTCATGCTTCATGACTTCCCAGTGGCTGCTCCTCTGGTCTTCTGTTCAGTCTACAAACACTTTGCTCTCTCTAGCACTGTTTTTCATGAGTTCATCACAAGGTTTCTCTATGTAACCTTAGCTGTCCTGGAACTCACTCTGTGGACCAAGCTGGCCTTGAACTCACAAAGATTCATCTGCCTCTGCCTCCCGAGTGCTGGGATTAAAGGCATGCACCACTATTGCCCAGCCATTAAGTAACTTAAAAAAAAAAAAAAATCACATTTCACCAAGAGCCTTACCTGTTACATGTTAGAGCCTCTGGGGAGACCACTTCTATCCTACTTGCCATGACCTTCTGGGGTTCTCAGAAAAATGGAGGCACAAACACAAGAATGCAGGTAAAGAATAGGACATAATACTGAGAAGGAAACATGGGAGGTGTAACCCAGTGTTAGAGTCACAGGGACGGCGAACGGAGCCCTAGAACCAAGCCCACAGCAAGAGATGGTTGCAGCCGACACAGGTGGGTGACTCCTGACTTGGAGGAAAGGTAGAGACTATTCTTGACACAGCCATGGCTTGAAAGGGTGGAGGGAAGGGACAGCCGGGGACAGCCTCTATTCTCAAATTTGCCAACTAACCAAGTCACCTTCCTTCCAAGGAAGGTGTTAAAGAAAAGGAGTTAGAGGGTAAAGGTAGATTAGGGGACTTCAGGGGGCATCTCTGTCCAAGGGAAGCAGAGGTGAATACATATTCTCTCTCTTTAAAAGGTTTTTAAAGTAAGACTTACCACGTTTTCGTCTGCATGCTTCATGCAATGCCAACACAGGCCAGAAGAGGGCACCAGATGCCCTGGAACTTGAGTTAGAGTTAGTGTTAGCACCACATAGGTGCTGGGAATCTAGTCCTGATCTTTCGGAAGAACTGCCAGGGCTCTTAACTGTTGAGCCATCACTCCAGCTTGACGTAGTCTTTCTTAACAGAAAAGAGCACTTCACAGCTCTTTCTATCACCTTGGGTGTAACTGTAGGCCTTTCTTTGCCCACTCCAGTTCCCAGAAAGGTCACAGAGGCCTGTATTAATTTACAATGTTTTTGGCTTTAGCTTAGTGTTGCTGTAAAATTAAATAAAAATGGCCGTCTTTTATCCTGCACTAGGTCCAGCACCTTAGTGCGCTGAGACATCTGTTAGATATTTTCATCTCGGTCAGCAAAGTGTCTCACCCACTTTGCTCCATTCCGTATCACACTGCGGATGTACACCATGCCAGACATACACATCCCAATTCCGTGGCGGCCCACTGTCTCCAGCCACCACACACTCTCTTGAATTCAATTAAATCGCCACATGAAAGAACACACAACACAATAACCTCTGACCCAATTGATAAGATATAATTGCCCACCTAAACATACAAAGCCCAATACACATCCATCCCTTAAGAATATTCATAACGACCTGTAAATGTGCAGAGAGGAATCTTAACGTCCACTTCCATGTTCTCTCGGCTGCTCCTTCCCTTGCTCCAGTCTTCCCCTCCCCCTCTCTAAAACTTTTCTCCTGCCCATCCTTCCTCCTCGCCCAATGACAGGCCTCGTTGTATCTTGTACCTGCCTACACCTGCATAATGACATCGTCCTACATTTCATCCTTTTTGTCTAATAAAAAAAAAAAACCTTTTCTCTCAAATATAAGCTGAGCCCAACTATTATCATTCTGTAATTAAAAGCATAAAATATACCTAACACCCAGTCCAACGTTTCATCAGTTAAATAGAACATTTAGCTCTCCATCCCAGCTTAAGAAAGGCTGGGAGGGAGAAAACCCAAGTTTAAAAGATGAGTTGGTGGCCAGCGGAAGCCCCGAGCTCACTGTGGCTTCCTGGTGAACACCTGCCAGGTGGTGAAGAGCATGGCGGCAAGCCCAGACACACCGAGTTCCTCTGTGACCCCTGGAAGGTCGTCTGGGTCAAAGGTCATGAGCAATGTACCGACTGCCTAGAGGAAAGCACACCTATGCACGATTAGAAAAGTCCTATAAAATCAAATTGATATTTGCATAGTATATATTTCCCACCGTTCTGTCTTTAATTATCACATAATTACTATGCCTAAATGCTTATAACTTACTTAAATTTTTCCCCACATAACATTTTTATCGATTTTCGCTGGGAGTTTCACACCACGCACCCCCATCATAATCCCTTCCCAGCCCTTCCGAGTCTGCCCTACCCCGCTTCTGGCTTCCCCTGCAGAGAAGTAAAAAAATAAAAATAAGAAA
Source organism: Rattus rattus (assembly GCF_011064425.1). Taxonomy (NCBI): domain Eukaryota; kingdom Metazoa; phylum Chordata; class Mammalia; order Rodentia; family Muridae; genus Rattus; species Rattus rattus. The sequence goes on along the minus strand of NC_046164.1, from coordinate 88,050,616 downwards.
ACAAAACAAGCCCGCTTGGTGTGGCCCACTCCCAGTGGCCTGGCCTTAAATAAAACTGCGTCCTTCCCCTCCCACACGTCCACCAGAGTGTCAGTGGTGGACGGCCACACTTCAGCATCCCCGTCACAGTTAAGAGTTCTCCTTGGTGGCTTCCTGTTAGGCTCTTACTGTCGGGGGAGGAGTTATCACTGAAGCCTTCCATATCAGCTGTGCTGTCATGACTATCACAGTATCATGGCCTCCTTGCTCTTCACAATCAGTGGGGGCACAGACCATGGCTTCCGCACAGTTTCTGGTAACAGCACAGACCACGAACGTGGCTCCCAGCTGTAGTAGGACCCCAGATCCAGACAAGGTCCCCTGAGACTGCTGGGCCCTGGACATCAACATGGCCTCAGGCTGCAGCACGGACCACGGAAGTCTGCATGGCCCTGGACACCATCCCAGGCCCTAGCTGCTGGCTCTTCTGCCCATGCTTGTGCACCCCTGGCCGGGGTGGAGTGGGGTGTCACAGGTACCCCACTTATTTAAAAATTTTAATATTAGCATCAGGTTGGGTCTCTAATAGGCATTTAAATTTTTAATTTTTTTTCCCCTCCTGAGACAGGGTCTCTCTGTGTAGCCCTGGTTGTCCTGGAACTCACTTTGTAGAATTCAGAGTTCTGCCTGTCTCTGCCTCTTGAGTGCTGGGGTTAAAGGTGTGTATCACCAGGCCCAGCTTAAAATTTTAATGTGGTTGAATTTTTTTTTTTTTTTTAATGTGCATGATGTCTATTCACCATGCACATGTCCGGTGCGTATAGAGCCCAGAAGAGGGCACCAGATCCCATGAAATCAGAGTTATGGATGGTTGTGAGCAGCTATGTAGGTGCTAGAAACCCACCCCAGGTCCTCTGCAAGAGCACCAAGTGCACTCATCTGCAGAACTATCTCTGTAGCCCAGACTATACATGCATACACAGAGGAGCATGTGTATGTTATAAAATGACATTTATGGGGTGTGCGTGTGCTCCTGCACACATGCCTAGGCACTCGTGTAGAGGTCGGAGAACAACTTGCTGTGGTCAGTTCTCTCCTTCCACCGCGTGGATTCCAAGGACACAACTTAGCATCAGGTTAGTGGCCAGCTCATTTGCTGCTGAACCATCTTGCTGGCCCCTGGCTTTTGACTTTCGAGACAGGGCCTCATTCTACAGGCTGTCTGGTCTGAAGGTCATGATTGTTCTACGTCAGCCTCCAAATACCTCGATTACACATGTGAGGCATGTACCTCCCCGGGTTGTTCATGCATGCAAGGATTTTGTAACATTTTAGCATTTCACATGTTCTTTTTTTTTTTTTTTTGGTTCTTTTTTTTTTGAGCTGGGGACCAACAGGGCCTTGCGCTCCTAGGTAAGCCTCTACCGCTGAGCTAAATCCCCAGCCCTCACATGTTCTTAAATGAATTTTTTTTTAAGATTTATTCACTATATATAAGTACACTGTTGCTGTCTTCAGACACACCAGAAGAAGGCATCAGATCTCATTACGGATGGTTGTGAGCCACCATATGGTTGCTGGGATTTGAACTCAGGACCTCTGGAAGTGCAGTCGGTGCTCTTAACCACTGAGCCATCTCTCCAGCCCCCGTTTCACGTGTTCTTATTTGTTTTCTGTTCATCTCCTCTGTTGTGTATCCTCCTTGCCTTCCATGTTGACACGATAGTTGTCAACCAACCAGCCATGCATGATAGGTGTATACTCCCGGTGGTACACTAATGCAGCCACTACGGAAACCATGATGGAGGTGCCTCAAAAAACGGAAAATAGAGTTACCAGCCATGTGACCCAGCTGTAGCGCGCGTGCGCGAGGGTATATGCCAAACGTCTCTAAGTCAACATACCACAGAGATACCCACTTGTTCATGTTCAACGCTGCACTGCTCACGACAACCAGGAAATGTAACAGTCTTAAAGGTCCAGCAACAGATGAATGGATAAGGAAAGTATTACTTACCCACAATAGAATTTTATATAGCTATAAAGAACACTGAAGTCATGACATTTATGGAAAGCTGGGCACTGAGACAAGTGTCTGCAACCCCAGCACATGGGAAGGGGAATCAGAAAAAAACCCCTGCAAGTCTGAGGTCAGTTTTAACTACAGAGTAGGATCTAGTCTCAAAACAAACAAACAAACAAACCTCCCCCTGACCCCCGTGCTCTCCTAAAGACCAAAAAGACATTTGCAAGAAACAGGATGCAACTGGAAACCAGTAAGTGCCAGACGGTTACCATGCACTCTTTATAGCTGGGTAATTCTGTTTTCAGGTTTTTGCGAGGTGTTTCCATCATGATTTTCACAGTGGTTGCATTAGTGTACTGCCAGCAGTAAACAACAGACGTGATGACTGTCATGTTAACATGGAAGAGAAAAAAGGACACGTAACAGAGGCGCTGAACAGCTACAAACACAGAGGTTAAAACTATGTGTGTGTGTATGTGCATGTGTAGAAACTGTGAAACTAGGAAGGGAATCATGAGAGGGGAGGGGAGAAGAGAACGTGATGGATCAGATGGGAAAATGGAAGGGGGTTGGTGAGGTCGCTCAACCAGTAAAGGTGCCTGCCCAGAAACTGATGACCATGGTGGAAGGAGAGAGTTGGAGTGACTCCCAAAACATTTCCTTTGACCCCCGCAAGGGTGCTCTAGTGCAGGATGTGGCCTCCTTTCAATAAACAAATGCAAAATTGTTTTTTAAAAGAAAATAAAGCACAAGGGGTGGGGTTGGGTGGTGGAAGACCATGTGGGAAGGAATCAGCTGGAATGGGGAAAGGGGTGTAGGGACACCCAGTAAGAGAGTTGAGCCATTGAGAACAACATGTGCACAAAAATGCAGTAATGAAATTCATTGCTTCATATGGTAATTCCCCAAAACCAAACCAATCAAACCAACCAACCAGCCAGCCAGCAGCCAGTCAGCCAACCAAACAGCCAACCAATCAACCAATCAGCCATGCAATCAATCAATCATTCATTCAATCAATCAATGAATGAATGAATCAATCAACCAACTGACCAACCAGCCATGCAAGCTAGCAATCAAACAACAGAAAGTAAAAATGAAAACAAATAAACAAACACCCCAACAGCAACAATAACAAATCCCCAAAAACCAAAACCCCAAAACAAAACCAAAGTCAGTCAACTTCCGTGGGTTTAGACCTAGAGTTCAGGCCTGCAACCCGTGTGCCGTGAATGAATCAAGTGTGTGTCTTCCTTGAGCACGAGTTACTTAGGGATTGGTATTTGGTGCCTGGTGGCTCTCCAAGTCTTCCAATCTGCCTCATACACGTACAGCTTAGACACATATTGGTTCCCACACAGATGTGGGCGGTCCTTACTCAGGTATCTGCTTACCAGGCTCTTCAGCGGTCGGTAGAGTTCACTACCCGGTCTTCACCTGTGCAGTTCTGCACTGCTGAGCTGCTGCAATGCTCAAAGTGACAGGAGATAAGGGAGGACAATATAGGGATTCTCTCCATTTTCCCCGACCCTGGAACATAAGGACATTTCTTATGGCCAGTGAGACTTTAGATGAAGGGAGTGGGTGATTCCTCATAGCTCAATAGGCCAGACTGACCTGAGGTCGATGTATAAACAAACGGTTGTTGTGTTAGTTTGCTTCTCTGTTACGGTGGCAAACATCATGACCAAAAGCGGCTTGAGGGGAGGAAAGGGCTTATCTGACTTACAGGTTACAGTTCATCATGTAGGAAAGTCAAAGCAGGAACCTGGGGGCAGGAACTGACGCAGAGACCATGGAGAAACTCTGCTTACTGGTTTGTTTTCCGTGGCTTGCTCAGCCTGATTTAGCAAGGAATTTCTTCACAGACCAATCTGATGGAAGTAATTCCTCAAGCTGAGGTTCCCCTCTGTAGTGGTGAGTTTTTGCTACATGGCTTTGTGCTCCCAGTAAACCTTCCCTGCTACCCTAGGCCAAAATGGGGAAGTGGCCAGTGTCCATGCACCCACATTCTCACATGACTGGCCGTTGGCTTTATTTCCTGCAGCTCCTACATCCATCCCTATCTCTCCCCTGAGTCATGGCGATCCTCTGTCTCCTCCTCCCTTCTGTGTCCTAGCCCAAGCACATTTAAGGTTCCTAACCCATCATCCTTTGTCTAGACATGGGCCACTGGCATCTTTATTGACCCATCACAAACCAATTGGGGACAAGGACCTTCAGGGTTTAGACAGGCAGATTCCCCATTGCATAAGGCATTAGAACCAATCTCCAACACCTTCTTCCCGGATGATGCTACTTTGTGTCAAGTTGACAAAAAGCTAACCAGCCCAGTTGTTTATCAACTTTCTTTGGAACACACAAGCCTTTTTTTTTTTTTTTTTTCTTTCTTTTCTTTTCCTTGTCTTAGTTGTCTGGTCAGAAAATGGAGGGTTCTTTGGAAGATTTGCTACTGTGTCTGTCTCAGTCTCCTGACTTAGGACTGGCTGCGGCTGTGTGTGGTTCCGTGAGACCTGCATGGTAAAACAGGTCAAAGCTCTGAGTATGTTGAATGTCTTCAAGTCTTGGCCACCCTTTCTGATCCCCCTGGCTAGTTTTTCTGTTCTGGGAGAATTTTATATTGTAGCCAGTGGGAAAGAGTCTAGGATGCAATTTCCTTTATCTTGACTGGCATTTGGAGCCCTCGCTTCTGGTGTGAGGATTTGTTGAGTGTAATTTTTAAAAACAGGCTTTGTGGAGAGCTCTGCCCGAGCTCTAGGCTAGGCTCCGAGATTGTGCTCTTGCCAGCCCATGTTCTACCTGGTTTCTTTTTCTTCCTGGCTAGCTTTGCCGAGCCAGAGCTCCGCAGACGGAAAACACTAGATAAATTTAAAACTAGCTAGATAACTCAACGGCTGGGCGAAGAATTTCCTGCCCTAATCTTAGCAACTAGCTTTTTCCATCCTCCTCGGCTTCAGCAGAGGCTACAAACTATAGGTGCCCTGAGACCTACGTGCCTGCAGCTTCCTACTTGCTCAACAGCCTGGTAAGAATCTTTCTCTAGTCTCCTTCTCTGCCTCCTGGGACCCGGAAGTCCCACCCTTTTTACCTTCGTCCAGCAATTGGCTCCTGTCTCTTTTATTGACACAATCAAGAACCAATTAGGGAATTACTACCTCCCCCTACAAGGATTTCTCACACTTCTGAGCAGTGACCTACTCAGCCTGCATCTGCTTCAGAGGTGTGACCCATTTAGCCCACCAGTTCTGGAACTGGTGCTTTTTTGGGCCGGTGCAGACGACACTTCATTCTCCGGAGTGATTCTTCCACGCATTTTGAAACACAGGCTGGATATAAAATCCCAAGGTTTTCTTCCCTTGGGTTGTTTGCAGCAGCCACTGTCATTGTGTGCATGTGCACCCGTGTGCACGAATGTGTGTGTGTAAGCACGTGTGCGTGTGTGCATGCATGTGTGTGTGTGTTTGTGTGTGTGTGTGTAGCTTCTTGGGTTCAATGTCTAACAGTGTTTCCTCACACCACTTAGGTTTTAGTACACTCTAAGATCTTTATAAAGAGGGCAGTGGAGATCTTTTCTAAAGCCCCTGTAGTTCTGAAGATAGGTGTGATGGTTTGAATATGCCTGGCCCAGGGAATTGTGCTATTAGGAGGTGTGGCCTTGTTGGAGTAGGTGTGGCCTTGTTAGAGGAAGTGTGTCATTGCGAGGTGGGCTTTGAGATCGTCCTCCTCGCTGCCTGGAAGATGGTTTTCTCCTAGCTCCCTTTTAGAACAAGGTGGAGGAATCTCAGCTCCTTTTCCAGCACCGTGTCTGTGAGCTTTTCTTTTCTGTGTAGCTGAGAGCATTATATTATGCAGGATTTTGTTTCCCATTTAGTCTTGCCATTGTTTATGAAAGATATCTCTCTATATCTATATCTATCTATCTATCTATCTATCTATCTATCTCTCTTTCTCTCTCTCTCTCTATCTATCTAATCTACATCTATCTATATCTCTATATCTCTATCTCTCTCTGTATCTATCTATCTATATCTATCTATCTATATCTATTTATCTCTCTCTCTCTATCTTGGTTTACTTTCCCTTGCTCTATTTGCATACTTGGTCTGAACCTTCCTCCAGAATGTAGTTTTCATTCCGCTGATGTCTTAGAATCCCTATGGGGTATGCACACATCCCACCCAGGAAGTGAGCCTGTATCAGGAAACGGGCTGCTTCCCACTAGCATCACTCTTCTTTCTGATATTCATGAATTCTGATGGGGAGAGAATGTGGGGACAACCACGCATTCAAAGGAGCGACTTCAAGACAACTCTACCTCATCTTCTGTCTGTTTTCTCTGTCTTACTCTGTAGCCCCAGTTAGCCTTGAACTCAGCATCATCCTCCTGCTTCCGCCTTTCAGGTGCTGGAATTACAGGTGTGAGCTCTTACACCCAGCTAACTTCCTTCTGGACCGCCTTTGCCATCACCTCTGACGTTAGCTATGTCCCCCCTCCCCCAGGAGGAGATGCTTTCTCTTCAGGAGGCCGGGGACAGACATATACTTGCCTAGAGTTTCCCTTACTGTTCTGGATCCTTCGGCTAGAGGAGGGAACATTTGTATGCTGGTGACAAGGCCAGGCAGATGGCAATTTTCTGAGGCACCTGTTTTCTAGCTGTTTGTACCCCCTATGGAGGGCAGAGTGTACATGAATAAATAGAAAAAAAATCCCACAAACTCTGTTTAGGATGCTAGTAAGCAGACAAGTAGAATAAATGTTAAACAAAAATCAGTACCCAGGGATATTTGTGTATGTGTCATATTTTGCCCAGTGCGTGTGTAATAATCTGTCACTGGGAAGGGTGAATTGGCATTAACTTAATCTGGTGCCAGGCTCAGAATTCCCTGGGTCCATTTTCCATTTGGAGTGAAATCAAGAAGATTAGGATGTGAGCTTGATCTTTTTCTTCTCCGGTACCTTGTGAAAGACAAGCCTCTTGTGTTTTGGGGTGATGTAATTTTCTTCATGGGAGAGGAGCATGAGATTAGTGCTTGTCCCCCACCTCTGAGTCTGGCTTTGGATGCAATTAAGCTGTAGGAGTAATCTTTTAGTAGAGTGTTCTGTCGTAGCTTTAATGCCATTTCTGATTTTGCCTATGTGGACCGGGCCTGAGTCTCCTCCAAGTGTTCAATTAGGGTAAGTTACGAGAACAAAGTGGGGGAAGTGACATTGGATATTATACCAAAGCCATTTATGCTATCAAATAATGATGTCTCTTTTCTAGAAACACATAATTATATTTGGAATTCACGATAACATTCTCCAGTATTTCAAAATCCAGACCACATACAGATAAAATATCAGAGGAAGGAAAATGCTTTTGATGTGTCAGAATTCATTTCTTTTCCAAGTCATTGTGCTTTGTCTAATAGTAAGTGAATGGGCACTTATCAAAACATAGAAAGGTTGTTGTTCAAATGTTCCTCTCTGAACGCTTGCCCAGATTCAGTTTAATATATTCTATCAGCGTGAGGGGCGCTGAGAGTCTAACAAAGAGACTCCCAGAAGAGACTGAAGCCTACATTAGGCATTGCCCCTAAATATTTTAAAAATGTTTATTTAAGTTATAGAAATAATGCATGAACAGTTACTTAATGTAAAAATGTGCAAATCATACTTGCTTAAATACATTACAGCATGAAGTAAAAATTTCTTCCATGAGGAATTTGGGAATCTATCTTTTCATGGCCAGCACCTATAATTTAGCATTTTTTATAATAAGCTAATTTTGTAGCTGCCTGTTAAAGTATGTAATTTATTATTTCAGTCTCTCTTTCTACTATTTTGCATGTTGGTTTGGTTCTCTTTAGCGAGGAGATTTATTGTGTAATTTTCTAAAGTGTAGCACTTTTTTTTTTCTTTTGCCCATTAATGTCTCTATTTTATGATTTGCTTTGCCGAGTCAATCATGGTGGTGTCTTACTTCCACACACATCTCATTCTCCTGCTAAATTGTATGCTCTTTGAAGAGTGCAAGTCTAAATCCCACGTCTCCTTGTACTGTATCATTTTATTTAAGAAATGTTTTATTTATTTATGTCAGTACACCATTGCTGTCTTCAGATACACCAGAAGAGGACATTGGATCCAGTTGCCCATGGTTGTGAGCCACCATGCGGTTGTTGGGATTTGAACTCAGGACCTTTGGAAGAGCAGTCAGGGCTCTGAACCCCTGAGGCATCTCTCCAACCCCTATTCTGTGTCATAGCAGATAAACATTAGATTAATTCTAATCTGCTGCACTGGTCTTAGTGTTGCTTTCAGAAGATGATGCTGGTAGTACATGTCTTTGCTATCTCCAGTAGGAGATTGTGATTTGAACTTTCCACTCTCTCTGTCTTTCTGTCTCTGTCTCTCTCTGTCTCTCTTTCTGTCTCTCTGTCTCTGTCTGTCTGTCTCTGTCTGTCATCTGTCTGTCTGTCTGTCTGTCTCTGTCTCTGTCTGTCATCTGTCTGTCTGTCTGTCTGTCTGTCTCTGTCTCTGGAGGAAGACTTTATTACTATGGGGCAGCTATGGCAGCAGGAGCATGAAGCACTGGACACACTGGGTCCTAAGTCAAGAAGCAGAGAGCAGGCCAGAAGTAGAGTTGGGCTCTGAAGGTCCACTCCCACAGGGACCATATCCTCATTCAGGGCTATATTTCTTAAAGGTTCTATGCCTTACTAAATATCACCATTAGCTGGGGACCAAGTGTTTGGATCCATGCATTAGAATCGGATGTAGGCATTTTACATTCAAACCACAGCACTATTAACAGTCCTCACCCTGTTTCAGAGTCTAAGGTCTTGGAGTCAGGGATTCACTGGCTCAGTGAGTAAGGGCATTTACTGTCACATTTGATGACAGGAGTTTGATTCCTGGATCCCATGGTGGAGGGAGAGAGCTGTCTACTAAAAGCTGACCTTTGACACTTACACATGTGCATGTCACAATACACATATACACATACACACATATAAATACAGATATACACATACATAAACACAGATATACACATATACACACATAAACACAGATACACACACACACATAAACACAGATATACACACACATAAACACAAATATACACACACACATAATCACAGATATACACAACACACACATAAACACAGATATACACATACATAATACAGATAAACACACACATAAACACAGATATACACAACACACAAATAAACACAGATATACACATACACAAATAAACACAGATATACACATACACACATAAACACAGATATACACATACATAAACACAGATATACACATATACACACATAAACACAGATATACACACACATAAACATAGATATACACACACATAAACACAGATATACACACACACATAAACACAGATATACACACACACATAAACAGAGATATACACATACACACACATAAACACAGATATACACATACATAAACACAGATATACACAACACACACATAAAAACAGATATATCATACATAAATACAGATAAACACACACACATAAAAACAGATATACACATACATAAACACAGATATACACATATACACATAAATGTTAAAAAAAAAAGCCCAAAGTCTCTTCTGACACTCTGTAGGCAAGCTCTTAACTGTGAAGCCTTGTAAAAATACTAGAGCAAGTTAGATGACTCCAAATATATGATGACAGAATAAATACGTCCAACCTAAAAATTAGCAACAGGAGGGTAACCGGAAAGACAGGACCAAAGAAGGACTAAAATCCTGTTATTTCAAGGCGGTATCAACATCGGTGTCTGGCATCCAGGACTGACAATGGATCCCTGGGCTCTGTCAGCTTTGGGTGGCCCTGCTTCTCCAGCTCTGTTGCCTACAGTGCACAGAACCGAGCTCTTGGGCCAGCTCCACTCTACAGAAAGCTGTAGAGTTTTCTCTGGTGGGTGTCCTCCAGCCTTGGCGTCTCTAGCATCTTGGAATTTCCATTGTAACTGAGGCGTCGATTTCCAGCTTCATTCGGTGACTTCTCAGGGCCTCCTCGCAGGGAATCCGACCTTGCCCCGCACTGCCTGGCACCAGAAGATTTATGGAACCCTGATGCAGGCCTCCATTTTTTGCTCATGGCTACGTTTTGCATATCTGAAAAGCCAGCACCACGTCGACAACACTGCCACGTTCTGCTACAAACTTCCTTCTATCACAGCTATGACGCCCTCTGGCTCAATCAGGGAGAAAAAACGAAACGCTCTCCTAAAGAGTTGTTTTTGAGCAGGGATACCCGTCAGCAGCATTCCCAGGTCATGCTTAATAATTTGGATTTTCACAAATCAGAGCCTTTGGTTGGTGGGGTCTTGCCCTCAGTGTCCTAATGCAGAACGAGGGGTTCTCATTAATGATGTGAATCCTAGATGCTTTCTCCTGTGGCTTTAAACCTTCTCTTGCCTGGTCCCTTGCCAAGATGCAGGTTTTTGTATCTTTCTGCTGTATTTGTTGTTGTTCCCTGCAGTCCCGGTTATAGTTACTGTGGTAAGCCATAGCCATGCCACAATGTAACAGTGCATGGTATTTTGTACTGAAATCTGCTCTACCAAACAGAGTAACCAATTGCCTTGAAGGGCGGAACACAGGCAGATTTTTTTTGTTGTTGTTGTTGTTTTTTGATCAGAATGTATCATGAATGGCCTCTCGTCTGGTTTCCAACAGATTTTGGTCTTCTCTGAAGCCTCGTGACTCAGGTCTCCTCTGTCTGCATTTCTTTGCATTCTGCTTTTCCACACTTCTATCAGAGTGGGTCCTTAAACTCTACTTATGGTATTCTAGGATTTCTCTAACCAAACTGCTTCAAAAGGCCCTATATTCTTCCTACAGATGGAGTGTTTCCTTTCTATGATGCCTTCCTCACCCCCTGCCATCCCCGTACACATAGAGTCCCTGAGTTCTGAAATTACAGAGGGGACAAGATGAACGTGCCTTTCTCTGCAGGAGACTGTCAAGTGTGAAAATCTGCTGGTGTCAGAGGGACAACTGGGTCTTCAGACTGATCCCCCAGAGTAATTGTGTTAGTAGTGGCAAGGGCAGGGACACTGTTTTGTGTCTGTTGTCCACAACTGTCTCAGGGGTTCTCTTAATCCTTTAGAGAGACCTTACTTAGGGAAAACCAGATCATTGCCTTTGATGCAGAAAGGAGTTTCGAGACAGGCCATTGTGACGCAGGGTTAGAATTTATTAAGGGATTTCAGTGGTAGATGTTAAACATGAGGGTGGAGAGAGAGGCACTTGGGAAGACAGTAGAGCTCAGGGGAGCATGAACGTGGGCCTCTGTAAGAGAGTCACTCTTTACACAATGACCATATTGTCTTTACAGAAGATGTGTGTAAGATCTGTTATTTTTAAAGTCACCATCCTCAAAAGGTTGTTTGGGAATCCAGATGAGATCACAGGGTGGTTCTGGAGTGTACCTGACAGGATTAGGATTGACAAAGTAAAAGTCGAAACCACAGGCAGGATATCCAGCAAAGGCAGGATAGCTTCATTATAAATGAAGTTACCAGACTTGTTTGAGATTCTCAGAAAATGTATGGGAGGGAAATAAAGCCCTACCCACGGTCATAGCATTCAGACCTTAAGCCTGGTTCATGGGTACTGTAACAGGAATATCAGCTCTCCGTCAGCAACCTTAACTGCAAATGCTAATCCTGTTGGGTAAGGCAAGAGGCTCTTACCCCTACCTCCCACCCCCTCCCCCACACTAATAACTCTCCCTGTCTGTCATGCTTTGGTTGTTTTGTTCTTTATTTATTTTTATTTTTTATTTATATTCTTTTTAGGCTTAAGTCAGAGTATATAAATGAATATAAAATCAAGTTGGTTTTCCCATTCTCAGGATAAAAATGTTTTTTTTGGGGGGGCGGGGAAGATTTATTTATTTATTTATTTTACCTATGTGAATACACTATTGCTCTCTTCAGACACACCAGAAGAAGACATCAGGTCCTGTTACAGATGGTTGTGAGCCACCATGTGGTTGCCGGGAATTGAACTCAGGACCTCTGAGATAGCAGTCAGTGCTTTTAACCATTGAGCCATCTCTCCAGCCCGATTTTTTTTTTTTTTTAAAGCTTTTTAATGTCATTAAGGTTAAATTCTTGCTGGGTGGTGGTAGTCTTTAACCCCAGTACTCTAGAGGTAGAGGCAGTCAACATTCTGAGTTCGAGCCCAGCGTGGCCTATAGAGAGAGCAAGTTCTAGGACAGCCAGGACTACACAACAAAACCCTGTCTCAGAAAAAAACAAACAAACAAACAAACAAACAAACAAACAAACAAACAAAAAAACCCCCAAGGAGTGAGGGGAGTTCTAGGGACTGGAGAGATGGCTCAGTGGTCAAGAGTTCTTCTCTTCACGAAGACACAGGTTTAATTCTCAGTACCTGCCTCCTGTGCCTCACAACTGCCTGTAACCCCTTGACCCGGGGGTACTAAACCGAGCAGCACGCAACAGCAAAGAGCGTTTGTTCTGCAGAGAACCTGCAGGCAGGAGTCCACCATACATCAGGATGGAAGATAGAGCTGTGGCCTTGTCAGGGTCAATTTAAAGCCTGTCAGTGGGGGACTTTGACCTTCCTTACCCTTGATGGGCTGGCTCTGTCTTCAGGGGTATGGGTGCCTCTATCCTGGTTAAGGCTTTGGGGGATTTGGGGGAACTTTTGCTGATTAACTATACTTGACTCAGACTAGGTGGTGGGGCAGCTTCTGTAGCTCCTGATTGGTTGCCTGTGAGGTTGGTTCTGGCTTGGTGGTAGGGAGCTTCCTGACTGGTTACCCGTAAGGGGTGGTTTTCCCTGAAATTGACTGGTTTTGGAAAGCTTAAGAAAGGCTTAAAATCTATGTTATATCCTGGCTAGCTTGTATACTATCTGATAGCTATCTAATAAAATATGTATTTTCAGAGTTAAACAGCCTGATAGGCTATGAGACTATAATGTCTTCAACCCCGTCAGAAATCTGAGAATGACCAAATATCTATACACATAGGAAGCCTAACACAGCTTCCAGAACTGAGAGGTTGTAGAGACAAATCTCCACTACCACATCCACTGTTAGCAACATGTGAGCGCAAGTCTTCAGCCTTCTGGCCCCAAATCAACTGACAGACTCTTGAAATGCAGATTTTTGAAGGGCTGATCACCCTGGCTTGGCAGGGTTTATCAGTCAATTATTCTGCATAATTTGTCCTTTTCTGGACAGTATTAGTCTGCAGATGAAGCAGGCAGTTTTATCCAGTGGCTGCCTAGCCACAAAGTATTGGCTCACCTGGATGTAGAGATGTTCAAATTCTTCATTAAATCCACCAAGGGGAACTGTTAGGAGCAGATATGTCTCAACAAAGGATAAATAACTTTAAATCTCAAACTTTGTGGATGTCTGACATTTTTGAAAACCATCTATCTATATAAGGCAATCTGGACTGTTGTCTTTATACCTTAATATTATCTTGAAAGTACTCTCACGGGGTTGGGGATTTAGCTCAGTGGTAGAGCGCTTGCCTAGGAAGCGCAAGGTCCTGGGTTCAGTCCCCAGCTCCGAAAAAAAAAAGAACAACAACAACAATAACAACAACAACAACAAAAAAAAAAAAAAAAAAAAAAGAAAGAAAGTACTCTCACAAAGTCAGAGCCATGAATTTGCTATTTGGCCCTTAACTCACAGGTGTAATGAACTCAGAAGTTTGTAATGACATCACTAGAAGGACTGGCTCTAAACCTTGTATTTTTTTTTTAAAGATTTATTCATTTATTATATATAAGTACACTGTATCTGTCCTCAGACACTCCAGAAGAGGGAATCGGATCTCTCCACAGATGGTTGTGAGCCACCATGTGGTTGCTGGGAATTGAACTCAGGACCTCTGGAAAAGCAGTTGGGTGCTCCCAACCGCTGAGCCATCTCTCCAGCCCTAAACCTTGTATTTTTAAACTCTTTTAACAAATAAATCCTATACCAAGGCAAAGATATGATTTTAGCTTAGTTACCAAATGAGATTATGACTGTACAACTCAATCTAGCTAATTCCTCCCTGTTAAATTACAACCAATTTTAAATTCCTCATAAAAACAACTTTAGAATAACCACTTTCAGCCCCCCAAAAGTCCAGGGAATTGGGGCAACGATTCCTCCATAAATTCTTCAAGCTGTACATGGGCATTGAGATATCCTTAGGGGTAGAGGGTAGGAAGAATGAAGCAAATGCTGTAGCAGGATGTGTCCTGACTGGACCCAGCTGAAAGTCCTTGAGACCAGGATTCCAAGTAGGCACACTCTGTAAAATACAGCTCTCAAGACAAAAGTTTAGAATCAAGATATCTTTTTGTTTGATTCTCTTGAATCTAGTTTTTCAGGTGGTCTACCTCTATCAAATCTGATCAGTATGACTCTCTGAGGTTTCCAGAGCCTAATCATTGAGAAGGATAATAAATTTGAAAGGGTGGTTTTTCAGATGGTGTGAGATCTCAAACCAGGATGTAGGTCAGGTATAGAATTATAGTCTTTAGTTAATGGACAAAATTGAAAGACTGGGTGTTGAGTGTATCGTGTGTTTTATAAATTGTAGAATGGTAATAATTGTACTCAACTTATATTTAAGTGAAAAGGCCTTTTAACTGGACAAAAAGGGGGAAATGTTGTGGTTTGCCCTGGAGCTTTCTGTATTTTGACGCTAATTCCACTGCCCCAAGGACAGCTGCCTAGTCACGTACTCAGGACTCAGGTGACTTCACCAGAACCTTCTCCCCATTTAATTTGTAAAATACAGGTGAGGGCAGGTATAGGATAGAAGGAGGCCTGTCATTGGAGGAGAAGGAAGGATGGGCGGGAGAAAAGTTTGAAGGAAGAGGAGGAGACTAGAATGGAAATGGGGAGAGAGAGAGAGAGAGAGAGAGAGAGAGAGAGAGAGAGAGAGAGAGAGAGAGAGAGAGAGAGAGTAGCCGGTAGACAATGTGGAAGGTGACGTTAAGATTCTGCTTTGTGAATTTACAGGTTGTTATTAATGTTCTTAAGGGATGGATGTGTATTGGGTTTTGTATGTTTAGGTGGGCAATTATTTCTTGTCAATTGGGTCAAAGGATATTGTGTTGTGTGTTCTTTCATGTGTAGATTTAAGTGTAATGGAAGTGGGGCGGCTGGTGTAGGCCACCACGGAGTTGGGATGTGTATTTCTGGCATGGAAACCTGCTTTGAGAACTAGATAGGTAGAGAGATTGCTGCCGGGCTCAGAGAGTCGGCAGTGTGATATGGGATGGAGCAGAGCGGGTGAGAGGCTTTGCTGACTGAGACTTAAGATATCCAGCAGATATCTTGGGGCACCACAGTGCCGGATCTAGATCGGGATTAAAGTCAGCATTTTTTATTTTTTTTTATATTTTTACAACAACCTAACACTTTAAAGAGTTTTGGATTGTTAAGGAGGCTGAATTTTAAAGTGTTTTAATTTGTAAAGGCTATAGGACTTTTAAGGTTTGTAAAATGTTTTATGTTGTGATGTTGATGTTAATGTGTGATTTGGGGGATAAACAAAAAAGAAATGACTGAACAGTGGATTTGTGGGTCAAGTTGACAAGGTCAGTTGTCCTGGCTAGTTTTATATCAACTTGATACAAGCTAGTGTCATCTGAAAAGAGGCAGGAGGATTGTGAGTTACAGGTCAGCCTGGGCTATAGAGTACGGTTCGACTTTAAAAGGCAAAACGAACAAAATAAACATCAGAAGCAACAAAGAACGTTGGTTCTCCACAAAGACATAGGGAGAAAACATAACCATGATTTCAAGGAAAATCCAATAAAGCTTGGCAGCAGCTCCCGACGGCTCCCTAGTTGCAGTTTTGGGATAACAGGGATGAAGAAAACAATAAGACGGAATTCCAGGAAATAACCCAATCAGGTGTTGCCTAATGGGGTCTACTATCATTAAAATCCAGTTCGATTCATTTGGAGAATGAAATACCACAAGTGCCGCTCCACCGGAATGGCTCTGGGAAGATGGAATTTGTATAAGCTGGGTTAATTCCTTGATCACCAATTTAAATAAAAATTGATAAAACATGAGGAGGTTGGCAGGCGTGGAGGACCGGGATGGCCCTGGGGGTACCAGAAGGCGCCTTTCCTGCCAAAGGGAATTGGCAAAGAACGCAGCTTCGGAGCCGGCAACCTGGAAGCCACAAGCTGTGGAGACAGAAGACAGGTCGCCGCCCGCCCTTGTGCTGCCCGCCCGCCCGGTGCACCGCGTTGGAGCAGGAGCCCTGCAAGGGCCAAGCGGTTCACGAGGGACCTGCCCTGCTGACCTGCACATGTGGCTTTCTGGGCAAAAACCTGTTTCTTTCTGAGAAGAGTTGTGCTTCCTGTTAGCTGCTGAGCAGCTTAATGGCTTGTCATTAACAGGTTGTATTTTTGGAAAACACAACAGCGACAGGGTCTCCCTGGGACCAGCAACTCTGCCTCAGGCGGTGTCCCTCTCCATGTAGCAGTTAGGGAGTTACTCAGTGATGCAGATTTTTACACAAAATGTCTCCCTGGAGGTCTGGAAGAGTTAGGAGTCTCCGCAGGGCCCCACTAGACTTGTTATAGGCTGGGTTGTGGATATGGCGGGGAACTCTGTCAGGAAACTTTAATTATGAGGTCTCGGATTTGCCCTGTCTTCACATTTGGCAATGGTTAGCAGGGACTGGGACTGGGATATTTGTTTCTGCTTGGCAAATTCTTGTAGGATGCTACAGGCAAAGCGTGATTTCTTTCTTTCTTCTTTTTTTTTTTTTTTTTTTTTTTTTTTCCGGAGCTGAGGACCGAACCCAGGGCCTTGAACTTGCTAGGCAAGTGCTCTACCACTGAGCTAAATTCCCAACCCCCAAAGCATGATTTCAAAGGCATGTTTATATTGTTTTTGACAAGCCTTTAATTACTACACATACCAAAAAAAAATAATTGACATAGTATTTAGGATTTTAAAGCATTCGGTAATAAGACCCCATAAGAATGCCCACTAGCTGTGCTTGAATTGCCTGCCTCTATGTGGGGTAGGATGCTCTTAACAGAAAGGTTCAGAGAGTCCTGGCCGGAATGACAGCAACAAGGTGGGCAATCTTTTGTATTGGGTGATTGTTGCTGTAAAAATATAATAAATAAAATGTTTTCTTTTATCTCCCACTAGATCCGGCACCATAGTGCCCCAAGATACCTGCTAGCAAAACCTCTCACCCACTCTGCTGCATCCCCTATCACACTGCTGAAGGTCTCTCTCTCTCTCTGAGCCTGGCAGCAATCTCTCTACCTATCTAGTTCACAAGGCAGGTTTCCATGCCAGAAACACATGTCCCAACTCCGTGGTGGCCCAGTGTTTCCAGCTGCCTCACACTTTCTCCTTCTTCTTCTCCTCCTCCTTCTCCTCCTTCTTCTCCTCCTTCTCCTCCTCCTCCTCCTCCTTCTTCTTCTCCCTCTTCTTCTTCTCCCTCTTCTTCTCCCTCTCCTCCTCCTCCTCCTTCTTCTTCCAAAGCATACATACATGCTTTTTAAAAATATTTATTCATTTATTATATATAAGTACACTGTAGCTGTCTTCAGATACACTAGAAGAGGGCATTGGATCTCTTTACAGATGGTTGGGAGCCAACATGTGGTTGCTGGGATTTGAACTCAGGACCTCTGGAAGAGCAGTCGGTGCTCTTAACCACTGAGCCACCTCTCCCGCCTCACACTTTCTTACACTTAAGTCGCTACATGAAAGAACACACAACACAATAACCTCTGACCCAATTGATAAGATATAATTGCCCACCTAAACATACAAAGCCCTGTACACATCCGTCCCTTAAGAACATTCATAACAACTTGTAAAGGTACAGTGTGGAATCATAACGTCAGTTTCCATGTTGTCTCCTAGCTACTCTCTCTCTCCTTCCCTCTTCCTTTCCTGTCTCCTCCCCTTCCTTCAAACGCTTCTCCTGCTCATCCTTCTTTCCTTCTCTTCCAGTGACAGACCTCGTTCTATCTTGTACCTGCCTCACCGGTGATATCATCCCACAGGTAATTAGGGTTCCAAAGTAGGAATACCTTGAAAACATCCTGAGGCTCTCTCTGTGCCAGGCCCTCATTTTGTGCCTCTCAGTGAGGCTGGTGCCTTTTCCTTTGCGTTTGAACATTGAAACAGATAATGTGTCCAATATGAGAGAGCTCTGTGTATGTTGCCTTTTATTTTCAAGGAAATATTTCCTAGTAATTCCTGTCTATCAGTTGCCTGGGATTGGTTCACCATACCTTCCCTAAGTCAACAGGAGTGCAGTGTGCTTATATCAATAGCTGTCAGTCAGCTCTGAAGCTGTGTACGAATCAAGACCATTCCTGGGTTGAGAATGGGCAAAGCAGGTTCATGACCTGAATCTTGCACATGTGTGTGGATGTCTGCCTAGTAATAGCCAACTGTGTCAGTGTGTGGTGTCCAGGAGCAGCTGCTGAGGCAAAGTGAGGATTGCAATGTGTCAATAGGGTTCACCTTCTTTGAAGAGAAGTGGGGAGGAAACAGATTAGTTAGGGAAAGACGTTGAACTGTATAGCTACCTTATGACTTTGATCAATGGTGGAACATTCTGGGAGGAGGCTTTACTGTCTCCAGTCTGCATTGGGCTGCAGTAGCAAGGATTCCGTATTCCTGAGAGTGCTGATTGAGTGTTGGGTTCTAGACAAATGAACTGTCTGCAGCTGAGGTGAACCAAGAAGGGTGTACTTGCTATGGCTAGACAGAAGGTCTAGGCATCTTGGTGCTACTCTCTCAGCCCAGCACACCTAAATAAACAAATTCTTAAAAATGCATTTATTTAAAGGACACAATGGTCTTTTGGGCCATAAATGCAGAGGCCCCCTTCCTTCCTTCCTTCCTTCCTTCCTTCCTTCCTTCCTTCCTTCCTTTCTTTCTTTCTTTCTTCCTTTCTTTCTTCCTTCCTTCTTTTAATAAATGGAGTTAATGCATTTATTTTTCTGGTATAAAAACCCTTATGTGGTAGCCACAGCTGGAGCCTGGGTCCACTGAACAAAGACTCTGGTGCAAGTTTTCATAAGATGATCAGCGAATTCCCAACACAGTCTCTTTTCAGAGGTCAGGAGTCTGGTAATTGTAGGTCTTGGAGGTGGCACCAAAGATGGCCTTGGCAAAGTTGCCCAGGGTGACAGTGCAGCCCCTGGCTGACGTGCAGCAGTCATCTATACCGACCATCATCAGAAGCTTCTTGGGCACAGGGGCAGAGTCAATGCCAGTGCCTCTGGGTGCAGGGATGAGACAAACCAGTGCAGAGCCACAGCAGCCTGTCACTTTCCATTGCACAGTGTGGGGCTTGCCGATCTTGTCCCCCCAGTAGCCTCTTCGCACAGGGATGATGGAAAGCTTGTCCCAGATGTTGGCCCCTTGGATGGCAGTGGCTACCTCCCTGGAGCACTTAACACCAAGACCAACGTGGCCATTGTAGTCCCCAATAGTGGTGAAAGCCTAGACCCTGGTCTGCTGGCCAGCCAGAGTCTGCTTCTACTCGGCAGGATCTTCAGAACCAATTCTTTTAGGGATGCGCCCAGGAAAAGTCAATAATCCTGCATTCCTTAATGGGCAGGGAGAACAGTAGATCTCCTCCAGGGACTTGATCTTCATGTCCTTAACCCAGTGGTCCAGCCTGGGGACAGGCATCTACTCCTTGTCTTCAGGTTTACCTCCATGAGCCCCACAGCCCCAACCAAGGCCATGGCCTCAATCATGACCATGACCCCCACGACCACAGCCAAATCTTCGACAGAGGCCACAGTGGTTTCCTGATCCTGGGACCCCAGATCCTTCGGGCCCTCCTGCTGCCCTGGCAGGAGGAAGAAGGAAAAGGAAGAAGGAGAAGAAAGAAGGAAGAAGGAGGAGGAAGGAGGAGGAAGCAGCAGCAGCAGCAAGGTCCTTTTCTTCATTCTCATCTCAGTTACTGTGGAACAGCAGGCCTTAATGGCATGCTAAGAGAAATAAAGCGATCACAAAAGGCAAATTTGGTAGGCGTGGTGGCGAATGCCTGTAACCCCAGCTTTTGGGAGGTGGAGACAGAATGGTTGGGAGTCTGAGAGCAGCCTGGACGGCATAGTGAGGGCTCATCTCCAATACAACTAACAACTGTCAATCAGTCAAACAATCGAAGGCAACGAGAAAATGAAGCGGTGGCTGGAGAAAGGGCTCAGATGTTAAGGGTGCTTGCTGCTCAGGAAGGACAGAAGCAGGGATCCCAGCACTCCTGTAACACGTTACAGGTACGCCTGAGCCTCCGGTACAAGGGTGGGTGGGTGGGTGCTGAGATGGGGTCACTGGAACTTGTAGACTTCCATGCTACCTAACAAAACAAACTGGAAGAGACAGGAAAAAACAGTTCACAAGCTCCAGATTCAGGGAGAGAACTTCTTCATGGGACTAAGACAGAGAGGACAGATCCCTGGTGATCTCTTATGGCCTCTGTGCACACACAGGCATGCGGCAGCACCTGCTGTCCTGTGCATGTATGCGCACATATGTGTGTGTGCATGTGCATGTGTGTGCTTGTGTGTGTGTGCGAGTGTGTGTGTGTGCATGTATGTGTGTGTATGTGCATATGTGTGCATGTGCATGTGTGTTTGTATGCATGTGTGTGTATGTATGTGTGTATGTGTGTATGTGTGTGTATATATGTGTGTGTATGCATGTATGTGTATGTGTGTGTATGTGTGTATATATGTGTGTGTGCATGTATGTGTGTGTGCATGTATGTGTGTGTGCGTGTGTGCATGTGTGTGTGTGTGTGTGTGTGTGTGTGTGTGTGAAATCAACCCAACCTACCCTTGTCTGTCTGCATTCTGTACTGACTTACATAAGCTGTCTAAAGTAGCGGCGTTTGTGGAGACGGCATTTGTGGTTGCCAAGATCTTGGGTTGAGTAGGAGAAATGTTAGAACGATTACCTAAAGGATAGAGTGTCTGTTCTACAGGATGAAAATGTTCTGGAAGCCTCTCTCATAACAATTCGAGTGTATTTAGCATGGCTGAACCATAATGTAAAAAAATCGATAAGGTGGCAATTAAAAATTATTTACTTTTTCTTTCTTTAGTTTTAAGATTGTAATGTAATTACATTTCTCCCTTTCTTCCCTCCCTACCAACTCTCCCATACATACCCCTGTTGTTGTAAAAGTATATTAAATGGGTGTTTTTTATTTTACCCTCTCTAGGTCCGGTGCCACAGTGCCCCAAGATATCTGATAGATATCTTAATCTCAGTCAGCAAAGCGTCTCACCCGCTCTGCTCCATCCCATATCACACTGCCGATGACTTCTCTCTGAGCCCGGCAACAATATCTCTACCTTCCAGTTTCCAAGGCAGGCTGCCACCATGGCAGAAATACACATCCTAATTCCGTGGCGGCCTAGTGTCTCCAGCCACCACACACTCCCTTAAACTTAAATCGCCACATGAAAGAACACACAACACAATAACCAATGATCCAGTTGATAAGATATAATTGCCCACCTAGACATACAAAGCCCTATACACATCCATCCCTCAAGAACATTCACAACAACCTGTAAATACACAGAGTGGAATCTTTTTTTTTTTTTTTTTTTTTGGTTCTTTTTTTCGGAGCTGGGGACCGAACCCAGGGCCTTGCGCTTCCTAGGTAAGCGCTCTACCGCTGAGCTAAATCCCCAGCCCCCACAGAGTGGAATCTTAACGTCAGCCTCCATGTTCTCTCCATGGCGGCTTCTTTGCCTTGCCTTTCTCTCCTCAGTTCCCTTCTCCTACTCTTCCTTCAAACTTTTGTCCCGCCCATCCTTCCTTCTCGTCCAATGACAGGCCTCGTTCTATCTGGTACCTGCCTCACCTGTATGATGACATCATCCCACATATCCCACCTTGCTGTCTTTTAAATTCATGGCCCCCTTTTCCGTTGATTGTCACCCCAAACAGCTGGTGAGGTGGTCCCTCCCTACTTTCTGAGGAGAAGGAGGCTCACTCTTGTTCAGCCTGCACCTGCCTTTCTATCATTTCTAGCACTTGTTTATACCCCGGGATTGCTACAAGTCAGTTGTCGATGTGAAGACCAAGATTCCTGACTTCTAAATTGCTCGTTCAAAGCAAGATATCTCTTGTTCTGAGGTTAATTCCTTTCTGTGTCTGTGCCGTGAAGTCTCTCAAGTCAGTGTCTACAGAAAGCCATTCTTAGTGCCCAAACTGAGGCAATGAAGGACCAAAGAGCTCAAGTCCGGGAGTCCCTCAGGTATCCTGACGTGCTGCCGGGTAGCTTCCGCTTAGAATGCCAGAAATACAGGGTCCATGTGTTTGTCTTGTATCTCAGGGAATCACTAGTTCAATAGGAGCACCTAAAACATGTTTGAATCAGAAAGCGAGGAAATGAATGAACGGGGTACCTTGACTTGTGTCTTCCTCCAGGTAAAACAGGGTTAATTTTTTTTTTTTTAGGGGTGATTACACCTTAAGTTATAACTCAAATTAAGTTTTTAAAAATTACTCATATTCCTTTTGGGCGTCCCATATCCTTCCTTTCCTCACAACTCGCTCCCAGCAAAGGGTCTGCGGTGGCTTCTCCACGGTGCGCAATGGCTGATGGGATAGCTTTTTCAAAGGCTTTCGCTGCCTGCCTCGCTTGCGTTGTGAAATGGGAGGGCTGCTTTGTTAAAGGAATTTTCAGGTGCAATTTCTTGGGAGGGATTCTCTGAGGCAGCGTGGTCCCTTCCTGGGTCTCCAGGAAGATCCACTAAGCACTTAATCCACATTGCTCACTCCGAAGGTTGGCTCTGGTAATCCTTACTCTACCTGAATCATCGGGCTGTCAGGAGGATAAAGGGATGATGGATGGAGGACTCTGAACATTAAAAGCTCCTCACACACGCAAACTGTTACTGTCCTTAATCCACAGCTGCCAGAGAGCTACTTCTCTCGGAAACAGCTCTACCTCTGAGGGGACAGGGACAGTCTGGGAAGAAGTATCATTTATAGGTTCCTTGTTTTAGAGGGAGCAAAGTTCCCACAGTGCGTACTGAAGGAACAGGATGAAAAACTGTTCTTGGAGTTAGAACCCCCTCCAATGGCTTGGCCCCCTCCAAGGCCTCTAGCATAGCACGCTCAGGGCAGGACCCCTGGTGGATGAGGGACAGACAGGATGACATAGCCTTGTCTTTGTGCTCCTGTCTCATGAGTTCGTGACAAGTCTTAGCTTGGAGCCAGTTTTTAAGCTTCTGGGGTGTGGCTTGGCTGTGTGAAGGGGGAAGAAGTTCAGGGATAGCTTGGAGTGTACGTGAGTGTACGTGAGAATTCTGGAGGCTGGGAGGAGTTAGGAGGCTGTAGCTTGCTCCCTGCTTTGCTCTTGCCTGAGGGTGGATGTAGGCAGATAGGTAGTTTCCCGGTGACCAAACCTTAGGTCTGCTGTGTTGTGTTCTTTTACCTTTTCAGCTAGGGCCCTGCTGTATAGTTCTGGCTTGAACTTGCTGTATAGACCAGGCAGGCTTCAAATTGACAGAGATCTGCCTGCTTCTGCTGGGATTAAAGGCCTGGCCCACCATACTTGGGCCATAGTATTCTCACGGCAGGTCTGATCTCATCAGGTATGGACCAGCTGCATGAAAAACTTTGCAAAGGAAACTGGCCTGTATCTGATGGGGAGTTGTGCTGTTCTTAGGGGTGGCTGCCTCCCATACTCCTTTAAAGTAGGAGAGAGGCGGAGCTCCAGGGCAAACTGGAGGTGGAGCTTTAGTGCAGGCTGGAGGCGGAGCTCCGGTGCAGGCTGGAGGCGGAGCTCTGGTGCAGGCTGGAGGCAGAGCTCTGGTGCAGGCTGGAGGCGGAGCTCCGGTGCAGGCTGGAGGTGGTGTCATGGCCAAGGCTAGCTCACAGAGCCTGCGGTCCTTGAGAACAGTCCTGCATGGGAAGGGTCTCACTGGCAGTTAGGGAGATAGGTTTAAGAAAGGAAACAGCATTGTTTCTGACAGTTGTATCAGAGAGATAATGGATTCTGGAACCTTCTAGGGCATTACCGAGTGACCATGGAAGGCAACTCGGTTCTTTCCACAGAGTTCCTGTTATTCTTTTGTCACTACTATTCAAACCCACTCACACTCCAGGGCTCTCTTTCAAATCCCACCCCTCCTATCCTTCTAGAACAGTCTGCACTTTATTTCATGAGCACCCAGAACCTTGGATACATGGAGCACAGGAATGGCGTCTGGTTATCTGAAACTCCAAATGGGTTGACACTGGGGAACTATTAATGTCTGGCCAGTTTACTCTGTGTATCTTAAAAACAGCCCACTGTCTGCACGGCTTATATTCTTAAGATCGACTTCTTTTAAACAACCCCATGCCCCACTTTCTACACAGTTTTCTATTCCAGATTTTATACTGAATTCTGCTGCTTGAAAGCAAAAACAAAAAACAAACCCAAAACCAAAATCAAATCCAAACTACTGCCTTTCTTTCATTTCTGTTTCTGAGTATTTACAGGCCACGGGAGGGAAGACATGATCTCTAGAGAAGAGGAGGTTTTGGGGTAACCTTACTGTACCTCATGCTCTTTTTACCCTCTTTCTGTCCCGCCCCTCAGAGGGCAGTCATGGCTGGCTGATACTTGAAAGTTCTCCCAGGTACTTGTCAATCCCGTTGTGAGTTCTCCTCCCCTCTGCTGTCTGCCCTGACTTAGCAGGAGTCCCAAGGCTGACACACAGTTGTCTAGAGTTCAGGGGCCTGCCCTGAGCATGGAAATGGTCCCTTGCAATTTTAGCACACTATGGGAGTTGCACGATGGTTATAAGGGGAAGGGAATCAAATGGAACTTTGAGGTCTCATAGATGGGAAGATGTTTGTGCTTCTGGTCTTGTAGACTTTACAGTGTGATGTTCTAGAACGGATGATGGGTATTGTGAATGTCTTTCCTCTGGTCCTCTGAGATTTTAAGATTAAGAATCGCTTTAAGAAATTCGGGTTGGTGGTGCTGCTACGCGACTTTCCATCCCATAATCCCTTGCGTCCTTCCTTTCCAACTTGGTCCCGGCAGAATGGCTCCCACAAAGAAGTGTGGCGAGAAGAAGGGCCATTCTGTCATCAACGAGGTGGTGACCCGAGAATCGACATTCATAAGCACACTCATGGAGTGGGCTTCAAAGTAGCATGCTCCTTGGGCACTCAAAGAAATTGGGAAATTTGCCATGAAGTAGATGGGGACTCCAGATGTGCGCATCGACACCAGGCTCAGTAAAGTCGTCTGGGCCAAGGGAATAAGGACTGTTCCGTACCGCCTCAGAGTACGTTTGTCCCGAAAGCGTAACGAGGATGAGGATTCACCAAACAAGCTCTACACGCTGATAACTTACGCGCCTGTTACCACATTCGAAAATCCACAGACGGTCAATGTGGATGAGAACTACTAACCTGCTGAATAAAGTTGCAGAACTATTCAAAAAACAAACAACAAACAAACAAACAAACAAACAAAACGAGTTAAAATACGGCCATTGTTTACTTCTCCAGGGTGTTTCTGATCCTGTGGGGGCTCATTCACCACCTGTGGGTATCCTATCACTAGACTTCCCCTTGCTTCCAGGCAAGCACCCAGGCTTCTTCAGGGGGGTTCCAGAATCATGGCTATTCCTTCTGCCCTGAGGTGGCTAGCAAGTGGCTAGCTGCGTGGACCTGAGAAAGACCAGCGTCTGATCTCTCCATGGATACTTTATGCTCTAGATGTCCCTGCAGAATCAGACGGAGGGAGCATGGCTCACGCCATACTTGTTTTCCCCCTGGGCTTACTTCTGTTCTAGCTTCTTCAAGTTTCTCCTGGGAACGCTTGACTCTATGGTCCTGGCAGGTCAGCTGTGGTCCCAAGACCTGATACTGGGGAACACGGCTGGAGACCTGGAGCAGAGGTGGATGGTGACAATGAGGGATCAAAGGTCCTAGGTGACCCCAGGTCGTGACTGACATAAAGCTGACCTGAGTGTTGACTGTGGACACGCGGCCTGGGCATAGGTGCCAGATGCCTGAAGTGTCTGTTCACCAACAAGAGAAGGCAACTGGCAGTGTGTGACTGGAGCTGGCAGAGTCAGTCTGGCGACAATTGTTCAGGGCTGGGGCTGGAAATCTGGGGGGCAAAAATCAATGTGAGTAACACAGGTTAAAAATGCCCCCGGATGACAGGGTTGGCACATGGAATTTTGTGGTTTCTAAGGCTGGAAGCTGGCACCATCCCTAAATTAGAATGCTCTCTGGGGCAGGGATTCCTCACAGGGCTCTGTCCTTTAAACGCAATTCCTGGTGCCACCTAAAAGGGTTCTCCCTTGGACAGGACCCTCTTTATTCCTTCATGGAAAATTCACACTTGCTGCTTTCCCCCCCTCCCGCCCCTCCCCCACTCCCGAGATACCCGCGTGCATGAATTTCTTCTGTGCAAATGAATAGAGAACAAAGTATCACTTCATTTCCCAGAGGTTCTAAGTGGACATGAAAACTCGAGCAGTTGTGGCCAAGCTCCCTCTCTTTCTTCCTTTAACAACCTTCTTGGATTTTTTTTTTTTTATCACTATCACATGAATCAGAATGGGTGTATCACTTTTAATTACGGTTGATTACCATTCATGTTGGGACAGCCACCTTGTAACGCCATCTCCTATCAGGAATAAATGCCGACTTAGTAACCTGCGGGAGAGAGCTAGCGACCCTTCTCGCTGGGGAGACGGCAGCCAGCCGTCTGGTGCTTGTTGAATTAAGAAGTGTGACTACAGTAATTAGCAGCCACTATCCGGCACAGGCTAGAGTAGATTCTGGGCGAGCACAGTTGCCATGCATGCTGACCTCAGTATGGAAAAAAGGAGGGATTCAGGATTGAGGCCTGGAGGGCTGGGGCAGGGGTCACAAGGAAGAAAGTCAATAGCAGAAACCAATTTGGTGTCTCTAAGCTTGTAATGGGGCTTTCTGTGGGCGCGTGGACCTTGGAAGTGTCACCTGTGTTCAAGCTTGTTGACAATTCTGTAGCCTTAGAGGTGTGGTAGGGACCAGAAGAGTTAAGTCTCGACTGCTTTGCCTGTACTATGTGCTTAATGGGACACAAACGTTATAAGGAGGAGACGTGGTGTTAAAATAGAAGTGGGCCACAGATGGGATTGGTACGTGATTACTAGCGCTTGTACAATTTATGGAAAAAAAAATGTGCACACAGAACTTTTAGAAAGTGTAAATAAAACAGATGGATTTGTGGTGGTGGGGAGGGGGGTAATGTTTAATTCACTCAGCTCCCATATCAACAAACCCTTTCCTCAAGGTAAATGAAAAAAAAAATTCTGAGCCTGTATTAGTCACACCCATTTATTTTTGGCAAATTTGTGTGCTATTTGGAAGTTGGCAAGGCCAAGAATGTTGGGGCCAACATTTGGTCTTGCTTCAGGAGTTTCTATGAACGTGAATGCCTGAAGTTTACATAGGCTTATGACGTCGCCATGGCAACGCGTGTTTGTTGTGAAAATATAGCCTTTTAAAGTCAGAAGTCCGTATGTTAGCTTCAAACTCAACACACTATCTAATTCTGGTGTTTTGAAACACTTTCAGGACCCTTGCACTTTCAACATTGGATGGGGTCGGAGGGTGAGCTGATGGGTGCCCCTGGAGTCTCTGCATTGGGAACCCCGTTGTTTATGGGAGCTAACCTAGCATTGTTTTTAAGTCGAGCCACACGAGATGGGCTACAGATCACAGAGGAGCAGGGGGAGGCCTGAGCAGTGAGGCACAAAAGAAGAAGGGTTGTGCCAGATTGTGTTTTCCCCCCAGGGTGTTTGCAGCTTGGGGGAGACCTTGGCAAGCAGCTCTATTCTTCCACAACCTGAAGCTGCGGGCCAAAGAGAGGCATGCGGGTTCTTCTGTCCAGTTTGATCCTCTCATGGCTTCATGTGGTGCGGGTCATTGTTGACTCGATGGGGTTCATAGTGGAACGCCAGTCAGGTTCTGGTTGTGGGTGGACCATGGAAAAGGTTAGCTTTCTGTAAATTGTAACATCCTTTCCGTCCACGCTCCCTCGGTTGTGAGGTCTCTCCTTTCCTCAGGACTTCTTGGGGGTCCTTCTATTTACCTCTTCCAAAATTACTGTCAGAGCAGGACAGGTTCAACTGCTTACCCCAGGTGTAAGAGAAGTAAGGACGTGCTAGGAGACAGAGCAGGGGCCTGGAATGGGCTTGGGAACCATATTGCTGTCTGGGACCTGCTTCTTCTGAGTGATTGTTGAGTGTATGGGAAGCCTTTAACCACCTGTTTTAGTTTAAGAATAAATAAAGAGCACTGGCTCAAGTGAGACAGAGTTGTTAGACTCTCAACTGCTACTCAGATGCAAGCTTATTATTGCCATCGCTTTAATAAAAGATGGCAAATGATTTTCTGAGCACGTCCCAGTTTTCCTCATCGGCTGTTAGTCGCTCAGAGTGTCCTGCCAAAGCCTGAGATCATCGCGCGAGCCACATTGCTGAGATTGATTGGTCATGTCTGCCACTGTCACAGGAAGAGGGGGCAGCCAGTGTAAAGTGTTGGCAGTCCTAGTTCATTTGCTTTTTAACAGAGATGGAGATTATAGAATTGGATAAATGTATCCCCATCAAATCTGAGGTGTGAGTGTATGCAGAAAGCTTTCCATGATGTCCACAGTCTGCAGCATCCGTGGTTCTTACTCCTGTATGGGTGACGGTGCTGAACTTATTCTCCAAGGCACTCTCCCTATGACCCTGGTGTGGGAGGTGCTAACCGAGACCACCATTTCTTCTTCACTTCCTGGTCTTCGGTGGGTCATATGCTTTCTGTACTTTGATAGTTGCCAAGACTCGATCCAACCCTCCTTTGCCTCTCTGTTGTCCTTTCCATATCTACATGCCAGAGTCCTTAATTTTTGCTGTTGGGGTTGAGACCAGGGCCTTGAATATGCTAAGCATGAGCCCACTCTTGAGCCACACCTTCCAGCCCCTGTGTGTGCAGGAACGTGATACACACAGATATTTTGGTTGGGTATCCACTCATTCACGGAACTAAACAGAGGAAAGAGATTATGTCCCCGTTTCCTGTCCCTATGGTTCCTCACCGAATGTGGGACATATTATAGTTTGCTAAGGAAACTTCAAAGGGTCATTTTCTTTCTGAACTTGTATTCATTTTAAAATTCAAGTATTTGAATAGAGGTTGAGGCAGGAGGATCACCCATGTCTTTAAGGTTGACCTGGTCCACAAAGTGAGTTCCAGGCTAGCCAGGGCTACACAATAAGACCCAGATCAGAGCACAAACCTGAAGCTGGGTGTGGTGGAGCAGGCATGCGTGAGAAATGGGGGCAGGAGAAAGGTACGCTCAGTATCCGTAGCTGCAGAGTGAGTTTAGAGCTATATGAAGTGCCGTTTGCTAAAACAAAAACAAGGAAAACCAAGATTATATGGGTATGTTGAGTGTTGTCTAAATTATTTAGGAAAATCATATATAAGTATACAGAAATAAATACTGGCAAGAAAGGCAACAAAATGGAAATGACAATTATTACTTCTGGGATTAATGCTATGATTAGTAGGTAGTTATTGTTCATGGAGGGCAAAATTTGAAAGGCATCTTTCTGCTTTTATGGTGGTGGCAGCATTGCCTATAAGAAGCTAAGACAAGAGTGTTTCTCTCACCTCTACACACACACACACACACACACACACACACACACACACAACTTGCACATACAGAGATAGATATACATGTATACACACAGGCATGTACACACACAGACATGCACACACACATACAGACATGCACACACACAGACATGCACACACATAGGCATGCATACACAGACATACAAACACAGAAACACACATACACACACACACACACTGTGTCTCTCTCTGTCTGTCTGTCTGTCTGTCTGTCTGTCTGTCTGTCTGTCTCTCTCCTCTTTCTGAGACCTGCATGTCTGTAACTTGGGGTCGACTCTAAAGGTCTGAAAACTCATGCTCACACAGTTCTCCAGAGCAGAAAGTTGCATTTTGCTTTCCAGCCAAGGCTGCCATTTGGATTTCCCAAGTCCCAGGCTCAGAAGTGTTCACTTGTTACCTGAGAGTGACACACTTGCAGGAAAACCTGACGCAGACCCAGAACGCATCCTGCCTTTAGGGATCCTGCAGGCCTTAGAACGGGAATTAGACACTGACTGTGCTCTTTCCTTTTGGAAATCCCTTGTGCCGCAGACCTCCTTTTCCCCGGAGATTTTGGAGGGACGTGCGGTGCTTGGCAGGGGTCCCTCCAGGGCAGGTCTATTAGGCTTCAAGGATTCTTTGGCGGAGGAGGTGTAACCGTAGCGTGCCACGAGGCCTCTGCCAGCCATGCTTTATAAATCAGACTGTTGTGCTTACTTGTGTTAATCGACATTTACATGCCCCAAATCCTTTATATAGCAATGGGCTAATAGCCTTTAAGGCTATAGTTACTATTTTGGGTCAGGCTCACTTGTAAAACGGGATCTTTTTATTGGGAAGCTGTTCTCAGTTAAAGGAGTATATAAAACCCTTTGAAAGACAGAATTTCAATTTTGTGGTTGCTTTCTTATATAGTTTAAATGGTAAAATCGTTGCACTTAAGTATATTTTATGCACATATCACACACACACACACACACACACACACACACACACACACACACACCAAGTTAAAAACCATGCTCTGAAACCAGTCTTCTTTTATTTTTGTTTTATTACTTAGTGTGTTTGGGTGTTTAGTATTTATGCGTTCTGTGCACTGTGTGGATGCCGGGTTCCTGCAGAGGCCAGACGAGGGTGTCGGAGTCCCTGGATCTGCAGAACTGCAGATCCAGATGGTCGTGAGCTGCCATGTTGGCGCTAGGATCTGAACTCCGGTCCTCTGGAAAAGCAGCCAGTGCTCTTACTGCTGAGGCATCGCTCCAAACTCTGAAACCAGATTTCTTAAGGATGGAGAGAAACGAGGCTGAACGGAATTTGACCTAGTGCACAACTTTTCTGGTAAGCAATAGTATCTTTAACTTCTAGTATCATTCCTTCGGGGTTGTGGGTTCCCCAGGAAGATTGGGGTGCTGTGTCTAGTGTTGTGCAAAAGTGTGGAGGACACAGGTTTTATGGCTACGAAGAGAAGTCAGGACATACTGGTGTGTGCGCAAACGGGTTTTAGAGCACCCAGTTTACATATTTCTGTTCTTAGAGACAGAATGCCCACCTGGCATAGTAGGAGGTCCCCAGGCCCCAAGCTGGCTGTCTTGTTTACCAGTGAGAGGATTGTGGGTAGCTCACTCTTCTAGAGCTGGATTGGTGGCTGGGGTCAGCTGACTAAGAAGTGCATGCTGTTTAACAGTTTTCCGCCAAGCAGAGAAGTTTCCATAGTCTATAGGTTCCTTTATTGGAAATGGCTGTTCCTGTTACTAACAAGTGAAAGCACGCCGTTGCTCGTTAGGCAGTAGGACGTTGTGGAAATTTTAGAACCTTGCTGGAGGAAGTGGGTCACCAGGGATGGAGCCTTTGAATGTTGTAACCTTCTTCTGATTCTGGCTTGTGTGTCTGCCTCCTGGTTAGTTGTGAGCGTGAGTAGCAAGTAGCGCCTGCTACTGCAGAGCTGTTCTGCCTGCTGTGATCGACTAAGATGACCTCTGAAACAGTGAGCCTAACTAATAAAGATACACAGAGGCTGCTTCCCTTACAACGAAGTTACATTTTGATACACCCATCATAAGGTGAAATATCATGATTCAGACAGGCATTTAACATTCATAACCTGGTGAGCATTACAGCTTAAGAACATAGTGATTAGTGGGTGCTGTCTTACTGTTGCCGACCTTGTGACCCTTGTGTAACCCAGGGAAGAACAAAATTCAAAATTCTAAAGTATTGTTGATATTGAATATGGGCCACTTTTACATATCATTGTCAAAAATTGTAAGTCTGTGAGTCCAGGATTCTCTATGCCCAGCAGAGCAGAACATTTCAGTCAGGAGGGAAGTCCATGTGACTAACTCATTCATTCAAGTCAAGAAAGGATGCCATCTCTCCCAGGAGGGCATAGGTAGGTGATCACGGTGTCAACTGCTGCTGAGAGAGCAGCTGAGGGTGTCCTTAACAGCACAGGGATTTGGAGTTAGGTTGGCCCGGTCATGAGTTGGGTAGAGTTAGACCGGAGGACGAAGGATAGGTGGGCAAGTGTAGGCAAATCGTGAGATGTTTGTGGAGGAAATAAACAAGAATGTAAGTGGTTAAAGGGAAACGTAAGTGTTTCCCTTTCCTGAGGTCCTCTGTCTTGGAGCACTCTCTGTGTAGTTAGGTTAGTTTGGGCTCACAGTTTCAGAGGTATCTCAGTCAATCAGCATGCAGCTGGATCAACCCTACAGAGACTTCCATGGAAATGTCATGAAGTTTGAGATCGAAAGGTCTCTCAGTTTGGTAGTAGGTGTCTGGTAGAATTCCTTTCCTGCGAATTGGGTTGACTCTCGAGTAGGAAGCAAGGCTGTCTGCAGAGAGAGTAAGGTAAGATTTACATGATAGACCAGCAGCACACGGAGAGTGGAAGACGTCTGAGGAGAGAGAGCAAGGGGTGAGTTGACTAATGATCCATCCTAGTACTTAATAATTCCTACATTGCCTCGGTCTAGCTCATTTCATGTCATCCTGTTCAGTTATGCACTATATTCTATTTTATTAAAAAGAGATTTATTTATTTTATTTATATGAGTATACTGTACCTATCGGACACACTGGAAGAGGGCATCGAATCCCATTACAGATGGTTGCCAGTTACCCTGTGGTTGCTGGGAATTGAACTCAGGACCTCTGGAAGAGCAACCAGTGCTCTTAACCACTGAATCATCTCTCCAACGCCTATATTTTCTATTTGTAAGATGAGAAAAACATCTAAATTGAGTTCAAGCTGTTCTGGGACCCATGCCTTGCTTCTCATTTGGTCCCTGTAGAGTTTGGTAGATACGTCACCTTAGCCAGCGTAGTGCGTTTTCTCTCTTTAGGTCTGCAGTGCACTAGAACCCTCTTCCAAGTTCTTATCGCTCAGGAAACCATGCAGCATTTAGACTGTACTATCGGGGAGCAGGAATCTTTGGGAAACCAAACAAAGCAAGAGGGGACTTCATTCACATGACAAGTGTCTTGTTTGGAGTTTTTGAGATGGAGTTTACTATCTAACCCAGGCTGGTCTAGAACTTACCATGTAGCTCAGGCCGGCCCCAAATTTATAATCCCCAAGGATAACAGGTACATACCATCACACCTGGCACGTGGCTAGGTTTTTTTTTTTTTTTTTTTTTTTCCAACTGAGTAGAAGAATTCGCATGGAGTCACCCATTTGTCTGGAGCAAATCAGGAAGCTGTGCTAGCCATTGGGCTGCCTTTGCTGTCTGAGGGCCATGTGGAGCCCTCAGGTTTTAGATATGGCATTCGTGTCTCGTCAGAGTGGCATTTATGTTCCATCGATAGCAGGACTGCTGCGAGAGTTCAGTCAGGCTGGTGGAGATCTGGCTGTAGCCGGTTGGCGATGTTTGCCAAAAGCAAGGGGGGCGGGGTTGGAGCTTCGGAGTTCACTGATTTGGATCTAGTTGGAGGTAGATGAGCACACTGAGGTCAGAGCCCCTTCCATGCAGCTAGACTGATGAGTTCTCCATTAGCAGACGAAATAGACAAGAGTATAACGGACAGACTGCCCGCCATCACTTCCCACTTAAGTGAGGCTCGGAAGCTCCCGAGTGGCTACGAGGGGCCTGTTCATCAGCGCCTGTTCATCCGCACAAACGTCTTTTCTTCTTGAGAAGCTTATGGCTCGACAGTTATAGTTCTGTCAGCGCAGCAAGGAGACTGATAACTCGGGTGAAGCACGTAGCAAGCTCACTTGATGTTGCTGCTTGGTAAGCTCATCCTGTGCGTGTCGACCAGAAGTGAGGCCGCCCTGTGCTGTTCTCTACCTTCTATCTCTCAGAGAGCCTGGAGTTTACCGCTTTGACTAGACTTGCTGGACGGCGGGCCCCTGGGATCTGCACAGTGAAGGAAATGGATGGGTTTAGTTAAAGTAGAAGTTCATTAATTTTGTCGAAACGAGAAGACAACGTTAACGGATGTTAATGTTGGAAGACACATTTGAAAAGTGTCAAATCGCAAAAGGCAAACGTTTGGAATTCCTGAGGAACTACTGCAGAACGATAGAAACCACAGAAGGGTAGACAGGGTTTACGGAAAGGCAATGAAAGGGTCGAATCAGCAGCTTACAAGGAAACCCTACGGCTGACAAGCATGGGACGGCAAACTCGAGGACCAGTGAGTTGTGTAAAAACAGCGAACGGCTGTGCCCATTGGGTGGAGAGCTGTGGCAGTGGAATGTGTTAGTTTTCCAGGCCGCTGTACTGAGTTACCAGAAACGGAAGAACTGTGGCTTCAGGGACTACAGTCTTAGAGACTGTCAGCTGACCAGGTTCCCTTTAAGAGCTATTGAAGGATGCTTTGTTCTGCCTACTCGCTGCTGGCGATTGCTGGCTATCTGGACGTCCTCTGTCTCACAGATGTTTGTCTTTGCCTTCAATTTTACACAGCTTCCTCCCTGAATCTCCTCTCGTCCCCCCAACCCCCACCCCAATGTCTTTGTTCCAAACTTCCCTTTTTTCTTAAGGACAACAATCAGATTGGTTAAAAAGCCTCTCTAATAATATCATTTTTATTGTCTGAAGTGACTACTTCCCTGAAAGGTCGCCTTCTGAGCTACTGGGAATCAAAGCGCCAGCATGTGTGAATGTATATGATGTATACTGCATGTGTGTGTGTGTGTGTGTGTGTGTGTGCATGTGTGTGTGGGCGTGTGTGTTTAGTTTAATCCTGAACATGTAGCATTGGTTGCTGTGTTGGGATGTGAGTCTTGGAAACTATCATGCTCTGACTGGAGGTGGGATCATCTTGTGGCTTCAGGCCTGTCAGGAATTAGTCAAACAAAGTCACATGCATCACATGGTTTGGTTTTCCTTTCCTGGGAACACACACTAAACCATTTCCCACACAGAAAAGAACAACTTTGATGATATCCGTCAGAGCATTGTGCTGGAGTTGGGAGGTGGAAGCCGTCTGTTACCTCGGCTGGCTGTTTGCATCACAGATGATAGAATATTGCTTGACATTTGGGAGGGAGAACTTGACCACTTGGCAATATGGAAACATTTTGAGAATATCATGCATGGTGAAAACAGAAATGGATAGAAAAAAGATCTCAGGACACTTTATTGTGTGAGTCAGTTATACCCCTTGGGGATGTATCCAAAGGAGACAGAGTGACACACCAGAGGCATCTGTTTGCCTGTGGTCACTGTAGGGCTATTCACAATAGAGAAAATACAGAACCAGCTTAGAATCCATCAACAGACAAATGGATAAGGAAGATGTGGTATCCGTACACAATGGAGTATTAGTCCACCACAAAGGAGGAAGGAGATCTTGCCATTTGCAACAACGTGACCTCCAGAGGACAGCATGTTAACTGAAATAAGACAGGCACAGAGAGACAAGGGCTACCTGTTCTTTCTCAAGTGCAGAAGAAAAGAATTGGCCTGGAAGTAGAGCTTAAGAGTTTCAATTACAAGGTCTGGACAGGAGCTGGAATAATACTAAGGACGTCTGGATAGGTGACTGCTGCATGTTGTATGTGTGTTTGAAAATAAGCCTAACTTAGTGGTGGTGGTGGGGTGCATGCTTTTAATCAATCCCAGCACTTAGAAGACAGAGACAAATGGATCTCCCTGAGTTCAAGGACAGCCTGGTCTACAGAGAGTTCCAGGATGGTCTGGGTTACATAGAGAAACCTTGTCTCAAAAACAAAACAAAACTTCAACAACAAAGAACAAAAACAAACCCCACAAAAGGCAAATCCAATTAATATGTGCAATTAATACACTAATAGAGCACACACCCTGTGAGTGTACACTAGTTTATACATGAATTTATCTGCATATAGACACAAAGAGGTGTTGGTTGTAGGGAGAGAAATCCGGCTGCAGACAGGAAGAAGGGCGATTTTCAAGGTGGAACAAGAGTGTGGATATTCTCTGGACAGTGTGGTTCCCTCTAAGGTTGAAATCCTTAGTCTTGAAACGAGCACCTCCTCTCCAATTACTCCACGGACTTAAGGCTCGACACAGCTACATCTACTGCTCTTCATTCCTGAAAATACAGGGGATTTCAGGACCTTAGGATGAAGGAGTGCTTCCCTTGGTCAATTGCTGCTTGCCCTGTATGGCCCACTGGAGGAGATTTGAGGAAAGCAAGGTACACTTTCAGTCCTCAGGAGGATGTTGCTGGAGTGGATAACAGCAGAAGCAGCCTCGGCCAGCAGGATAGTGACACAGGGTTAGGGTGTCCTCAGGTGTCCTCAGGGGCCAACACATTCTCAGCGTGTGCAAGGTCACAGAAGCTTGAATTATGGGTACCTTTCCAAAGAAAGTGGTAGGTGTACATTTGAGGATGGAGTGTGTGAATCCATGCGTGTGTGTTTCTAAGTTCCTGCATTTGGTTCCATGCAAACATTTGAAATGGGGTTCCCAGTTCTGTATGGCCTGTTGGGCTGAATTCAGTTTATGGCCTGTTTTAGCCCAGAATGGCTTTTATGTGTCTTTATTTTTGTTTTTGGTATGTAAATATGTGTGTATGCGCATGTGTGAATGTATGTGTGAGTGTGAGTATGTATGTGTGAGTATGTGTATATGTATGTGACTGTGTGTGCATGTGTCTGTGTAAAAGCATGTGTGTGAATGTACGTATGTGTGAGTGTGTGTGTATGTCATCGTATGTGTATGTATGTGAGCATGCATGAGTATGAGTATGTGAATATGTGTATATGACTGTGTGTGCATGTATGTGTGAGTGCATGTGTGTGCTTATGAGTGTGTGTGAGTGTGTGTATGTGATTGTATGTGTATATATGTGAGCATGTGTGAGGATATGTATGTGAATATGTGTATGTGAATATGTGTATATGTATGTGACTGTGTGTGTATGTGTCTGTGTGAGAGCACATGTGTGTATGTACGTGTATGTGACTCTGTGTATGTGATTGTGTGTATAGGTATGTGAGCATGTATGAGTAGGTGAATATGTGTATACGACTGTGTGTGCATGTGTGTGTTAGCACATGTGTGTGTGTGTATGTGCATGTGTGTAATTGCATGTATGTATGTGGACATGAGCCCCTGTGTGGAAGACAGAGGAGGAGAGATAGGGTCCTGCTCTATCATTCTGCTATATTTCCTTGAGACAAGCTCTCTCACTGAACTTAGAACTGGGCCACTGATCGGCAAGCTGTTTCCCATTTCCAACCTCACTCCCACAGTCTGGGATTGCAATCATGTGCACTCCCATGCTTGAGTCTTTCTTCATGTAGTTTCTGGAGATTTGAACCCAGGTCATCCTCCATGTTCAAGTCTCTTTTTTCTCTTGCTCATCCTTCGAGCCCAACTTATGTTTCTTCAAGACTGAAAGGAAAACAAAAACAAAACTAAGATTATGTGACAGAGACTACATGGTGGCCTTCACACTATAAGATATTCATTATCTAACTCTCCACAGAAAACATTGCCAACCCATGGGATTCTCTCAGAAGGCACACGAAAGGCTTGACTGGTTTTGAGAAGTCACTAGTACTGGCTGACATCAGCCGACGTTTAGCTATTGGGCCAGGTCTTGGGATAAGCTCCTGATACATTTTAGATCGCCTGATTCTCTTCTAAACATTACAAGAATGGTATTAGTATTTATGTTACAGATAAAGAAACTGAGGCACAAGATTTGGTTTTGCTAAAGTTAAACAGGTTGATGAGTATGAGACCCTACACTAGCCTAGGTGGGTAAGGCCTAAGAGATTTCCTGCTGAGGATGGTTACTTGGTCCCTGAAACCAGGAAACAACAGTGTTCCGAGGACTATCACTGTGACGCTGCAAAAGTTTGGCAGATGGATGCCTTTGGAATGGTAAACATCATTCACAGGACCGGGGAGTCGTGATTGGCAGAGCTGTGCTTCCTAGGGCACACCAAAGATGGGGCAGGAGTCGATGGGGACTCAGTGTGTAAGTAAAAGTGGTATGACTTGAAAGGAGGAGGAGGAGAGAAGGATGGCTTAGGAAGAGAGAAAGAGAGAGAGAGAGAGAGAGAGAGAGAGAGAGAGAGAGAGAGAGAATGTGTGTGTATGCATGTGCATATGCGTGTGCACTTCTGTTTATAGACATGAATAGACACATATGCACATGTATGGATGTAAGGGGGAGTGAGAATGGAAGATCGGTATGGAAGATAGTAGCTATGTGTTCTTAACCACTCCACAGCTTTAAAGCTATGATAACTGAATGAGATGACCTGGGGGGGGGTTAGTTGAAAACGTTTACATAAAACTTTTAAAGAATATCCCAAGGAAAGTTAGTGCTTTTCAAAACTTCTGGAACCATATTCTCTTTGACTGTATCTTTATGGTGAGATCTGATCACCAATAGGGGCTATGGACTGATCCACGATCCTATATGTTTTGTAGCTCAGGAAATTGACAAGAATATTTGAACATTATTCTAGAGTCATACTGTTTGACGTAAACGGCTAGAGTTACACGAGACAAAGGTGTTGGGTGCTTTTAAAAGTCTCCGAGTCATAGACATCCAGGTGTTTGGAGGGAGTCAGTTGGCATTGCAATGTAAGAACCAGCCAGCTGTGCACAGGGATTCTCAAATCTGCCAGAGACACCACTTTAGTAGCTTAAAATTGGCCATGATGAAGGTGTTCATGTTATGGAATTTAGCAGGTATCAGGCATCGACATTTCCGGATGCTTCTTCTGATCTGGATGTTAAACATTGGGCAGCACAGCACTGCAGACATCAGACTCCATTTGCAGTTCCCAATCCTGAGATTAGACAGATCATGCTAACAAGGGCAGAAATGCTGGAGAAGAAATTTCTTTCACTGGCGAAAAATTTAATAGGGTGATTATCAGAATATCAGTTCTTAGTTTTGAGGAGTTTTTTTTCACTGCAATTAATCAAACTTTGCCTTGTTTTGACATCATACATTCTTGGGACATAAAGTGGCTGTAAAATGATTGAGTTTTTATGATTACATGCTGAGGGGGGCATAGGGCATTTTTGGTGTGCTAAGAATTTTGAACAGGAAGGGAGTTGATATATGGTTGTAGTTATTAAAAATATATTTTGTCCAATTATTTTTCCATGTTTCATTTAAATTTATTTCTTATTCTTTGTTTTCCACCCGTTTCATTGTGTGTTGACCTGCTGTCTCCCCTCCAGGGGATTGCAGAGAGAGCAATGGATTTTTCAAAGTCTATGTTTTAAGATGAGGTCATCTCCTGGGAGAAGGAAAGGGTACCGAGTTGTCCACGCAATGCTGAACATTATCTTGAGACTTTTTGTTTTTCAACAATAGCTAATTTTCAATGAAGAGATTATCTTGTAAAATTGAAATGAATTTGGAAAAGAGTCAATTAAAGTTTCACACATGGGTGCTGCAGACGTTGGCTATTATCAGTGATTAACTCTAATTAACACAAGAATGTGATTCCAGAAAGGGTGTGTAGCCTTTTCTTGTGACTCCTACCTTGTGGAAGAGCCAACTCCTCCGGAACTCAGAGTCTTTGCAGCCACTGGCATACAATTGTGTGTGTGTTTTGTTTGTTTTTATAGAACAGACGCAGGACAAAGAGCGTAGCATGAGATGTTGGAATGCAATTTTGGAACATATGTTTCCAAAATTATAGAAATGTTCTGGATGATAAATAAATCCTTTCAGTCTCAGAGGGTGCAGGCTGCAAGGCTGGGAGAGAGGGGGTGTTGGATGGGGGAAAAACGTGGTTTAAGTAACAGGATGAATAGTACGCACATCAAAGCCATTAGAGCAGAAACCCCCAGATTTAAAAATGTGAGAGGCGAAAGATTATGTAGCAGGGTCTGGCGGCTTTTATAGAGCCCGTTTCAAATGAGGGATAGAACAAAAGAATGTACGATTGAAGCTCTTGAAGAGATTTATTTCAGGGGGAGAGGCAAACATTTTGCTCTGATACCAATTAGCCAAGAAGAAGTACCACGTCATAAATGCCAATATTAAAAATGTAAATCCCACACCCGAGGGTGCACTGAAGACAGGTCACAGTGCTTTGAAGACGGAATGCATAAAGAGATACTGGGAAGAGAGCTTTCTACCTGCTTAGCCCACCTTCTTCTGTGTTCTGGGTTGGGCAGGGGGGGCCGGGGGGGCCGTCTATCACCGCAAAGACCTGCAACCTTATCTGGGGGAACATGGTTACTTAATCCATTGTGTGGGTTTAGATGCCATCTGAGAGACTTCATTATGGGAACTCCAAAAGCTCCTCTTTACAACACCAATTTACCTGCAACAGCTTGGGGACGCTCCAGGGTTTTCTATATTATTTTTGATAGCATAGTTTGTACCGGGGATGTGTGTGGGTATTTGCAAAATGCAGAGGGAAAGCCAGCAAGTGCTATGGAGGGTACTTTTATGCTTTTAAAGGTGTATTCACATCCACGGACTGAGGTTCTGTGTAAAAGGAGATCTGTACAGAACCACAGTCTTCAAAGCTCAGGACGAATTGGGTGATATGATATATCTCTTTCCAAGTAGAAAAGAGGCCGTGTGTGTGTGTGTGTGTGTGTGTGTGTGTGTGTGTGTGTGTGTGAGAGAGAGAGAGAGAGAGAGAGAGAGAGAGAGAGAGAGAGAAGAAGGGTGATTTTCTATCCATTATTCTGTGTGTGTGTGGGGGCACTGAGCAAGGAGAGAGTTGAGCCTTCCGATTGGTACCAGCATTGCATGCTGGACCGTTGACGATATCTCTCATTAACACCAAGACACCATTATTCTGAAAGGGAGATCATACAGAATGTCAAACAAAATGTGTCATCCGGAATAGAGACGTCTGTTGCTACAAAAATGTTGAGCTCTCACCACTGAACTAGGGTATAGACGGCTTTGCCTTTTGTATTTTGGTGCACTGAAGCATTATCTTTTATGATCAAGGTGTTGTTCATTATTTAATGCATACTTGTTATTGCAGGGAAGACAAGCTCACGCTTGATTTACAATGGGATGATTGTGCTTTGAGTTAAACGAAAGTTCAAAGGAAAATGAATCCCAAATAAGGATAATCGAAGAGATTCAAGGTTCATTTGAGTTCATATTCATCAAGGCAGTTGTCTCCAGAAACCTTCCTAGTTAAAGCAACAGGACAGACCATAACTTACAAACTTCGCCTTCCCAACACCACTTAATTCTATATATCATAATCAGAAACGGTAAGCCTCGGCAGTAATTTATACAAAACGTATTGTTACAGAGTTATAAATGTCATTAAGTGGTAGACTTATGCCTCAGTGTCACGCAAGTCGAAGCTTGGATTTAAAAGAATTACCCACAATGCAAGATTTCCATAGAAAGAATCTCGGTGCTTTCTCCTCCAGGGTGGCCTCATATTAAAGTTTAGTTTTATTTTACACCTGTTCTCCGCGCTGGGAAGTGCAACCTTTATTTCTCCCTCCTGTTTTTAAAGTCACCTTCTTAGTTCTGGTAGGACATAACTCAAACAGCTGGAAACGTTAGGGATGAATTTACAGTCCCTCTGGCTGCTCTCTATCTGGGACAAGAAGGAGCAGGAAGCTGGAGGAAGCTTTTCCTGCCATCAAGGGACATCTAGAGAGAAAAGGTGATTAATCGTAAGGCGCCAACTAGTTTTGATTATTCAGGGCCTGTGATGGAATCTCTGGGTTGTTCAGGCCTCTGGTTTGCCAGTCTGATATTTTATCCCTCAGTGGCACATCTGCTATGATGGGTCTCCAGAGAGGCGGCGGCAAAGGGACAGTCCTATCTAGGCCACCTACGCTGTGCCAATATAGGGACGAATACTTATTTATATTCATGTCGTCTTTATATATACCTTTATCAAGGTACTCTATATATGTATATATCATCTCTGTCACTTATAATCTCTGTATCGACTCCTATATCCACACCATAAGTATCCATATGGACCACACCTATAGCTCTTTAGTCTTTACAACATGCTAGGAGGAAGTGGTATCTTAACGTGTAAAAATAAAACGGCAAAAGCTTAGTTCGATGAATTTAATCACTTAAACTTTTTATCGAGTGCATTCTGCATGCCCTTCCCCAAGATAAGATGGGGGTGGGGTGAGGACAGAGCTGTGCTCTATCCAGGCTATAAACTTATGAGAGGTGTATGTATATATGTACTCTGAACAAAAACTGTAAGGGACTACGAGGCTCAAAATCCATAAAGAAGGAACATGAACTTTTTGTGGGGTCCATTGGAGGGGGTATTTTGGAGGGTCTAACCTCTGAGCCGGCAGTTAAAGGACAGAGAAGTTGTTGAAGGTTGTAGAGATAATTCGGCAGAATGGCGATTCAAATTCAGGCCGGCTGGAGTCAGGTTCTATTCGCGTTGCCCCACTATACACATTTGAAACAACATTGAATCTGATCTTGGACTCCTGGCCTCTTGCTACACTCACCATCTGGGGTCGTGGACTGAGCGTGAGTGGATTGGTAGTGGTGAGCCCCGTGGCTTCTCTTCAGGGAGACTCCAGCAGGAAGCTTCCCCTGCGGCCTGCACCCCCTTGTTTTCTTCAGGGTTCTGTCTAGATTGCCCTGGGGCACTGGCTGTATGGTGTCCATCGCTTTTCTAATTGGGGAAGAAGCCAATTCCGAATACCCGGGAGAGGTTAAATAACAAGCAGAGGCCAGAGCTCAGAAACCTCTCCCACCTAGCCCCATCCAGCTTCCCTCTCACCGCTCGCTTCAGTGTAATGCTGCCTTAGAGATTGGCAGTCTGCCCTCAGAACTCCCTGACCTACGCAGGGAGCCTTGGGAGGGTGGTTGGATCCCACCCAGAACATTCCTTGTGTGTTTCCACCCAGTTGCTGTGTACCCGGTGAAGTACCCTGCTGGACATGGTCACCCCGAACCGAAATTTCAGCCAGGCACAGGGATGGGGGTGGCCTAGTGTAGACGCAAGAGATGTGCTGCTGCTTTCCCCTCTGCCCGCTGGTAGCAGGGATTCATTAGTGATGCGGAGGCGCTGATGACTCTTTAAAGGCTCCGCTGTACCCACTCCAAACCCAAGCCCCAGCCTGGGTGCAAAGGAAACTCCTTTCTTCTGCCCGAATTTTTGCCACCAAGCAGCGTTGCCTCTGCCTCAGTGTTCTTGCTAAAATGAAGAGATTCTGAGGAGAAGGCGAGCTTCAAGTGGAGGCCACCTCAACGTGAAGGAGTTTATCGTGTCTCTCTTCTGAGGGCCACAGTCGTCCTGGGAAACACTGAAGAAGAGGGTTAGCCACTTCCTTTGGTTCCCATTCTTCAGCAAAAAGCAGCACTACGTTATAGACACTAGGGGGCGCAAGTAGGCCAGCAATGGCGCCGGTTACTTGTTAACCGCTCTAAGAAACAAAAGTTGGTGTTATCACTGTTTTCTTTTTTTCTTAAGAATCGGAGTTCTATGAGATGGTATGAGTGTAAGCATTGGACGCTTTGCTTCCCAGGACGCCTGTAGCCCTCGGAAAATGCAATGAAGAAACATTCAGAACGGAGCATGGAAAGCAGATGGATACCCAAGAGCCCATGCATCAAGGGGCTTCCGCATTATTCTCGACTGTTTTTATTATGACAGTTTGTTAACCGTTTCTGAGAGCTAAAGTTCGAATGGGAACAGTGGAAAGGAACTGGCCTGCCAAATGCCTAGCCGTGTCCCTAATGTCACCAAAGTGGGGATGCAAGTGTACATTTTTCTGTCTATAGAGAGCAAGCCCACACGAAGAAAGGAGAAGTCTCCTTCACAGTCAAACGCGTACCTTATGTACTGTTCCAGTGGATGTTCTTACTGAATAAATTTTACGTAGCAACCTTCCACTAAAGCAAATAATAAATCACTCCCCAAAGCTCCAGGCATCAGGTTCTATCTGGGCACTAAAAGTCTGAGAATGTCTTGACAGCGTTTTGTGAAATCATAATTGCTTAGGGGAAGCGATTCTGGATGTCTTAAAATGTACAGAATTAAAGCGAAGCTGTTCCTTTGAGGAAAATTATCCTAATGCTGCATGCAGTATTCTTTATGTGAATTCTAGATTATAATCTACAGATCCCCGCCATTTCTGGGAAGAGTGTATAATCAATGCACCACGTCTAGGTTTTACAGTCACTCTTGTGGCCATCAGGGCAACGGTGCTTGGTTATTTGTATAGTTAACTGTTAGTGTGTTTATTTACCAGCAAACTCTAGAGAGCCACACCTCTCTTTTTTTTTTTTTTAATTTAATGTAATGTATGTGATTACACTGCAGCTGTCTTCAGACACACCAGAAGAGGACATTGGATCCCATTACAGACGGTTGTGAGGCACCATGTGGTTGCTGGGAATTGAACTCAGGACCTCTGGAAGAGCAGTCAGTGCTCTTAACCATTGAGCCGTCTCTCCAGCCTGAGCCATACTTAACAGTATCTAGCTATCCCAGAGTTGTGTGCCCCAGTTCATGTGTTAAAGTCTTAACAGCTCCCCCTGTAGCTCAGAATGTGCTTGCTCCCCATGGCTTGCTCAGCCTGTTTTCTTAGAGCGCCCGGGACCACCAGCCAGAGGTGGCACCACCCACAATGGACTGGG
Organism: Rattus rattus; assembly: GCF_011064425.1. Lineage (NCBI taxonomy): Eukaryota > Metazoa > Chordata > Mammalia > Rodentia > Muridae > Rattus > Rattus rattus. The sequence continues at coordinate 88,005,853 of NC_046164.1, read as the reverse complement.
CCCTTTCTCATCGGTCACTAATAAAGAAAATGCCCTACAGATTTGTCTACAGGCCAATCTTATGGAAGCATTTTCTCAGTTGGAGTCCCTCTTCTCAAATGACTCTGGCTTGTGTCAACTTGACATAGAACTAGCCAGAACAGGACAGACAGGTCATTAAGATGACCCTGGGTCTAATGGACTGGCGTCCTTACAAAAGAAAAATACCAGTCAGACATAGTGGGAAGACTCTGTGAGGACACAGGGAGAGGCAGCCTGGTCTACAAAGGGAGTTCCAGGACAGCCAGGGCTACACAGAGTAACCCTGTCTCAAAAAACAAAACAAAACAAAACAAAACAAACTATGTTTCCAAATTTTGAAGCAGAGCTCAAAGTTTGGACCATGTTAATATAAGTAACCTTTTTTTTTTTTTTTGTTTTTTTGTTATTCAAGGCAGGGTTTCCCTGTGTAGCCCTGGCTATTCTAGAACTTGCGCTGTAGACCAAGCTGGCCTCAAACTCACAGTCTGCACTGAATGCTGGAACTAAGGTCATGTGTCACCCCTACCCAGCTTATCAGTGATTTTTAGTAGAAGTATTCAAGATGAAATCGCTGTAGAAACTCCCACTATTGTCCATTACCCTGTTTGCCTTGTACATAGGCTTAGCGAGCTGCACCCGCGGTCACGTGTCTGCATCAATTTCCCCTGCTTGGGAAGTGGGGTGATGCAGTGGGTGTGCTCCTTCCTGTCCTAGTCTCGGCTTGTCATAGGCATTAGCCTGTGAGCCCTACAGAGTTAGGTGAAGCCCACTTCTTTGTCTTGTTTCACCCAGCAAAACAGCGGGGCCCTGTTCCCCAGCTCCGTGATAGAAGGATCACTCACTGCCTCCGTACATGCTGGAGAAGGTCCAACAGGGTCCTATCAAATACTCCAGGGGTGGGTGGGTAGCTAAGCGCCTGACCACATAAAAGCTCGGACCTCAGCTCTCCTTTGAGGAGGTTTTCAGGTAGTTTTTAACCTGTCTCTCATCTATCACCAGATTTGCTCCCTGGATAAGAACTTGAATGAGAAGTCAGGAGGCAGGGGCCAGGCCTAGCCTGAGTCATGGTCACCATCCGGAATCTTGGCTTCTTCCTGTAAAGGGTAGGTGCCCTTGCGGTCTTCCTCACAGTGCTAACATCCTTTACGGTAATTGATATTTCAGGCCAGTGGGCAAGGGCTAGGCTTCAGTGACTTTGTGAAACATTGTTGCCTTGGCCCGACAGCCGGGTGCCTGTGTTACCACCCAAGGCTTCTAAGAAAAGGTGTGTGTGTGTGTGTGTGTGTGTGTGTGTGTGTGTGTGTGTGTGTGTATGCCGTGCCCCACATGCATCTGTCTCTGTGTGTCTGTCTGTCTGTGTGTCTCTCTCTGTGTGTGTGTGTGTAAATGTATGTATGTGTATATGTCTGTCTGTCTGTCTGTCTGTATCTGTGTGAGTGTTTGCTCACATGTATGGGTATGCATGCCTGTACACACACAGAAGTCAGAACTGGATGTTGAATCCCTCAGAGCTGGAGTTGAGGCAGTGGAGGATGCCTAACTCCTTACATGGGTGTTGGGATTTGAATTTAGTCCTCATGAAACCCAGTCCCCCAAGCTTTAAAAATTCCCAGAGGTATCAGAGGCCCATCTTATGGTGGTATCTTTTCAAAAAAAATCTCTACTTCTGTCAAAAATTCTCAAAGTCCTGGATGGGAGTCATTCACAGAACTGACAATTCCCTGGTATATTATTGTTAGTGGTCTTCCCATTGCTGCAACAAAATGTTTATGGCTCCCTGTTTGAGGGTACATTGTGGTGTAGCAGCAGCTGGTATGTTGTATCCAGCTAGGAAGGAAAGAGGGGAAATACTGGTACTCAGTTTCCTCTTCTGTTTTTTTTTTTTCTTTTTTTCATTTTTATTCAAGCTAGAACTCCAGTCCAAATGATGGTGCCTCCCACATTCCGGACAGAGCCTCTTCCTCAGATAACTTACTGTAAATCCTTATAGACACAGAATGTTTCTTTTTTGATTTTTGAAACAGGGTTTCTCTGTGTAACAACCCTGACTGTCCTGGAATTCACTCTGCAGACCAGACTGGCCTCGAACTCAGTGACATTTACCTGCCTTTGTCTCAAGAGTGCAGAGACTAAAGGCTCCATAGTAATTCTTAATTCCATTAAACTGACAGGGAAGATCAACCATTGCTGTTACCACGTGAAGGTACGTAAACCACATTCCGGATCTCAGGCGGCGAACCTCTTTCTTCCGAGCACAGTCTCAAAGAGCTGGGAGCAGGTGGAGAGGTGCCAGAAGGCAGGGACTTCTGCCTGGGCTCCACACTTGGAAGGCCGTTCTCTTTCTTGTTGGGCAAGGAAGGAAATAGGGGTGGGTACAAGAGGTGTGGGAGACAGTTGCTCTGACCAGGAGTAGGAGACTGTGTTAGCTAACTGTTGCCTTTATTCTTTCATGGCCAGAGTTTTGCACAGTAGAGTGGCAAAGATGTGTGCTGTGATGTATACTTGGTTCCTTCACACGGTCAGGGCTGTATGCTGGCAGCCTGGAGGCTTGTAGGCAGATGCTTCTGTTGGATGTGACTTGAATGGAAGAGCACAGTACAAATGAAGAGATCCGGAGGACACCGGATTTCAGTAGGGTTTCAATAGATGGATGAGGGAGCCCTCCCAGTTTGCATCTTGCACTTGGCTTTCCCTCTGGCCTCTCTAGTTAGGGCTGAGGTGACTCTTGGGAGCCACTGACACTGTGGTACTCAGCTCGGTTTTCTATTTGCTACTCCGGGTAGTGCATCACTGTGCGTGGAAGACAGCACACACACACATGCATGTGCATATGTGTGATGACTCATGCCCTAAGCTATTAGAAAACACACACACGGAATAAGCAGAGTAGAGTCCTAATAGCTCCTTCTTCTCCACAGTGGACCAGAGCACATGCCTGGGAGCCCTCAGGCACCACCACAGAAGGCTTGGTGCCATGGTCTTATACTTTACCTTGGCCAGAATGTGTTATGTCAGTAGACAAAGTGAATCTGGGATTCAGTAAGTATATTTCCACTGACTGTCCGGTGGTGGATGGCCTGCTGACCCTAAGGGTGCCAGTGTCTTCCAGAAGACAGGATTTAAAATCCTCTCCCCCACTTTCTCTCAGGGTAAAGGCTGTCTGCAAGTGTAGATTTCTTAGCACAGAACACACTGTGGAGAGCTGGGGGAGACAGAAACGAGTGGAAAACTGCTCTTGGTCACCAGGCTACCAGGGTAACGGGTAACATTTTAGGATGGTTCAAAGATTCCAAAAGACCCCCAGGAATGGGCACACAGGAACACCAGGCCTCTTGGTAGCATTTGTTTGTCCCCCAAAGAGAGCACTCCGCATTCCTTATTGTTCTGGTGCAGCTCCTGCATACACAGCGTAGGTGCACTTCTGAAAGATGAGCTGTATTATGAAAAGCAAAAGGAAAGATAAAAAGGCATTAAAGAGAATCAGGCCCTCTGGGGCCGAGTGCAGAGAGAACAGAGCAGACAGTACATTACATAGATCAATGGGCCTGGGGCAGTGTGGAGAGGCTTTGCCAGGGAGGCCTGCAGGAGCTGACTGTGAAACGCAGGCAGTGGAGAGGAGACTGGTCACTCCAGGAGAGCTCAGGATGGAGGAGGAGCCTGCATCATGCTCAGTAGCAGATAGCCATCCATGTTTTCTCGACCTAAGGTGTTACTCTGTTGCCTAGGCTGTCTGAACACCCGGCCTCAAGAGAGTCCTATTTCTCAATGACACATTGTTACCTGACGCCCCATCGGATCATTGTGAGGACCCAGTGGAAAGACAGGGTGAAGGTGGCAGGAACCAGCTCTGAGAAGCAGACGGAGCCTTCTTCCCTTTCCACCATACCTTCCTATCTACTTCCTGCGCTTGTGGCTGAAAAGTCCTTTGTACGTGCTGTCTGAACAAGCTGCTTCCCTCATCAAAAGTGTTAAAAAAGTGTTAATGGTCCTACTGTCTTTTCCGTAACATCTGAATGCCACAGCCAGACACACTAGGCCCTGTGTGCCCTTGCCTTGGTCCTCCCTGCTGTGGTCCTGTCCACTTCCTAAAACAAAGTACTTTTTCCAGAACAATCCGTGCTCCACTTGGCATCCAAGCTCCTTCAGTGCCCCCTCCCCTTTGCCTTGGGAGGATCCTGTTCCTTCTTCAAGACAGCTCAGCTACCTTGGTTCTCAAAGGCGTTCGCTTCCCACAGCATGGTCTGTGCTCCAGTGGCAGCCTGCCCTCCCTTGGGCACTGGCTGGGAGTGCAGAATCTCCAGTGCCCGTCCCCACCCACATCCAGAACCAGCCTTGGCCAGATACTGTGAAGAGATCGTGGCAGGGACAGACTGAAGGCTGTTCTGGGGCGCCCCATCCATCTCTCTCAACAGAGCTCAGGCTGACTAGATGGGGTTGCACAGGTCCCCTGAAATGGCTCCTGCTGGTTCCCCTCTCTTCCCTACCACGCTTTGACTGCTTGGGACTTGTGACTCCACCTTATAGATCTTAGTGACTTAGAAAATAACAAATAGCTGGTGCTCCAAGAACGATTGTTGTGTGCACCAATACTCTGTAATGGCTCATCCTGGAAATAAATGGTGGCTACTTGTGCAGCAGCTTAATGGGACGTTTCATTGGAACCTAGTCAAAACCTTATCTATCTATTATGTATACATCATACAGCTTTCTGCCTGCATGTATGCCTGCAGGCCAGAAGATGACACCAGATCCCATTACAGATGGTTGTGAACCACCATGTGGTTGCTGGGATTTGAACTCAGGACCTCTGGAAGAACAGTCAGTGCTCTTAACCACTGAGCCGTCTCTCCAGCCCAAACCTTATCTATCTATCTATCTATCTATCTATCTATCTATCTATCTATCTATCTATCTATCATCTATCTTTTTTCAAATTCATGGCTTCCTTTTAACTGTTGTTACATATTTATGTAACAGAAATATGCATGCACACATATATATATTAAATATATAAATACACGATCAGTCTACACAATAGTACATGTACGTGCATGTATTTAGTGCCGACCACATGATATTTCATAACCAATTGTATTGCCTCTTCCTAGAGAAGACCGTTTCTCCTGCTCTCAGCCTTCCTCGGTTGCTGTAGTCCTTTGTCTAGGGCTGGGGTCCCATGAGCTTTCCCCCATCCATGTTAGTGTAAGTACTGATGTCCTCCTTCAGGCCCTGTCAGGCAGTCAGTCATGTTGCTGACACTCCATGTGTATGGCTTCTCTGACATTTCAAGGAGACAGGATCTCATGGCAAAGTTCCTGTCCTTCTGCCTGTCCCCTTCTCAAATTCGGAACCTTTCATGCACAGAAGAGGCCCTTAGTACTTGCCAGATCCCAGAGCTGGCACCTATGCCCAAGAGACTCGCCAGTAATTGGAATGTCCTAAAGCCCCTTCTATGAACATGAACTCCTCCCTCAAACGGAGCCTTTTCAGTTAGACATTTTCCTTCTGGTCAAAGGTCCGTTTGAAGACTTTTAAAGTGAGGGTTAAGGGATCAAGCAACACAGGGCGTCAAGGCTAACTCCTTCCCCAGGAGTCCTCAGTGAGTCATAGGTCTCTGAAAGAAAGGATGTGGTCATCCAGTCCCAGCACTGGATTCTCTCCTTTGTCTGGGAGAGGGAGGTGGGCAATCTAGTGCCTGAATTTCAGTGGGAAGAGATCTTCCTTTGAGCACAGAGTTTCAAGGGGGCAAGATCCTAGCCGGTATAAGATTTTGGCGCACACGCGACCCCTGGAGGCGAGGAGGGAATGCGGAGGATAAGTTCTGACCTCAGATCCCTTTCTCTGCTACAGGACAGAGTTTTGGTTCCCTCTGTCCCTTCCTCTGTGAGAATACTTGGATTTGGAACAGTAGACCGTACCTACAGTGAAGCCCCTGAAGGGCTCACTCTACCACGTGCAGAGTGCTTTCCTCGGGTCCTCTTTACACATGGCGGGCATGAGGTCAACGGAGCGGAAGAGATGGGAAGAGACTCCTTCCATACCACATAGCTAGCCACATTCTCCTGATTGACTTCTGGTCGAGAACTCTTGGCACCCTGCTTTCTGCACACGTGTGCAGCGTTTAAGGATGCAACGTGCTCTCTTCAATTCTCACTCTTCTGAAGATGGGCACTCTGCCTTCCCCATCACAGGTAGCGAGTAAGATTGGACTCAGCGACTCTGCAGGTAAGACCCAGCTCAAACCTGGACCCCCATTTCTTCTTCTCTAAAATTCAGCCTAACTTCCCTATGCCCTGGCCTTTCCCATCAGCCGTAATTGTCTTCCTTCCACTCTTCCTCTGAACCTGCTTGTTTCTGTAACACCTATGTTTGGCTTATGAGTGATTTGAATTTGCTATGGTTTTTTTTGGGGGGGTGGGATTTAATACTGGGTAACAATATTCTTTCGTCTTCTGATATTTCATCACGAGTTTTGTTTCCTTGGGGTTCTCTGGAGTAAAATACATTGTACACCGGCACATTTGACGGACACAAGTGATTATACTAATAGCAGCTTATTTCCCTATGTGTCTAAGGCATTCAGGTTTATTCAAATGAGTCCCATCTTAGCCTCATCCTAACAATGAGACAAGCGCTTTAAGCTGTTCCCGCTTACCTGTTTCTTTTCATCAAAGTCTTGAAGATTTCTTGTTTTTTTTTTTTTTTAAATTGATATGCAAGTACCTGTTGCCTGTAGTTTAATTTATAACATTCTGTTACAGACAGGCTGACATAAGCTCAGACATATGCATTTTTTGTACGGGTGTTCACACAAGGTTGGTGTAAAAGTGATTTGCGAGTGGATCTATTTTGACTTTTGTACCACGGACGACGATCTTCAAAGGGAACATACAGCTTCGACTAGATAATTAGTGATTGGAAAGTTGCTGCTCTGTATTGAGCACTACAAGGGTAGACTTCGCGTATGCCTTTATGGAAGAAATCCCAGATATTCTTATTTTCCCTAGTTGAAAGAGTCGCACTGAAACCCATGGAATGGCCAGAAATAGTGTAGAGGATTTCTACTTTCTTTTTCTAACTTGACACAACCTGGAATTATCTGCACAGAGAAACCTCATTTGAGAGGATGCCTCCATCTGATTGGCCTGTAGGCCAATCTGTTGGGTTGATTAATGGTTGATGTGGTAGAACCCAGCTCACCGGGCTGGTGCCACGCCGAGGCAGGTAGTCCTGAATTTTTAAGAAGGCGGGCTGAGCAAGCCGTGAGGAGCAGGTCAGTCAGTCAGTGGTGTTCCTCTCTGGCCTCTGCTTCAGTTCCTGCCTTCTGGTTCCTGTGTCGGATTGCCCTGATGATAGGCTATAAACTGTAAGCCAAATAGACCCTTCCTTCCCAACATGCTTTTGTGTTTTATCACGGCAACGGAAACCTAACTGAGACATTACCCTGTCTGTGCGCGAGGCACAGGCGTTGAAATCTATTCTGACAAGTCTGTCTTTCGGAGAGAAACCCCAGGCCTTACGTTTTAGTCATTGCGAGCATCGGAAAGTGCGGTGCTGTTAACCTGACACTGGGTTATTTGGCCGACACCACTTCCAGCTCGTAGATGAGTTTGTGACTGCTTGGGGGCTCTGTTTGCTAAAAGAAGGGATGCGAGAGAAACTGCACTGTGGGAGAATTCAGTGTCGTGAAGCAGCAAGAAGAGGGGTTTATGAGCCCCAGCCGCCTCTGACTATTGGACGCTGCTCGTGTGTATAAGAAAGAATTTAGTCATTGTCTAGCAGTTACACTGACTTAGGTGAGATTGTGAGAGGAGGCCAGGGGTAACGATTCTTCACAGAATGGTCTGGGCCCGTCTAAGGGATGCAACTTCACGATACTCAATAATCAGTTGTCTCGAATTTCCAGGAGTCTCATAAAGCATCTTCCAAGCTAACAAGCAAGTGCCGAGCTCCTTCGATGACGTCTGAGAATCATCTCCTTATCTGCAAAAGGGCCGTGCTAAAGAATACAGTGGGTCCCGCGGACAAGGAGACGCCCACCGGACAAGCTTCGTTCAGGGTGGCAGGGCATAAGAGGCAGCACCGATGCCAGGATCGCCAGGGGAAGAGCCTTCAGCTTCGTCAGCCCATCTGTTAGGATGGTGAGGAGGGAGACTGATACCTTCTGGCAACTCATGGCCTTACAATGCCATTTTGTTGGGGGGGAAGAACATGAATCCTTATGCCAGGACTCAAAGACAGGGAGTACGGTCACCAACCTAGCATAGGCTGGCGGGCCAGTGAGCCACAGGTTTCTACTTGTCTCTGTCTCCCCCAGTGTGGATTACAAGTCTGTGTTACCAAGCCTAGCTTGTTTGCTGTCTGTCTGTCTTCCTTCTTTCCTTTCTTCCTTCCTTCCTTCCTTCCTTCCTCCCTTCCTTCCTTCCTTCCTTCCTTCCTTCTTCCCTTCCCTCCTTTCTCACATGGGTGCTGGGCTTGAACTCAGGGCCTTGTGTTTGCAAGGCAAGGTGAGTATTTTACTGACTAAGCCATCTCTCTAACTCTCGGGTTTTACTACCATTTCTCCCAGACTGCTCTCCAGTGAGACATCGCTAACACTGACTCCCAGTAACAGAACAGGAGAAAGCAGCCTCTCAGTCAGTCAAAGAGGTGGTTGTGATTCTATAAAATTGTTTGCCCGTGTGCTAGGTTTAGGGTGAGCCTGTGTGTGCATTTCCTCCTCATCGGTAAGGTAAGTGCTTCCCACGTGTTTTCTGGCTGTTCCTATTTGCAAACTGTCTGTTCATGATCTTAGCTCCTTTTACGATTGGTGTGATCAACATTTAATTTTAATTAAGTTTTTCTTTTTTCTTTTCTTCTTCTTCTTCTTTTTTTTTTTTTTTTTTTTTTGCAATGGTTGGAACAACCCAGGGCCTTGTCTGGGTCAGGCAAGTGCTCTGTTGTGTAGCTATATTTCCATCTACGCATATGATTTTTAAATACAATTAAATAGTAAGGAAAAGGGATGAAAATGTAAACAAAGCATAGTGTCTTGATTGGTCTCTGTCTTGTTCTTCTTTAGTTCATTATTAATATAGCAAAACAAACCAACAAAACCAAATGACACACACACCCCGAGTCTCATCAAACCGTTCTTCCTTTAATAGCTTCATTCACATTTCGGAGCAGCACACAGGTGTAGCCCGTGAAGCTCTTGGGCTGCCTCCCCTTCCTCCCCAGACTCTCTGATCCTTTATGCTCAATTCCCAGAGTCGTGCTCACTGCCCTCTTCGTTTCCAGGAAGCAGCAGCTGCTCCCTTTAGGCACTGTGGACTCTGTCCCCTGCTTTGTGTTCTACCCGGGTGTTTTTCTGGTAACTACTACTTACGGCCTGGGTTGAGAGTGGACCTGGATTCCTTTAGGCCTGAGTTCTTTAGTGCCATCCGTCATTCCTAGAGGCACTGGCAATGTGGAGTCTTTCTGGTCACTACCGTAGGGAAGCCTTGCTCTATTGAGCTGAAACGTAGAGGCCGAGGACAGGGCTAAGATTCCGTGGTCTGCAGGATAGCCTCCACCACACAGAACTGTGTGACCCCAGGGTTAGTACTGCTGCGACTGAGAAATCCCACTTGAAATCCACATAGTCCTTATTGGCTTCCCCCATGCTAACCCCCATGAGACTCCTTACTGTTACCTTCTGGCCTCCCCCTGTACTATATTAACAACTCTACAATTGTTTCCTCACTGCCATTTAGACTGGAAACCTATTGACGTAAAGGACGTACGTGACGTAAAGAACGTACTTACGTACGTGCGTTTTTTATCCCGGGACTCAAAGACAGAGACTAAGGTTCTTAGCACAGCATAGTGTGAGCTGGGAAGCAGCGCCTAGGCTTGGATCCCCAACTCCGCTGCTTGAGCTCTTCTGCCTGGAGCAAATTGCTGTTTTCTGTGTGCCTCAGTTTCCTCTTCTGCAAAGTAAAGGTTTTAATAACATTCGCCACGAAGAGATACTAGGAGGAAGAGTTGTAAGTTATACTAAAGTTTAATTGAAAGAGGAAGTAGAAAAAAAATGTAAGAGCCCGAGTGTGGGGGACAAAACGATGTAAAAAGCTGTTCCGGGGTGTGACCTGCTTTTGCACATGATGCCATGACGGCACGGTAGCTGTGGTTACCCGTACATGCAACATTCCGTCACGGATGGGGGAGGGCTTGGGATGCCCCATCTCTCCCTGAAGACCCATGGGTAGTTAACGGGTCCCGGGGGTGGGGGGGATAGGGAATACTTTTTTTGTTAGAGGTAGATCTGCTGCTCCTGTAAATAACCTCTACTCTTACTTAGCAGGCAAGCCCAGTTAAACTCAGTGGGTTCGAAAAAGAAACAAGGGCTCTTCCATTGCCATCACTGCTGTAGTTGTGGGTTACTGTGCAGACATGACCAAGTCCAAGGGCCGTACCACACACAGCCAGTCCTGCAAACGGCACAGACATGGCAACAAGAAACCTCGGTCGCAAAGATATGAATCTCTTAAGGGGGCTGACCCCAAGTTCCTGAGGTCAACTTTGCCAAGAGACATAACAAGAAAGGCCTGAAGAAGATGGCGGTCAACAATTCAAAGGCGGAGAGCGCATGCGCAGAGGCCCTCAAGGCCTCAAGAAGACCTAAGGTCATCAAGTCCAAGGTGCCGAAGGGCCCCAGCTGCAAACTGTTTAAGTACACATAAAGTAAAAATAAATACATCTTTAAAACATACATGATAAGTGCTTTTTTAGGGTCTTGGGGATTAAGCCTGTAATGGCCTTTCACTGTACCACTGAGCCATATGCCTAGACTTTTACTTTTTCATTTTTATCCTTTTTAAAAAAAGATTATTTTGAGACAAGAACTCACTAGGTTGCATAGGCTGGCCGTGAACTCTCTCTGCAGTGCAGGCTGGCCTTGAACTCGTGAGCCTTCTGCCTCAATCTCCTGTGTCGTTGGAATCTCAGGCCTGCACCACCAAGACTGGCTAAGTTTGTTGATGAAGGAACAGTGTATGTTACACAGACCATTTCCCTCACTCTAATCCCCCTGTCTCAGCATGTGGCTATTTCCCCTCAACAAGTTAACACATTTTCTCTCTGTAGTTTTCTTTTCTTTTCTTTTTTTTTTTCTTTCTTTTTTTCGGAGCTGGGGACCGAACCCAGGGCCTTGCGGTTGCTAGGCAAGCGCTCTACCATTGAGCTAAACCCCCAACCCCTCTCTGTAGTTTTCTTAAGTCTCCTCTTATATCTTGAACCTCTGCAGATAACGATTGCTAATATTTTTGGGACAATGTTGTGCTATGTCAAGGGACACACGAGAGGCGGGCAAACATGTCATCCAAACACACGCCACGGGGACACGTTAATTTCTAACCTTTCGTGTGGGGTGTGCTACACATGTACGTATACACATACACACATAAATAAAGATGTGTGTTTAAATTGAGAGCCATTCCAGGTCTGGGAGCCAGTCTGTAGCACGTTGCGTATCACAGCCAACCAGTGTGTGTTCTGGCAAAGTTGAAGTTAATTTGACATTGAGGTAAACAAATCAAAGAGTGTTTACAGAACAATTAGGCCCCATTCTCCATGCCGTGGCTAAGAAGTTTTGTAACAATTACCGAACGGTGGTTTCCTTTGTTTTGTTTCTGAAATTCCATAGCAACACACCAAAATAAAGCTGTTGTTCTTACCCGAGTTCTTGCTTCGCCTCTGCAGAGCAAGTGTGTCAGGAGATGGAGTCAACACAGTCCCGTTCTAATCTCAGCGCACCTCCTAGGGCGTGACCTGGGTGGATCTCCAGGAACCGACATGAAACGAGGGCTTTTCTGAGCTCAGTCCAGTTGCCAAGATGGCTTTCGGATGGTTTTTACCAGTTAGTGCTTCCCATGCAAGTCCATCGGCCTGTGTCCTAGGCCTTTGTCTCCCTGCTACCGAGGAGAGCAGTTGGAGTTGTGAAGTGAATGCTTCCTCCCTATCTACAGCAGGAAACCTGATATTCTTGAGAAAACAAAGTAAGGGAGCGCCTCCTGGCATGGTTTCTTTTGTTTGTTTGTTTGTTTTTTTTTTTTAAACAATCACATTTTCCAAGACAGTCCATTGACTTCCTTCACCCATACCCTGGGAACTCGTAGCCTTGAGAGGCTGAGCTACAGTGGGCGTTGAGGTGCAGATGCCCCAAGTCCTGCCCTTAGGGCTGATCTGAGGTGTCTCTTCGGACCACGTCTCCCGTTTCTGAAGCCTTGAGATGCCGTGTCTAAGAGCACCCATTTCTCTAGAGCCCTTGTCTCCCCTCAGTGCCTATTCGAAGGCCTTGGGTGATAGTGGGCGCTGTGTGCCTGTCAAATCTGGGGTCTGCTAAGTGCTATTTTAATTTATCTTCATCTAAATTCCTCACAGAGCTGCTTTTGAGACATGAGGCTGTCTTACTGAGAGGTACTTACTGTAAAGCAGAGTGAGCTCTACCTTTGATGAAGGCAGAAGAGGCCACGTTTGATGGGTTGGAAATCTCTAGACAAAGCGAGTAATTAATGGTTTAATTGCCTCTTCACCCTTTCCTTTGTGAGTGTAAAAAAAAAAAGTTTTTCTTTCATTTCTTTAAAAACTGTCTGACTAACATTGAAATTCCCAATGGTCTTCTATAGTTAAGGTAATAAGAAAAGAAAAGAAAAGGATAAAGAATAAAATGGAGCGCAATTTCTGTATTACGCCTTTCTTTTCTCTTATAACACCCCCTTCCCTTTGTAGAGCCATCTATCGATTTTCCCCTCTGGTGGCTTGGGAAGTTGTGGACATCTGTGGAGAGTTCGGGGCCTTGCTGGGGTTTCCCTTGTGTTACTGTAAATGCTGATAAGACACGTGGCAAATTAATGAAATAAAAACAGCTTTGTCAATAAACAGAAGCAAAACCACTTTCAACATTTGCTCAACACTCCTTGCTTTCCAGGCCGAGACAAAATTAGTGGGCAGGATTAAAGAATATATTTGTCTTTTATCCTATGTTTGAGTACTTGATCACAGAGGCATGGTTTAATCCAAACATCAATAGCACCTCGCCAATTCCATCAGAGACAGCTGTCAACGTGGACTTGGAGTTTGTTAGGGGTTTGTGTTTTATCCTTTTTTAAGGTCACGGAGTATTTTCTTTGATTTTTGATGCTGAAATCTTTCTTAATCTTCTAAACTTGAGAAACATCTGTTAAGATTTAATGGGGTGGCTTTTGTCTTAAAATCGGAGGCTGTCTTGCAAATCTCTCCCCCTCCCTTTCCTCCCGGGCCCCCAATTAGGGAAATGGGGAGTAGGGGCCCAGACAACATGGCACAGGTCCCCAGCGAGTGGGAAGCTCTCAGTGGGCAGAACAGCTGGGCACTTGCTCAGTGTGTGTCCGGCAGGACCAGAGTCTCTCAAATGCCACTGGTGGGAACCTAGTAGTCCATTCTGGTTTGTTTCTCGGCGACACTAGCAACTTCTTTGCAGGATGTCGCTTAGTCTGGATCTGAGTGACAGATTTATGGGGCTCGCTGAGTAGTAATGAGACAAAAATGACGCACGGAAGGGAAACAGCTGGAAATGCGAATTTTAACCTTTCCCCTACGCCTCCTTATTACCAGTTGCACAATGTCAACAAAACGTAGCATGTAAAATAGCTGGAGGTACCGTAATAGCATCTAAAAATACACAACTCCAAATCCGCACCAGCCGCTGCCCTGGCTGTTGGCAGAGGATATTAGCGGTTATCCGCACTCTGACATAAAATCGTGGCAGGTTTCCTAATGTAGGCGCTTTTCACGAAATGCCGGTGATTTTAAGAGTTCTCTGTTGGAGACCTCACCACAGAAGTCAGGGCGTTTCTGTTCAGCCTTTCAAAAATGTATGTGTGCGTGCGTGCCTGCGTGCGTGTGCGTGTGCGCATGCGCGTGCGCGTGTGTGCGCACACGCGCGCGCGCATGCTCGTGCGCTTGCGCAAGGTTTTGTGTGTATGGGCATCCAAGTGCTGAGGTGCCCAGGTGGAGGTCAGAGGACAATTCTGTGGGGTAGGTCCCCCTCACCTTTGTGTGTGTTCCAGGGTTCAAACTCAGGTCATCAAGCTTGTGTGGCAAGCACTCTGTCTGCCCTCTGAGCTATCTCGAAGGCCCTGCCTTGGACTTTTTTTTTTTTAATCATTTTAATTTTGTTTCCTCTCAATTTATTTTTCTCTCATATGTTACAACCCAACTGCAGTTTCCCTTCCCTCCCCTCCCTGCCTCCCTTTCCGCCATCTACCTCCGGTAAACTACCCTCAGAAAAGAGCAGGCCTTCCAGGGACATCAACCAAACACGGCGTGGCAAGCTGCAATAAAACCAGGCACATGCTCCTATATCAGGGCTGGATGAAGCCACCCAGTAGGAGGAAAAGGGTCGCAAAAGCAGGCAAAAGAGTCAGAGACAGCCCCTGCGCCCACTGTTCGAGATCCCACAAACTACACAACTCTAACATATATGCAGGGGACCTAGGTCAGACCCACACATGCTTCCTGCTCTCTGCGAGGCAAGTTCTTGAGTCCTTGATCTCTCAGGCTCTTCCATTTCTTCCTCCTCATCCCTTTCCACAGGACTACTGGAGCCAGCCTAATACTTGGCTGTGAGATTTTGCATTTGTTCCCATCACTGCTTCAGACTTTTCTTTTTAAGATCTTTTTGTTTTTCAGCTGCTGGGGATTGAAGGGCAGGTATGTTGCGCATGCGCCTTGCCAGTGAGGTGTCTTCCCGCCTCTGCTTCAAGTCAGGCTGAGCGGGAAAGTGCTTCTGCCCCCTGCTGGAGAAAGGAGGCAGTGGCGACGACTGCTTGAGCAAGAAGATGGCCCGTCTTCTTTCCACGTCTACAGTGCCTCTTTTCTAATCAAAGGCTCCCGGTATCCAGTACGAGATTTACTTACATAGTGGGGCTCGACGGACAGTCTCCCTCTTCTCTCCTCGGACTTTCCCCAACTAGGTAAGGGGAGAGTTCTCATTGTTATAAGTAGATGTGAAGGGTTAGTTAATGCTCGGTGTATCCGACGTTTGAAATGGGTATTCATGTATATTCACTGTTAATCTTTGCCATGCTCCAGTGAAGTAGGTGTAACTCTTATTCCTGTGTTATAGAGGAAGGCCAAGACCCAGGAAGGTTGAGTTGCTGGTCAGGATCATGGCTGTGGGCCTGGGGGGGTGTCAGTCTTTGACCCAGGCAGCTTATTTCTAGAAGCATCTGACACTCCACGGTCACCCAGCAGGGCAAGGTCTGCACTTGGGCACTCTTTTGTCTTGAGGTCCGTCAACTGCATCTGTGTGACTTTTGGGTTTGTGGGGTGTTGTCTCAAGACTTAGCCTGAATCTCAGACTCCTGGGGTGGGGGCAGGACAGCCTCCCCTGCTGTGCATACGAGGGGGTGTGTGGCAAGGAGTGGTGTTTTACTCTGGGACAGTTCCCGCTGCTTCCGACAAGGAATCTATTAGCAGCGTGTAGAGGTCTAGCCTGTAGTCCTTGTTTTATGCAACAGACACAATAGGATTCCCCAGGACGGGAGCTGTGAAACAAAGGCCCCTTGAGTGGAGGACAGAGATGTACCCTGGGGGACAGCAGAGAGTACTTGTGACATGGGGCCAGGGGTCATCAGGAAGTGAGGCTCACAGAGTTGAGAGCCTGTGGCCCCTGGGTTGTAGGCTGTTGGGTCTCGCCACTGGCCTCTGGTTTCTGGAAACGGAATGTGTGGCTGCACACGTTAATTTCCTTCTGGAAGGTGGACGAGTCTCCCAGACTCCCAGGCGCTTCCCCATGGAAGGCCTTGGGCATGCTCAGGCCTAGACCGCTAAGTGTGGGGTCTGTTTGGAGCCTGTCCCCGTGTCCCTGACTTGCTGGGGCAGCACTGATGCATTTGTGTCTATTGCTCAGCACAATGTAGACCTGAGCTGGATGCTGGGTTATCATTTGATTTGTCAAAGTAGGAAACGCCAGTTTGTACATGATTCCTAACACAAAGAGTATACATTTGCCGTCTCCCTCTGTAAATAAAGGCCCCCCCTCCCGAATTGGATGGGAGAAATGTGCTGTGGTAGAAGTCAAAAACAATGTTGTATTGCAGCAATATAGGGTCAGGACTCAGTTGAAAAGGTAACGGGTCAAATCTACATCAGTCTGCTTCACGTGGCTATTACAAAATGCCACGGTCTATATAACTTATAGAGTAAAAAAAGGTTTATTTTGGTCACAGTTCTGGAGGCTGGAGGATTCACATTGCGTGGTGCTAGCATTCTTACAAGAGTTCCAGGCTGTGTCATCATGTGGTAGAGAAAGGAAAGGGGACTTGCCTTGCATTGAATGGGACCAGAGTCACAGGGCTGTCCCCCTTTATATCAGCCTGTCCTTGAGAACTAACACATCCTATAAGTCTAGCTTTAATCCCTTCCAGTATCTCATCACTGGGGACCAAAGCGTTTAGCACATCTGGGCTGTGGTGAACCTACATTCCTGAAAACAGGGGCAATAAAAATCTTTCAACGAGGTGGCAAGTGGTCTTTAAGTCCCCCGTTCATGGTTTATGTCCTTTCCCTATGATGCAGTTTACTGCTGGTGAGGATTAAGGGCTTAGACAGGTTGCCAGCCATTCTGAGAGGAGACCTGACTCTAGAAAGGCCAGAGAGAAGACACAGTGGAGGTCTGCATGCAGACTACGACCCTTCCTCCAGATGCTGCAGGTCTCTGTGGTGGGGGTTCCAGTCCCTGCCCTGTTTTGTCAGTCAGAGAGCAAGGATGAAAGGCTGTGAGCCACGTGGTACCTGCAGAGCTCTCTTCTGCCCAGCAAGCTCAGCCTTGGTTTTTTCTGTTTCCTTTTTTCCTCCACCCAGCACACATCTTCTTCCCAGTCAACTTCTTGTTGAGGGCTGTTTGGGGTAACCAGTTCCCCACAGATCAGACCTGAGTCATGGGCGGGAAGTCATGAGAAAGGGGACACGTGGAGACAGGACACTTGGCTGTCACAGCTAGCAGTTTTGGAAAGAGAGACTCGACTCCAAGTATGACCCTTGGTGCAGGGCAGTACCTTGTGTAGGTAACAGCAGGGGCCATGCAGAAAGAAGAGAGCTTGAAACCCGCTTTGTAGTGAAGAGTGGCCTGGATCTCCAGAAGGTTCTGGGAGACACAGTTTTAACTTGTAAACTAGCCCTCTGGGCTGAAGGCATAGCTCAGTGGTGGAGGCCTTGCTGCCTGCCTGCCTCACATGTGCAAGGTTCTGGACTTGACCTCCAGCACCTCAGAACCAAATCAAACAAGCCTGTCAGTGTGGCATGGCCTCTACCTCTCCCTCAGTGGCATCCCGACACTGCCCAGACAGGGGGACGCAGTGGCCTTGTATGAGAGGCTGAGGGTCCCCAGCTATTGAATACTCTTGCTATTGTGAACCCCGGCACATAAAAGGCAAAGTACCATTTCCCTCTGAATTCTTGAGGAAATTGCTCTCATATACAGTACCAACCTTTGGCTGGGTGACAGAAACAGAGTGTCATTTGCATGCCGTTACCAGGCTGTGAAGTCTGGTCCGGGCTGCCTTTGCGGAGTTTCCAATCTTTTGGGATCCTTGGAGGGTCGGCCTGGGGGTCAGGTTTGTTTAGTCTGGTCCGCAGCGGTGTAAAGTGGCCTCGGCTACGGAGCCCACCTAAGGAATACTGCCTCTGTGTGATTCTCCGTCCATTCCCTGGGGCTGTGTATATGTTTCATTTTCTAACAGGCGAGGCTGAATTGGGTTTCATTGTTAATAGACGGTAAATTGTTTCTAAAAACAACCTCATCCTTGCTTTGAAAGTTAGCCAGAGTTCGGAGGGTTCCGGCTTTAAGGGTGCTCTTCATTGCCCTGGGAAAATGGTACCACACGTCTCTGTTTCTCGTACATCTGCATTTCTTCTGGGAGACTCATCAGAACCACGGCTATTTTAAAACTTGCAACTGAAGGCTAACACACAGGGGAAGTAGCCTCTCTAGTACATGCACAGTGAGTTCTAATAAACACGGAACAGCGTTGCAACAAGAAATGCAGACGGGCACCCTGGGGCCCTTCCTTGTCCTCCAGTTGAGCACCGAGAAGTTTATATATATATATATATATATTTTTTTTTTTGGTTTATAATTTATTCAAGTGTCCTCTGTATTAGAACTACTACTCCTTTTTGTTCACCGTCTGACTCACTCCGTGCAGATGCAGAGGGAGAAAGCTTGCCTGACCTCCGGATAATAAGAAACAGCGCCTGTGAAATCCTGAGCATGGCCTGAGGCCGATGCCAGCTACACAGTCACCAGGCTCCGGCTAACGTGGGACTCATTCGTGTGTGCCTCCTACTAATATCTCAAACCATGTTCCTTTTCTTATTTCTCACAATAAAAGCCGGCTTTTACGGGCCCGAGAGACGGCTCAGCAGTTAAAAGCACTGTTCGCTCTTCCAGAGGACGGGGATTGGATTCCCAGAAACCACGTGGTGGGCTCAGGATCCTATGTAACTCTAGTTCCAGGGAATCCGATGTCTTCTGGCCTCTGCGGGCACCGGTAGGTGGAAGACAGCTATACATGCAGACAACACCCATACCCATGAAGGATGGAAAACATCTGCCTGGAGAACAGTAGCTGTGTGGCATGTGTCTCTCGCTCATACTCTGGTCCTGTGAGCGCTGTGGAGTCTGTGTGCATGGTCGTGGGTACGCACATGCCTGGGTGTGCATGTGGGTCCCAGGGATCAAACTCAGGTCGTCAGGCTTGGTGGCAAGCCCCTTTACCTGCTGAGCCACGTCCCTGGCCCCTTACGGCAAAACCTTGACTCAGAGGTGTTTAGGAGTGAATGGATCCTCCTCCCGGCCCTCCTGTCTTTCAAAAGGAATCTGTCCCAAGCCCTGTGTCTCCAGGCTTTTTCCTCCTCTCAGAAACAGTTCAATTTCTTTCTTCACAAGCTCTTCATCTCCCAGAACAGCTTTCATTACAGCAACATAAATAAAAAGTGACATAAAATTATATAGCCCTGTGTAAAGTAGTTTAAGGAAAATGTCTTTTATGGCAGCTTTTATGATTCCACCAATTAGTTATTAGACTTTCTCCATTTTTAATTCGCCGTCCTCCAAGTGCGTTTTCAACGTTTCTCCCGCCTCTCCTCTGAGCGGTGGCGTTGGGGCTGATGGGTGCCCCACATTAGGCTGGCGTTCTGTTACAGCCTATCGCTAGATGTGGACAAAGCAAGACCTGGGGGAGGGGAGCTAGGGCCCAGATATGTCTAAGTGAGGAGAGTTGCTCTTGTGGTAGCACTGCCCTGAGCCACCACTGAAGGTAGCGGCAGATAGCCCACAGGGTCGCATGGCAGTGGCTGGCCCTTAAGCTGATAAATCCAGAGTTTTTAGTGACTTTCCAAACACTCCTGGGAAGTGCGAAATGCAGAGATTACTCCTGCCAAAATTTAATCGTGCAGAAAAAGGAAAATTTAGATCAGCGTATAGATTATTTTTAATGCCCGACAAAGAGGGTGGGGGAAGGCAGAGTGGAGCACCTAGCGTGGGCGAGTCTAGACCATTGCAATTTGATTCATTTAGGGGAATTGTGTTCGGTTTGAGGCTTTGGCTTGGGCGAGGCCGTTCCTTCTGGGAGTGCATGATGTCACCGTGTCAAGCGTGTCACAGTGGAGGCATTCTGGTATTTATGTTGGCCTCAGATCTAGTTCAGAGGACAAGGCAGCCTCGATTTATTGCTCCTTTAACTTTGTTTAGTCATGGAGAGGTTTTATTTATGTTGGTAAATTTCAAACAGTGGCCAACAGTGACCACACCATGAAAGGGCCTGCAAGATTCATCATCGGTAAATCACCTTGTTGCTGAGTTTCTTTAATTAAGGAAAAACTCCATCTGTTGATCCCTGCGGTTGCTGGAAGGAAAGTGGGGTGGCGGGGGGGGGATTGCTTTGATTAACCCATCTATCAGCCTTGGAAAGTGTGTATCCCGTTTCTGATTGTGGCTGGCCAAAGACCTAAATAAAAATTTATCTTGTCAAAACCTATGGGCTAACTGAAAGCAAATAAAAAAAAGTTTTATGACAATCACATAAAGTTAAATAAATAGCGGGACGGTTCACCTCGTCCTGCGGATAAGCGTGTGGCTGTTTCTGAGGGTGAGCTCAGCGACCTGAAGAGATCACCTTTAATGGTCCGCTCGTTACTGTCATCAGCGAGTGCTCTCTTTGTCTAATGTTCTAGGCTTCAGCCCCTGATTGAAACCAAAGGCTGGGGCTTGAGACTGGGTGCTGTTTGAGCTACTCAGAGTGGAAGGCACAGTGTGTGCTATTTCAAAAAAAAAAAAAAGACAAGAAAAGAAAAGAAAAAGAAAAAACCCAACCCCAAATCTTCAGGAATTTTATACACACAGTGTACTTAGATCAGATTCACCCTCAATGCTCACCCCACCCCCTGATCTTTCCAGTGTGCTTCTGAAAGGGGGAAAATGTGGTCTTTTGCAACTGTCTGGGACCTTTTTTTTTTTAATCGATCTCTACAAGGTGACCAGCTTTTCTGTTGTTTTCGTAGTATGGGGGAGGGTGCAGCAGTGGCTTTTTTAATGAGCAATGGGACCGGAGACCAGGACTTTGTGTCTGGTTGGAGTGATCTCTCAGGTGCAGTCTTCCCTCTTTCCCTCTTCGGTAATAGTCTAGAAGAATATATTGGAGCAGAAGCTCTTTTCCACCAAGTACAGACTTCTCTCTCAGCTTGGGATCACGACGGCAGAGTACAGTTTATTACTCGTTAAAAATATTTTTGAGTCAAACGAAAGACAGCAGCTGATGCGGAGGAAGGCTGCTTTTGATACAGGAATGGACAGGGTGAGTTACTTTCCTTTTTAGGCTATGGAGAGACCGTTCTCCTGACCCAGGCTTTGGGAGCCACTAACAGCGAAGGTGATCTCTTGGCACTGCATGCGTCCGGCAACTAGTCCCTGTCTGTTTGACAGAATTGCACCACAAGCGTGGGCTCGGGGGAGTCAGATACGTTGAGGGGCATCTCCTTGGGGGGCCTTGGTGTTATAGGCTTCCATGTGACATGGCATATGTTGACAGAATAAAGCCATGTGTGAATGAATGTTGGCTGATGAATACAAGGGTTGTTACTTTCTTGTTCCTGGGTCCTGCCTTTATTAAGGGAGTATGGCTCCCGTGACTCAGACCAGTAGTCATAGTGGTGATGTGTAACTGGGAAGTCTGCGCTTTCACAGTCTAGTTAGGAGAGCCTTGGAAAAGAGCGATGGGGGTGGGGCCGAGGGTGTGGGTGGGGCCGAGAGTGTGGGTGGGGCCGAGGGTGTGGGTGGGGCTGAGAGCGTGGGTGGGGCCGAGGGTGTGGGTGGGGCCGAGAGTGTGGGTGGGGCACTCTCTCAATTAACTGGGTCAGTGTCTCTGAGCTGGAAGCTTTGAGTTTCCTTAGAGGCAGGTGCAGGGCAACATGGAGAACTGCCTTGACCTGAGGAGGATTCTCAAGTTTTAAAAGATTTATTTTATTAAAAAAGTGTGTGTGTGTTTGTGTGTTGTGTGTGTTGTGTGTGTGTGTGTGTGCTTGTGTGTTGTGTGTGTTGTGTGTGTGTGCTTGTGTGTGTGTTGTGTGTGTGTGTGTGTGTGTGTGTGTGTGTGTAGATACTTGAGGAGGCTAAGAGAAGGCATTGGATCCCTTAGAGCTAGATTACTGGAGATTGTGAGCCACCCTACATGGGAATTGAACCCATGTCCTCTGCAAGAGCAGTAGGTGCTTTTAACCACTGAGTCCATCTCTGCAGCACCCCCACCCCTTGTCTGATCTCCTCCAAAAATGCTAGGTTTGATTGAGTGCACGGACTCCTGCAGAGCGCCATTGTAAACACTATCATCTGCTCCTCCTGATCTGTGTGAACTGTGCAGTCCTTTCTACATCCCCTGGGCGAGATAAAGAGTTCTGTCACGTTGCTAGCCACTCCGCGATCTTCTGTTTGCAAAAATGTTCTTAACTCAACATTACTACCATGGTTCTTAGCCCAGGATGCCCTTCAAAATCTCCTGGGCAGCCTTAAAAAATATTGATGCCCAGGCTGCCCCCTAGACCAATGAAATAAGAATCTTTGGGGACAGTGCCTAGACATCAGTAATTTTAAAAGCTCCCCAGGTGATCCTAATGGGCAGCCAGGGTTGAGAGTATAGATATGAAATATGCAGTTCCGGATAAATAATGAAAACTTCAGATTCGATTTCAAATTACAGCTTGTCTTTTCTTTCTGAGGCCTGCAGCGCTGAGCTGGAGTGGAGGGCAGGGGACTCCTTCACTCCCACTGACTGTCCTGCGGTGGGGGGTGGGTGGTGGGGGGATGAGGTCAGGGAGAAAGGCAGGAGAGTCTAAATCCACCAGCACGGATGCCACTTGAGTGGGCAGTCTTTTCTGGCTACAGCAGACTTAGATGAACTTTCTCAACTGACAAATAGTAATTATGTATGCTTTGGATATATAACATGATTCTTTGATCTATGTACACATTGCAGAAAGGTTCGGTCAGGTTAGTTAACTATCCATCCTATCACCAACCCGTTTCTTACAGCGAGAGCATTAGAAATCTATTCTTTTATCAATTTGAAAACACACAGCACATCATTATCGACTAGGGTCCTCATCTATGTAGTAAATCACAGAAATGTGTTCTCTGCAGTCCAGCCGCCTTTCTAGCCTGTGTTCCTGTAAGGTAGACTTTATGCAGTTGAGGAAGTTGGACCATCTGTCTCTGTGTGCCTGGCTTCTTTTGCTCATTGTTACGTTTGTTCTCCAGGACTGTTAATGCCGTTGGGAATGACAGAATTCCTTGCGCTGCATGGCAGAGGCCGAACGGGCATCCGCTAGCGTATGGGCCCTCCCCATTTTATCTCTTTGCCTCTGGAGGAGACTTCGGTGCTTCCATTTTGGCTGCTACAGACAGTGTTCTGATGACTGAAGGATTGCAGACATTTCTTCCACACACAGATCCAGTTCCTTTGACTGGGTACCCAGAAGTGCAGTTGCGGGATCAATGGCAACTTTTCCAAAGTGGCTGTAGTGGTTTACTGTGGCAGATGTTTAAAGTGGCCTCCTCGTAGGGTAGGAACGAGCATTTGTGTATTCTTCAGAGACTGCCTTTCTTCCCCAGGAGTTTTTTTTTTCTCTGCAGTTGCCTCTGGGGTTCAAGTAATCTGATCTGTACAAGGAAGCTTTGCACGGTTCCGGTTGCTTCCCCAGGGGCTCTCTCAGTGAAAAACCCTTTAAGATGGTGTCAAGCTGGTCTTCAGAAGGGCTACCCACAGCTTCCCCCTAGGCTTTTCCATAAGCACTGTCTCACCAGCCTCTGGTGCTCCATAGATTTTAGGTGACACCTCGGGGGAAAACCTTCTTCTTTTTAATCAAATGGGTCTGAACATGTGCATGTGTGTCTACCCCTGTTCTCTGTCAGTCTCCCTTTCCATAAATCCTCATGTCTATGCCATGCCACTCCACTCCCCAGATACTAAAAACTTTCCCCCAAAGTCATCTTTTTAAGTATAGAATGTAAGATTGTACCTCAGCCGGCAAGGAACAGCCAACATTCCCCTTGCTCTAGGGATAAAAGATGAAAGTCTTTCAGCTGTCTGTGCCTACTTTCCTGCTTGGGGCTACCCATCCTTCTGAGCAGGAGTAAAATTGCCTTGTTGAGATCTCTTACCTTGAGTAGTGCTCTCTTGATCTATGACCTGATCCTGTCTGTCTTCGATGCTGACTCAGTCATGTGGGTCATCTCATGTGGATTATGCCTGCTTCCCTTGCAGCTAGGCCGTGCAACTAAATGGGGTCAGTGGCATGGTGAGTGTGGATGTCTTCCAGGAAATGTCTCTCAAGGGTAAAAACATGCCCTTCTCATTACCCCTTTCACTGGACGGATGCAGCCAGCTGGCATAGAAGAGCCATCTTGGTCCCGTAAGTTGCAAACAGCTGGGGCCTCATGACTCACACATCGAGACCCCCACATGAGAGAGAAATAGACGTACATCTTTTAAACTCCATTGCATAGCATAGCCTTTCTGACATTCACACCTAAATCTTATACTTACCCATTTAGAGTTTTGTCCTGACCTGAACGTGAAGCAGGAGCCTCAAGAGGATATAAGCTGCAAGGACACAGACAACACAGACTAGAAAGATGTCAGCCCCTGTTAGGGAGTAGCAAAACATGTGGTCAGATTGCATATCAGGAAGACAGACTAGATGTTTGTAGAAATGGTTTTTAAAGGGTCAGCATGCTGGTGGTCAAAAGTCACCTGTCAAAAGTGGAGAAATCCAAACAGAGTTGAATTCAGCTAACAGCCAACTGGTCTTTGAGTAGATGTGGAAGGGAAGTGTAGCTTTGATAAGAAACAGACTTTCCTGCAGCCTGAACTCTCACTTGACAGTGTCTAGCCAGCGATCTGTGGTCTTAGGAACATTGAATAAGCTGTGTACCCATAGTTGAAGCTCTCCTAAGAAGTGACGACAAAATGGCCGCCTAGCATCTCCTTGTCTGAGCTGTCTTCCCTGGAGCTGGTGAGACGGCTTAGCAGGTAAAAGTGCTTGATTCCCCAGAACCCACATGGTAGAAAGACAGGCCGCTCTCACAGGTTGTTCCTTGACCTCTCCAGGCATACGGTGGCACATGAATTCACACACATAAAATAATTGATGCATAAACATGCAAAGGGAAAGTTCTGTACTGTGCGGTGAGAATTAGCCAAGTTGAGTGTGAAGTCAGAACTGCCTGTGTAGCTTAGCTTGAGTGCTGAGGTGAGAACGCAGGTCAGTGTCTAATAGGCCTGACGCTTTAGGCTTGACAGCTCTTTGGTTCCCACAAGTACAGGAAAACACACCGAAGGACTCTACTAAGAAGCAAGAAGTCCGAAGCACCAGCCTCCACAGTCCTGCCTGGGCTCTTGAGCCTGTTGTCACAGGAAGAGGTTGCCAATGGTGGCCACGTGCTCTCCAAGGTCCCTCTCTGATGGGGTCAAGATGATGACAGATGAGGAAGTAGCAGGGGAAGCAGCCAACGTGGATATTCTTAGAAAGGAGACAGGGTAGCCGCGTAAGAGCCCTAGTAAGGGTGAGCCACTCTCTCCCGCCCAGCGGAATGTGGCAAGTTGCCCACTGGCAACTTCTGGGCATTTCCCAATCTCTTCTCTTTCAAATAGAGTTTTCATCACTGTGTCTGGTTTATTAGCTACCATTTCTATTTAGGTATGTGATAGAGAGAGAGGCCACGGATCACTTAACCATGACGAGCTCACTTGGGTTTGTTGGGAGCCTGAGCCCAGCCACGTACTCTTACGTTGGCGCTAACTGAGGTTGCTGCTTTGGTCAGTGTCTTTCTCTGTGTACTCTAAGGAGGGCTCACCAGACGACTGGGAGTACGGGTTGGGGAGACTCACAGAAAGTGCCTTCTCATTGTCATTGTCTGTCCTTTGCTTCTTCCTGGTAATATTAGCCTTGGAACCTTCTTGGAATACGGGCCACGTGATGGTTTGCTGTGGGACCCTCCTGAACTCTGTCAGTGGTTGCCCCCTGCTGAGCCTTGCTGATGCACGTGAAAGCCTTTGTTCCCTGGAAGGAACATCCCAGCCTTCCTGTCCGCCATAGTGGGTAGCCAACACCTGAACACTAGATCTTTTGATCTCGGCTTTAGTTTCATTTTCTGTTTCTCCACTGTGCTTCCACTCAGTGGTTGGGGTATATATTCTGTGAACCCAGTAAAAGCATTGGCATTCGTTTTTTTCTCAACATGAGTGACCCGAGTCTGTGTGTTTCTTCTTAAATCTCGCAGGCCCACCACGGTTCTCAGTATCGTGACGAAGCAGGAGCCGTCAGTTTGCTTATGCTTGGCCCAGGGAGTAGCACTATTAGGAGGTGAGGCCCTGTTGGAGTAGGTGTGTCACTGTGGGCATGGGCTTTAAGACCTTCATCCTAGCTGTCTGGAAGCCAGTCTTCTAGCAGCCTTCAGATGAAGATGTAGAAGTCTCAGCTCCTCCTGCACCATGCCTGCCTGGATGCTGCCATGATCCCACCTTGATGATGCTAGACTGAACCTCTGAACCTGTAAGCCAGCCCCAATTAAATGTTGTCCTTATAAGAGTTGCCTTGATCACAGTGTCTGTTCACAGCTGTAAAACCCTAACTAAGACAGGTCACATGTCCTGGTCTTCCTGGTAACTTAGCTGTAGCACTAACTTCTGTGCCTTCCTCTTCCTTGCCAGGGGAAATGAAGGTGGGTCATCCCCAGCAACTCTGAACCATCAGTTTGGATACTCACAGGAGCCTCAGTTCTACCCTGCAAGAGGATTTGTCTCCTCTGGTAGTTGAATCCAATGTGTAGCACTATTTCTTTTTGAGTTTTATAGAGCTGTTTTATCGGTTGTCTTTTGGAGTTGATGGATAAACTACACGAGGTTTCCCAAACACCCGCTCAGTGTAGTCCCCATCTACTTGTGGAAAACTTTCAGGTATGGAAGGAATACTTGCCCCCTCTTCTCTGCAGTCATCCTCTTGTCCAATGACAAAGCCAGCACCTAGCTCCAGAGAGTTTCCTGCTAACACACCCAGGATTTGTATGTCATTTAGTGGCTGCATACCTCACGGGAGATCGGTGTTTCCTCCTCTTCCAAAGCAGAGGTGGCATCTCTAAGTCAATCAAGAGGTTCCCAGTACACTTCACAGTGGTAGGTGGAGGAACTGTCATATTGTCCTGCTGTGGGTAGTGGGCACCATGCAGGGACAGATGTGAGGACAAAGATAACACGCTTGGGAGAGCATACCTAAGAGATGGAAAGAGCTGGGTCTTACGATGATATTGGATTAGGAATCAAGAGCTAGGGCTTGGTTTCCAGACTTCTTGCTTTATGGGAGGGAAGCTTTATTGCTTGGGTGTTCGACTGTCTCTCTGCTGTGTGCCTGACATGCCAGAGCCCTGCTCTCTGCTCACACACAGCCTGGCAGGACCTGATCATCCTAAGGTCCCCTGGTAGGACCGCTACTGCTGCTGAGTTCTCTACAACCTAAGACCTACCTCCTGCGAGGTGGTCTAGCATTGACCATCTACTGCTTCATGGTAAGCAGGGGTTGGACCCTCCTGGAACAATCCTCTGTAAGTTCTTACAGTTCAGCAAAGATTGAGATACACCTCTGAACAAGATTTCCCAGAAGGCTTGTAGCTCATGGAGTATGTGTAGACTGTTGGTTCAGCTGTGGCACCGGTACAGACCTGTCTGGAGGCCAGGACCCCAGTGACCCCTTGTCCTCCTCACGCTTTTGGAAGAGTAGAAACACTTCCCAGCACTAGTCTCCGCTGTGAAAAATGTGATTCAAGGATTACCTGGAAATCGTTAGAAATGCAGAATTTCAGGCCTGCCTGGCTCCCTGCTGAGTTATAAGCTGTGTTTGAAAGTCTGGGCCAACTGCAAGGAAAGGAAAGCTTAACAAGTCATCCTAGCTACTGCTTCCCTTTTGAGTCAACTGTGATGGTTGGAGATTATTTAAAATGTGTTCCTTAGCGGTTCACATCTTAGGCAAGGAGCACAGTGCAGTGACATATATATTTATGAACATGTCATAATGAAACCTGTTATTATTTCTTTTAAACATTGAAGCAATTTTTTTTTAGTTTGAATACTCACCACATATTATATCAAATATCTTAAGTATCAACAGTGTAACCAACAGGGACAAAAGGAACCAAAGCTTTTCCTTAACAATCAGGTAGGGCATTGTGGTATGGGGTGTGTATTCTATTCAACATGTCAGGGCAAGCACTTCTGGGCATCAGCAATAGTGTCTATGTTTGGTGTCTGCAGATGGGACAGATCCCTAGGAGGGGCAGTCTCTGGATGGCCTTTCCTTCAGTCTCTGCTCCACTTTTTGTTCCTGACTTTTCTTTAGACAGGAGCCATTCTGGGTTAAAATTTTGAGAAGGGTAGGTGACCCCATCCCTCAACTGGGGGCCGTGCTTATCTACTGGAGATGGTCTCTACAGGTTCTCTCTTCTTTGTTTGGTATTTCAGCTAATGTCCTCCCTGTTGGGCCTGGGAACCTCTTGGGTTCCTGGCATCTGGGACTTTCTAGTGGCTACCCCCAGTCCCCCCTCTCCCCCCCACTGCTACTCTCCTCCTTTCAAATCTCTGGCCCTCTGAACTTCTCCCCCATCTCCTCCTGTATCTGAGTGGCTAAACCGAGCTTTTACTTGGAAATAAGCTGCTTGCTTGGAAAACATTTTTTTTTTCCCCAGTACCAAACTTTGAGGTGCCGTCTATCTTTGTTACTGGAGTGTGAAACCTGTTATTTGTATACTAACTAAAATCATTCTCTCCAGAAAGCTACAGTCCCCAAAGTACTGGTATTAGCAGGTACCCCAGAACCATAAAGAGATGGGGTCCCCTGGATTTGCAGATGGACTAGGCTCATCCCTCAAGAGGAACTGTGCACCTGGGTCTCTCTCTGGTTCCTGTTTTGTGATATGATGCTGTGATACCATTAAGGCTCTCCCCAGAGGCTAAACCAGTAAGGCTACTGGAGGCTTTGTGCTAATAGATCTCTTCCTGAGGTTAACCTTCCTCAAGCATTTCATTACAGCAATGAGTGCTGAGCACTTAAAGCCTCAGTTCCCCGACCAGACCTGATCTCTCTCTCGGGGATGACTGACAACAGGACACTATTTAGTTATTTGTTGTAGGGAAACTCCACCCACACAGTCATGTGGCCCTAAGGGTTGAAGAAGACGATCGCTAACATCTCTACCCAAATCCAGACCGGCCATTTAAAAAAAACCCCTTCAACCATGCTGTGGACAGACCCATCCAGGAAGAGGCTGATCTTGTTTGTTTTATTTTTCTGTCTCCTTTTATTCAGAAAATAACATTAAAATATTTCATTCTTGTCTACATACATAATTTTTACATACCTGATTCAATATTTTATGATTCAATCTTGTATTCCACGTTTTCACTGACTAACGTTGAGATGAGCTTGCAGTCTACTGGCCCCCCTCCTTTCCCCATTGTTTTCCTGGTCTTTGCTTCCAGAGGTAACTGTCCTTAAAAACT
Source organism: Rattus rattus (assembly GCF_011064425.1). Taxonomy (NCBI): domain Eukaryota; kingdom Metazoa; phylum Chordata; class Mammalia; order Rodentia; family Muridae; genus Rattus; species Rattus rattus. The sequence goes on along the minus strand of NC_046164.1, from coordinate 87,976,727 downwards.
TAATTCACGTGCTACCAGCCTTTCTCCATCATCAGAAAAATATTCACGAAACGTATAAGTAAACGAAATTCCATTTTGGGGTCAGGTTTTCTTTCCTGTTTCAATGTGAATCTGAGCGCGTGAAGCATCCCTTCAGTTTATTGATCTTTGTCATGTCTCTCTCTCTGGGTCAGCAGGCACGAAGAGAGCATATGGTGACACTGCTGCATGCCGTGGATGTCCCATGATTCCTTCACTCCAACCTCTGATGGGTCCTCAGGTCATTTCTGGTCTTTCCAGCTGGTTCCTTACTCACAGAATCTTGTACCATTATTTTTAGCCCTTAATTGAGACGCCCGCGAGGGACATTAGCGGGTCAAAGGGTATGTAGGCTGCAGTTAGGTAGTTGCTGTAACAAATAGCCCCACATGTAATGTTTCAGCTAGATGAAGATAAACCAGCCCAAGTTACTGTCAGGTCCTCAGGAGTCTCTACGCCAGAAGAGACTATTCAGAAGTCCAGGCTGAGCGATCTCTGCGTCCATTAACAAGTGATTCCAGTGCCATAGCTGACTGAAGATATCCGGAACTCCATGTGTGTCTAAAGAAGCAGGAGCAGTATTCATGAGTGACCCATTTCTGCGAAGAGAGCACTGAGCGTTTCTACACATGTTAGTGGACAACTTCTGCAAGTGACAGCCAACACCTGACATCACCTCTAACAAGAGCACGGGTGACAAGTCATGCCAGTTGAATCAGTCTAAATAGATGAATAGATGAATAGATAATACTGTCACTTTCACGGTAACTGTCCCGCATCTCAGTGTTTCAGTATTACTGGCTAATTCATTTCTTTTGTTTTTAGTTTCCCAATTCGTCTGTTGCCTTCCTGGCTTTTGCCTAGGGATGAATTTGTTTTTATTATCTTATTTAACACCCTCTTCAGCTTGTTAATTTTACCGTGCAGTTTACTACTCTTTTTGAGGTTACTCTAGAGTTTAAGCATTCATTTTATGCTCTCAGGGTTTGGCCTGCATGTTATCTGTGTGCCACGTGCATGCAATGCCTGTGGCAGACAGAAGAGGGCGCCTGATCCCCTGGACCTGGAGTTAACAGACGGATAAGAGCCCCTGGGAATTAAACTGAGGTCTTTTGTAAGGAGCAGCCAATGCTTTACACCACGGATCCATCTCTCAGCCTCAGAAGTTCCCTGAGAATTTAAAGGCTCCAAAATATTTTTGAATCAGATGAAATAATCTTGCAATGGCTTTGAAATAATTTAACACGAGAGGAAGCGAGAGCGCATATGGAACCAGATAGTGAAGGAGCTTAGAGTCGGAGAATCCGGGTGTGAGGAATGGTGCTTTATGCTTATTTTGCAAACTCGCAGTTTTTCACTGTACAAAAGAGAAATAGCCCGTGAACCACATTGTAAAGACGATCTCCGATGGCTTGCAGTTCAGCTCCAAACCCTGTCCATCCCATTTTCTATAATATTCCCCCAAAGAGGTCTCTAGCATAAGGGAGCTTCCAGGCTTGAGGAACATAGCACATATTGTGGGGTGGATTTTCAGTTTCACATAAAACGAGCGTTGGCGTTGAGCCCGCCATCTCTGAGGCTTAGTGCTTACTAACAATGTCAAGGGCAGTCTGCTCTTTCTTTCTTTGTGCCTAATACTTTAGTACCTTTAAAATGGGTTTTTACCACATGCCACAAGGCCAGCCCCTTGCTCCTTCCCTCGCTCCTGAGTATTCCACACAAAGAACGAACAGATAAGATGGAGTTTGGATTGATACCAGATGCCAGGGGTTAGGCTCAGTCTTCTATGGACAGTATTTCACAGAATTCCCTTAATGACCCTGTGGAAAGTTACAATCATCATGCCATGGTCTCAGAACAAGAAAAAGGGTGCTCGGAGAGCTTATGTATTTCCACAAGGTCACATAAGAGTAAGTAAGGGACAGGCTTAGCCAGGGTTTGATCCGTGGGCCACTGGACTCTGAAATGTGAACTCCACTGTGGAGTTCACATTTATACAGATTAAGTTAGCCTCAGGCCCTTTTGGAGTATTAAAAAACAAGCAAAAGAAAAAAAATTAAAGGTAATGAAACAAAGGAGGTTGGGGATATGATCAGTTGGCGGACCGTTTGCACGAAGCTCTGGTTTCTATTCCCAGGGCTCAGCTAACTGGATGTGGTGGTCACAGACACCAAGCCCAGCACTCAGGAGGTAGAGACAAGAAGACCAGAAGGTTGGGGAGCATCCTCAGGTACTCATTCACGTGCGACATGAGGGACTCCCTCTGCCACATGCGGCATGGCTTCCAGGGACTTGGAGCTGACAGAGCCACGAGAGAATGAGGAAAAAAAGACAGACACAGATAGAACTGTAGGGTCAGGTGGTCTGAATTCTCTGTGGCCCCCAGGAAGCTTGGTGTGTTTACTGTGCACAGTTGAACAGAGAGGCAGGGTTTATCGTATGAAGCTGGATCAAGGAGAGAGGTTTAGCTGATCTCAGTAGCAGTCACTGTTAGGGGCCGTCTTCAGGCCCACACTCTGTCCCCCGAGAAAGGCTTTGACATCCCTTTGAGCATGGGGTTATGAGGTCCTTGACATGGCTGTGCCATGCAAACCACACACATACATTCAGGGTTCCGCTCACTCGAGCAGGGCCTTCTCTGCTCTCACACGTCTCAAAACCAAAAATCAAACCCTCAGCCTGCTTTCTTATAGACTCCAGGACCACCGGCCCAGGGATGACCCATGAAGAAAGGGTTGAGCTCTCCTCCGTCAATCACTAATGAAGGACATGTCCTTCAGGCTTGCCTACAATCCTATTGGGACATTTTCTTTCTTTTTTTTTCCTTCTTCTTCTTTTTTTTTTTCAGAGCTGGGGACCGAACCCAGGGCCTTGCGCTCGCTAGGCAAGCGCTCTACCGCTGAGCTAAATCCCCAACCCCTTGGGACATTTTCTTAATTGAGGCCTCCTCCTCTCTGACGATCCTAGCTTGTGTCAAACTCACATTAAAATGAGAACAGGTGGGGAGAAGGTTAACTTACAAGAAAGGGTTTATGCAAAACCCACGTGGAAATCCCCCATCACACAACACAGTTGGAAATATAATTGGAGGGATGTAGGTTGATGTCATTATGCAGGCGAAGGCAGGAACAAGATAAAACGAGGCCTGTCATTGGATGAGAAGAAAGGGATGGGAACAGAGGTTTTAGAAGGAGAGGGAAGAGCAGAAAGGAGAAGCAACATGGACACAGACGTACACGATCCTCACCATGCATCTCCACATAGTTACAGGTTGTTATGACTATTTCTTAAGGGACGGATTTCTATAGGCAAATTTATCTTATCCAGGTGGGCAGTCTCTATCCTTATCAACTGCTTGCAAATTAATTGTGTGGATGTATTATATGTTGAGTATTTAACATAAATCTGATTGTTGGGTTACGTCTGGTGAGTCATGTTTTCACTGGGTTGTTGTCTGTGACAGGAAGCCGTGCTAGGCTATAGAATACTTGGGGCTAGCATGGCGTGGCTCCATGCTAGCATGACCTGCAGAATGCGATGTGTGTGTCAGGCGTGGTAACAACCCGCCAAGGAGACAGCGTGTGAAAGCGGCTGGCAGAGAATCAGCTAGAGCACATGGATCAGCGTGCAGCGGGAACGCGTGGAGTGGGAATTCTCAGGAACTGGTCGTGAGCATTTTTCACTCATACCCCAACAGAGGGATAATAGAATACCTTTGATAGGAAAGGAATGGGGAAGATATGGGGCTTAAAATATGAGGCAGGGATAAGGGAGGGGGATGGGAGGATCATAGTGGGTTAACAAAAGCTAAGGCTATATGAAAAATCCTATGGAAACACCATTGTTGGTAAGCTAACTTCAAATTATAAAGATGATGATGATGATGATGATGATGATGATGATGGTGATGACGATGATGATGATGGCAATAAAGAGTTCCAACAGTGGTACCCAACATAGGTAGGTAATGCTGCTGACAGACATGGGTGATTAAAATCACAAGGCATATGCAAGGCATAACCCTTTACAAGCTACTGGTCAAGGAGGCCCCAAAGATCTCCTAAACAACACAGACTGTTGCCATTGCTCCTGGTTGCACGGTGAGAGCCTGCTATAGAAGATACAACACGCTTTGCCTGCAGGACATAGAGAAATCAATCTCAAATTGTCCAGGAAAATTCCTCCACGCTCATTAGCTTTCACAGTGCCAGAAGGTGCTGTGTAGGCTGCTAGGGAAGACGTCTTTCTTTGCACGCTGCAATTCTGACCTGCCAGGAAAGCTGTGCTCACTGGGGCTCTAGTGGTATGGATTGTTATGGGGTAACCAACCATTTTCTGAAAGCATTTGAGATCTGTTCCACAGAGGCCATTTCATGCCTGGCACTGTAAATCTAGGCTGGGAAGTGAGTCCTAGGCCCCAAGGGAGAACATACTGTTGTTTTTCTTCTAAATGGTCATGCTGTCAAATTGCTTCTAGATACTTACCCGTAGACCCGGGCTGTTCTCAGAGCTGGTCTGAGAAGCTTTATGCAATGGGCAGTAGTCAGTGCAGAGACTCACAGTTGGGAATAAATGACTGAGTGCTTGACTCTAAACGAAACATCCTCATCCACAGCCACCTCCACCCCACGCTCACCAAGGCTCAGGGAAATCTAAGTAGAGGAGGTAGGAAGAGTGTGAGAGCCAGGCGATGAGGAGAAGGTTGTGAAATGCTGTCTCCTGACCACGACATAGTATTACAGTCATCAACTCACAGCCGCTGTGCTTACCTGCCCAAGATCTGCCCAAGATCAAGTCAGACAATGTCTGGCAGGGCCCAGACCTTAGAACACCCTGAGGTCTTAGCACAACTAACTCCATGATAGAAGTGCTGTTCAGGCTGAAGACTCAGTGTGCAGACGGCACCACCTGACAAAGTAAAAACGAAGACAGAGTCCATCAAAGTCCATATTTCTGGGAAGGACTCTAAATGCACTACTGACCTTGGTCTTTGGCTTTGGTAGTTCCACTCTGGCTAACTGTTCTTGTTAACCAAAGTATGTTCACTAGAATATGTACTTAAAAGTTCAGCCTGAGGAAGATGAGGGGCTACCCAGGGATCCCAAATACTCAGTGTAGTCACTAGCCTACAAAGACTTTCTATTGGCTTAAACCCATCTCTAAGCTAAGGGGATACCCCACAACTCATAGACTGGGGAGGAACGCTCCAGACCAATAGCTCACTGAGGAGCTACTGGTAACTGCTATGTGGAAGGCGAGCCTCTGCTAGGTTATCTGTGTTCCAGTGGATGGTCCCACATCCGTGCATATCTGGACTCAATGGATTTGAAAAATAAGGATAGGACATGAAGTTAGGAGGGAGACATTAGGGGGCATCCAGGAAGATTTGGAAGGGAAAAATGGGGAGTGGATATGATCTTATTTCATTGCATGTATCTATTCTCAAAGAATAAACAAAAGTAAATAAAGACCCATAAAAGGTCTCCGATGAAAACAAACGACTGGTTATTTGTTAGCAAAGGCTTTGTCATCGACGGTTGGGACTAAAGGCTCAAAACTCTTCCTCAGTTCTCACAGTCCCTGCTACTCAGCCGTAACAAGGTTTCTGTTCACAGAAACCCCAGCAGTTGACAGTCTCCCCAGCAAGCCTGCTTAGAGGAGCAGTGAGACCGGTACTCACACACACACAGGAGAAAGGGTGGGTGGGTAGACTGGGGTCCTCCTGGACACTCTACTGGGACCATTAAGGTAGAAAATCTGGACATTGTCTGCCTACAGAAATAGTTCCTTTACAGCGGACATTGAACCTGGGTGCTCTTCCATTAATGAGTTTACTCAAAGAATCCAGAGAGCTAATTTACAAGATTCATTCATTCATTCAATGCACATGAGTGTTTTGCCTTCATGCATGTATGCACTGCATGTATGGGTGGTGCCTGACAAGGGTGTTGGATCACCCGGTGAGAAAGATGCTTGTGAGCTGTATGTGGGTGCTGAGAACTGAACCCAGATCCTCTGCAAGGGTAGTAAGCTCTCTCAACTGTTGAGTCACCTCTTTAGCCCCTCAGTGAGTAAACTGTTTCCTTCCTTCCTTCCTTCTTTCCTTCCTTCCTTCCTTCCTTCCTTCCTTCCTTCCTTCCTTCCTTCCTTCCATCTTTGAACTATAGTCAATTGATTCTTTAACCTGTCGACTGTCAGTTTACAGAAAATGATACAGAAAACCAGAGCAGAGTTTTGAAGAAAAGTTGTGCCTAGCTCCACAGTGTAGCCCACCCTGTAACTCCTGCCTTAGTCTCTTGGATTCCATTGCAAATGATTTAATCAACCAGTGCAGATAAGAAAGTGGGAACCCAGGCAAGAGAAGATACTGCCTAAGTTACTATGTCTACATAGTAAGTTACCCCAGTGCTGAATAGTTGAGAACTAGATACTAATTATTGTGCCCATAGTTTACAATCTGGGAGACTCAGTGTGGGTACCACGTTTTTGCTCTCTTTGGTTCAAAGTCTAGGGGTGGATCATGTAAATGTCCACATTCTCCTATGCCAAGGGTGTCCCATAATTATACCTTTGCTGGAGGTATTGGTAGAAAGTCTAAACGCGGCTTCTCCATGGAACAAGATATTGAAATAAGAAGGGGAAATAGTGCTGCTTTTAGTATAATATTGTAATCAGAAACATAATAAGGGTAGTAGACATAGCTCACTAAAGCTTATTCGCGGATAATATAAAAATAGAAAAAATATGAATATGATTAGATTCACAGTATGTTAAACTTTCATACGAGCAAATGTAGAAGTTTGAGTGTTATCAATGGCATTTTTATTTGTATAATAAAGGTCTGAATAAAATATTAACATTTATTATGTAGATAAAGAATTATGAATGTTTTATATTAGAATTTGTATCTTTCTGTCTAAAATGGTTTATTTTTGGACGGGGAACATCTTACCGAATGAAATAAAGTCAAATTGTTGGAGAAATGTCTGCATTCTCATGTCTCCAATAGCACCATTAACAGTAAGCAAGCAGTGGGAAAAGCGTTGTCAGCTGAGGAATGGATGGGGAAATGGTGGCACACACACACACACACACACACACACACACACACACACAATCAAATAGTAGTCACCCACAGAAAGGACAAAATTGTAAATGTATTCTTTATTCTCCGGATGTAATTGTCATCTCTGAGACTTACTGCCTTTTTCTGCTAGCCTAGGCCTAGTCCTGGAAGCTTCTAGCCTCCACACAATCTTATCTAAGTCTAGCATGTTTGCAGGCTCTGAGACTTACTGCTGAATATTCTCACCATTTCTTGTTCTTTCTGAGCTACGGCTGCCTGATTCAACTCAGCTCTACTGGCTCAAACTCCTTTCTGAGCTGACTGATTCAAGCTGGCTTCTTTCTGGGCCTCTGACTGAATTGCTCTGTTTGGCCTTAAACTAACTCTGGCAATCCATTCTAATCTTCTGGCTTCTTCTCATTCCCTTGCTCGGTCTCTTCACATGTGTCTCTCTTCAACCCACTTCTGTAAAGCTCTCCTAGTAAAACTGCCTCTTTTCTTTCTCTGCCCTGCTCCCTTAAGTTGTCTCTCTCTCCAGTCTTGTGAGAATTGGGCATGTCCTATCTCCAACTCATTCTATCAAATCTTTCTCTGATTCATCACTTTGTCTGCTCCTCAGTTGGAAGTCACTTTCAAACATGGCTGCATCCGTCTGTCAATTAATTTACCATCATTATTTGGGACTAAAAGTGTGTATTAAGGGCATGACTGTGGATGAAACTGGAGGGGAAATCATTCGGGCATCTGGTGACGGATACAGAGTAGCCTTATTGATATGTGTTCTGAAAGAAATTTAGAGTGGAATGCTAGTTGCCAGAGGCTGTGGAGAAGAAGGGGTGGGGAGGAATGGAGAATAATTGTGCAGGGTGGACAGGGCTGTAGTTAGATAGGAACAAGGTGTGTTATTGCACAGTGGGGTCACTACAGAGACTCTACACCATACAGCAGGCTTAGTGATGCCCTTAGTTGTCCCAGCTCACAGGATGGTGAAGAGTTCAAGGCCAGCCTAACTTGGCGAGGATGCCTCAAGAAGCCAGGAGGTTAAAAAAAAAAGTCAGAAGTAAGGCTTTAGAATGTGTTCTGCATGAAAAACAGATGCCATGGTTAAAAGGAGATAAACATTAATCGCCATTTAAACCTTCCACAATATGTACGTGTATCAAGACGTGGCACTCCATGGTGCTATCTTTTTGTTTTAACTGTTATGTTTTTATCCTTTGAAAATACGAGAACGTCTTTTAAGCTAAGAATTAAAACAATTGTTTTTTGTTTTTTTTTTTTTGCATAAAATAAGGCATTAGAGCTGAAAGTGAAAGTGTAAAGTGAATAAAAGAACAAAGGAAAAGCTAGAAATATGCTAAAATACACGACGGAGTTTTGTTGCATTGTAGGGCAGGTATTGCAGAAAAGAAGACTTTCTCAAGAACTAGTTGTGAAAAAGACAAAGATTAAGAGGACAGGGGAGACAGGGAGGCCAGAGAAAGGAACAGACAGAAAGGAACTCTGTTGCAGCCGAGCCCACACTCCAAACGACATGGGAGTTATAATCAGAGCTGCAGTAGGAACAGAAAATGCTAAACAGGCAAAGACAGCAGAAGGTGGGTGGAGACCCTTGGGATTCTGAGTTCGCAGAGAGGTGGACTCTTGGATTCCATCCGTATCTTCTGGTTAAGCGGCTATAGAAAGTCCCTTCAGCATGCAATTCAAAATTAGTCTGTAAAGGAACAAAACCCAGGGTGATCCCTGGGCTCTCCCTAGAGAGATCCAAGCTAGAAGGCTGATTGGCTGCTCCCAATCGCGGTCCCTAGGAACCTTTGTAAAACCTTTGTAAACTCTTGCAATGCAGGGAACTGTGAACAACATGGACGGTTACTCGGAATTGTACCTTAGCCAACAGAGGAGGAAAAAATTTGGAAACAAGGAATACACGGCATGAAATGATTCATAAATACTTTTTAAAGTGTAGTTTCGATTCCACAATCGGGGGGTTTAATTGTGTCAGTTATTTTCACAGGAGTTTGTAATTCGAGGGTAAAGAGAGGGATCTGCAAGCTTCCATGATTTGTTATTCTTTGTCGGTTTTATGCATATTTTATTTTACGTGTTTGGTCCTTTTGCCTACCTGTGTGTCTATGCACCATGTACATGCAATGCCCTTGGAGGCTAGAAGAATGCATAGGATTCCCCCTGGAACTGGAGTTACAGACCGTTGGGAGCCGCCTTATCCTGCTGGGAATTGTCCAATGTTAGCTTGAAGAGCAGTCAGTGCCCTTCACTACTGAGCCATCTTTCCGAGCCCTTAGTCCGGTTGTTTTTCAACCTCAGGAAATGATTGGATAATGCAGTAGGCCCTTCAAAACGATGTGGGTGGATTCAGCCTGTCAAGAATATTGAAAGAGAGAAAACTGTGCAAAGATTCTTCTTATTGTTGTCTCCCGACAGTGCAGTCTGTCCGCCCCTTGGACAGCATGTGCACTCTCAGGAACTTTGAGCAGTTTAGAGCTCATCGACGCATAGGTTTGATGCAAATCGTCACCAGTTTATATTAAGGCCGTGGGCATCTGAAAGCTTTATATCTCAAAGAGTCTGGGAACAAATCCCTCAGGGAGAACAACGCGTGCCCTCATATCTGATGGTTTAACTAGAATCTCCTGCTACCTAAAACTCCCAAACCCACCTTTCGGCTGTAAAACTAGGGCTTCAGTATGACCATGGCAGGGAGGTGGTGTTTGCAGAAGTACAAAACCAGGAAAGTATTTTCTTCATCCTTCCACTGAGAGAGATTTTTCCCTTCAGTGTTCTAAAAGCCTTGCATTGACAGAGAACTCTAATAATAATTTTATGCTTCTCAGAGCTCATTTTGAATGACCTGAGTGTATGGGTTTTTTTTTTTGTAATTATGAAAAATGAATAAAATGCCAGTGGCATATACGATCTGTGATTAAGATCCTCTTTATAGCGTCTTCCAACTAGGACTTGTGAATGACTCTTCTTGGGTTAATTGTACTTAAAATCAGAATATGTAGTACAATCTTAACTGTGTTAAATTATGCATAGAAAAAGAACGTTAAAGAAATAACATAGTAAATTAGAGTAGCTGTGTGGTGAGCTTCTGGGGGAATTTTAATTTTCTTTATGCATTTGTATATTTTAGCAATTTCGGACAATAATATACATTGCATTCTTTTTCCAGAAAGTGCCATTATTAAAATCAATATACATAATTTTAAGTATCATATGACATCGATTGTGAAAATATTATATAGGGGAGTAAGGTTGAGAGGTGTAGGCTATTGTATTACATGAGTAGTTTTCCATGTTCACATACAAAAATGACTATAAGTTCTTTTCCTTTCTCTCTTTCTTTCTTTCTTTCTTTCCTTTTCTCTCCTTTCTTTCTTAAATCTTTCTTTCCTTTTCTCTTCTTTCTTCCTTTCTTTCTTTCTTTCTTCCTTCCTTCCTTCCTTCCTTCCTTCCTTCCTTTCTTTCTTTCTTTCTTTCTTTCTTTCTCTCTTTCTTTCTTTCTTTCTTTCTTTCTTTCTTTCTTTCTTTCTTTCTTTCCTTCCTTCCTTCCCTTCCTTCCTTTCTTTCTTGCTTGATTTCCTTTTCCTCCCCCTCGTCCTCCTCCCTATTATTTTTCTTCTTTTGAGATAGGGTCTCTCTCTTTGGCTCTGTAAGCCAGGAACACACTATGTAGGCCTGGTTGGCTTCCAGCTCACAGAGATCTGCTTGCGTCTGCCTCCCCAGTGCTGATTTAAGACATGCACCATCATCTCACCTTCAGGTTAGTTCTTAGCTATCTGTATGTGTCTTGTGTATTTATGCCACATTGTGCTGGTTCCTGACGGAAGTCAGGACAGAGCATAACACCCTGTAGCTGGGCTTACAGGCAGTTGTGAGCTGCAGGACATGGGTGCTGGGAGCCCAAGTGTGATCTTCTGGTAGGGTAGTCAAATGCCCTTAACCGCAGACTGAGACATCTCTCCAGCCCTCTCTCCAGCCCTCTCTCCAGCCCTCTCTCCTCTATTCTGGAAAAGGTTTTGCTTATTTCATAAACATTATAATATATCTTAATCACTACGATAATGTTTAAGTAGGATGTGCATTCTGTTTTAAACCCTCCTCCTCCTCCTCCTCCTCCTCCTCCTCCTCCTCCTCCTCCTCCCTCCTTCTCCTCCTTCTTTTGAGATAAGGTCTCACTTTGTAGCTAGCTTCCAATTCACAATCCTCAGAACCCAGTCCTCAAGTGTTGGGACCCAGCTTTATCTTTAAGGATTGAAGTAAAGTTTGTGTAAGGTGTAGACTTTTCCTCTTTTTTGTAGGTTGATTTTTTTTTTTTAAAACTAGGGATGTTCTAAACAATGGGTGTTTGCTGCAAAACTCATAATAAAATAACTTTTAGTAAAAAAATAACTATTTTTATTTCAAAATTCTTAGTGGAGAGGACTTGGAATGCTGAATGAAAGATAACTGTCTCAAGTAGTGGGCTCCAAGCACTCTGGCGAGATCACCGCACATCGCACACAAACGCTGCGATGCCGCAGTACGCTCCATGAATACGTAAACTTCTGTGCCAGTTAAAAACAAAAGTGTATTTAGAATAACTGCTTACAGGAGATAGCTATAATGAAGTCATTCTTTTAAATCCAGGTGTTATACCAAGACAGGAGATCTGAAGTTCAGACTTGAAATTCTAAACAAGGGAGTTTTAAAGAGTGAAACGTCTTAAAACTTAGTTTAATTGAAGTTATTTTTGAGACAGGCAGACTTTGAACCCATGGTTCCTCAGTTCCAAAAGGGCTGTGTTTGCTTGTTTTGTTTATTTTGAGGCAGGGTCTCACTGTGTATCCCCCAATATCCTGTAACTCACTAGGTAGACCAAGCTGGCCTTGGAATTCGAGATCTCCCTAACTCACCCCTCCAGTGCTGGGATCAAAGGTGTGATCCACTATCGCCCACCATCACCCAGCAAGAGCTTTGCATCCAACTTGTTTGTTGGACGAGGAGGCAGGAGAGGGATGGGTAGATAAGTTTCACATTTGTTTGTGAAACTTGGGGTTTCCTGGTTCTCAGCACAGTGAGTGATTGTCTCCCATTCCATGCTCTTAGGAAGAGTCCCAGTGTCAGTCATGTGGAAGGAAGGTGTGTGTGTGTGTGTGTGTGTGTGTGTGTGTGTGTGTGTGTGTGTGTGTAATTTGCCCAGCTCCATATGCAAAACGAAATATGAGCTACCTTTTGTTTTCACAGTGTTCAAAGTACCTTTGTTTCCCAGCACAGCTTCATCCATGATTCAAGCCGCATGGGGGCCATTTGGGGAAGCCCACAGTCACCAACACTCTCCTTGCTCAGAAGCCTTCTGTAGAATTCCACGGAGGAGTGAAGAGTTTGCTGGAACTTGAGCAGCTTCTAGAGTTAAGCTTGCAGTTCGCACTTTCTTCGAACTATGTTTTAGACAAAAAAGAAATAAATAAAAACTTCAGAATGTATTTGAAAAGTAACACCAGTCTCTCTGAAGTCTAGCTGGGAGGCTGCCCATAGTGGGCCCTGCAGGGTGCTGTCTTGTTCCAGGGGATGCTAGGGCAAGTCTTGTTTTCTGGAACCTGCTCTTGCTTTATGGAAGCTCTGAGACAACTTTTTTTTTTTTTTTTGAGATTCATTTGAGATTAGTCTTGAAGCCCAAAGCCACAGGGATGAGGCTGCTTTTGATGCACCAATGGATGAATTTACCTTTTCCACTAGATGGCATCAGCAACTTCAGAAGCCAGAAGCTAATTACCAGCCACCTTGGTTAGGCCCTCAATTACACCTGCGCGTCTTAAGATGTAATTGGTAATCGACTCTCTTGCGTGTTTTAACTCGGATGCCAGCTACACGGTTAAGACATTGGTATCAGCTCTCTCCCGGGACAGAAATAGCTTCTGGGAGTATCAAAATGGCAGGCTAGAATCTCATATTTCAAGCAAGACCTTTGAAAGCAACATACCACCCCACGATAAATTTAAACTAAGTACTCCTAGCTCTCCTTACCCTAGGCAAGGCAGGGAAAAGAGAGTTTTGGCTCTCTCAGCAGGGGGAGGATTTTTTTGTTATTTCTTTAGAACTGGAGGGTGAGTTCAACCGCGCAGGGGCAAAACGCACCCAGACCTGAAGACCAATCATCCGCCTTCCTGTAATTGTTCGGAGGAAACTAGGTTTTTAAATTACAAATGAAAACCTCCTCTGCCTAGAACTGATACTGTTCAAGCCTCGACTGAAGTGCTAGTCCCTTCCTATGCTCCGTGGAGCCCACTCAAGACACAGTGGGGGCGTGTGGGGATCTCGCGTATTTCCTGCGCAGGCAGTGGGGCGCTCCTTGTGGCCTCCTCTGCGGCTGTCACCATCGCTGCCCGCTGCTAGCCAGCTCTCATCATTTCTTCCTGTTGATTGGTATCACCTCGCATGCTTGGAATGTCTGCCTGTCTGTTCAGAGTGTGAACTCATCCCTCAGAATCCTGATCCGTTCGTTTCGCACCGGTGTCAAAAACGACTTATTAAATCCCGCACCTCCTGATACCCAGTGGCTGATGTGTTTCTGTCCAAACAGTAAATGACAATAAGCATATGCCGTCGGTGGCCTAGCAAACTCATTTAATTTGATAAAAATGTCACCGCAACATGCTTTAAATCGCTGTCCTTTTCATCATCGCTAATTGCTAGCTATAGACCTTTTTCCTATGCTTAATACAAGTGTTAGAATACAGCTCCTTCCAGTCTGATTAGGAATTTAAAAAAAAAAAAAGTAGAATTCCTTTTCAGTGGCAGCATTATTTCATCAAGAGATGGATTTTGCTCTTAATTAGCCAACATGCCACAAGGGAAGCTTCAGAGTCACGGGTGTGAAACAGCCTGGAGCAGGAGATCAATCTACAGGAAGAAAATGGCGGCTGGGGAATAATTGGCAGCCGGGGTGAACGTGGGCTGGTTGTAACAGGGACAATATGTTCCCTCGAATATCACGAACCTCTCCCCCTACCGCCAACTTGGCACATTTCAAACTCAACAAAAGACTAGCACTGTTTCCTGTGGTTGTCTGTCTGTTGTTTGAGACTTTTCCTTTGCCGCTTCGTTGAGGTTTGATCTGTGTTAGTCTGATAATCTGAACACTTCTGACCAGAGTAGGGGATTAGGAAATGTGTGAATTCAAATAAAGATTAAAAAAAAAGAAAAGAAAAGAAAATCAAACCAAAGCCAAACAATAACAATTCTCCAGGAGTCTGAGGGTTTTTAAAAACAGATCTGGACCTTGTCTGTATACCAGGAACAGTCAGTTAATTTGCTAAACCCAAATGGCAATTTGAAAAACCATACACCTTTGTGAATCCCTCATGAACTGAACTGAGAGAGAGAGAGAGAGAGAGAGAGAGAGAGAGAGAGAGAGAGAGATGGAATAAGAACAGGCTCCATTTGGTTATATCATCAAGACAGAAGAAAATCACGCCCTGATACCCCTGCCCCCACCGTGAGCTGGTATTTAATTTGACCTGTCGTCTGCTATTGTTTTAAAATAAACTTTTTGTCTAAAACCTGACAGTTTCGGGTGCCACACCCACCCTACCCCACAAGAGGGTATCTCTGGGGTGTGCAAATGAAGCAGAACAAAGAGAGAATGTCTGACTTTTTGCCTTCTCTTCACAAATGACGAAACGTTAGCTCTGGACCACTGTCTATTTGATTTGCGGGGTTGAGAATATATCCTCCAAGTTGTCAAAAGATATAGTCACTTTGTCATAAACTCCAAAGGATCTCCCCAGCCATCTCCCTCCCAAAATGGCTTTGATTGGCCAGCCTATAGGATACAGGCGATAGAAGACACAGATGATCTACTCGTAGATAAGCTTCGTACCAACTCGCTGTCTCAATAGTGGAGGTACAATTCAGTCTCCGGACAGTCTCAGGGTGTCACAGGTCATTTTATTTTCTCCTCTCTTTGTGTGAGAGTAATATCCCCCAACGAACACAAGAAGAAAATATCTTCACTGTGTTTTAGGAAATCCCAGCATAGCTCTTTCTGTCTGAATTGAGCAGTGTAGATAAATAATTGAAATGAACGAGGGATTATGTCAGAGTCATGCCCTGAACTCTTCTAGATCAGCACTAAAGCTGCTTCCAGTGAGAGAGCACTCCAGGTCTTCACACGCCATCTACTCTATCCGCAACCCATAGTGGTTTGGTGCCGATGAGGCACGTGTCCCACACATGAAGATTACGTGATGGGCCACGTCCTCTCTGGCTGATGTGCAGGGCACCAGGAACCCATCTAGGCTTTCAGTCAGCGGAGAACTACCTTAGTTATAGTGAAGACTGCAATTTATAGTGATATTACTTCCTGGAACGAGCTAGATGCTAGTTTTAAAGAAGAATATTTTGCGTGTTTGTGTGTGTGTGTGTGTGTGTGTGTGTGTGTGTGTGTGTGTGTGTGTGTGTGTGAGTGCACGAGTGCAGAAGCCTGAGGAGGCCAGCAGAGGCCTTGAAATGGAGATACAGTTGGTTGCAGGGTTCCTGGGACTGAATCAGATCCTCTGCAAGAGGAGTGCCTGAGTTCTCGGCTGCTGGGCAATCTCTACACCCCCTGGAATCTGGGAGCCCAGAGGGTAGTTCTCTTGATTACTTAAAATAAGTTTCTTTCCCCCTGCATAGGCAATATATAAATATATTACATTTGGTAATAAAATCCCCATTGGCTTGTCCTGGCTCACCCAGAGGCTCCTGGGTGAGGTACTCTCTTGTCTCTTTTGTCTGTTTTGGGGTTGTTGAATCAAGACTTGTCTCTTGCTTTTTTGTTTGTTTGTTTGTTTTTAAAAATCCAAATGTTGGTGGTGTCTCCTTGTATATGTGTCATTTCACATTTTTATCAGTACAGTTTTAACACTTTATGCAAAAGTTTATGGAAATTACATTTTTATAAATAATTTTTTTTAAAAAAATGCAGTTTTCTCAGTACAAATACAATACATTTCAATAGGGCGGTATATACCACAAGCTGGTGTCATGCCCCAGCTTGCTGCTTTAATCGAGCCACATGTCTGTGGAGGCCTGAGGTGGATGCTGTAGGCCATCAGCTACCCTTCTTCACTCTGCCATTCTGTCTCGGTGGCTCTTCTCTTGAAGATGCATCAGGCTCCACAACCCATTCACGAGTCTTCTCCTTCCAGGCGCCAGATCTAGCCTGGTTCTGAGAGCGCTTCAGGATTTGCAAACGTTTTTGTGCCAGCATTTGAAACATTTCGTGTCGGCATTTTATGTGTCGCTCGGCATTGGAGTGCTTAGCTTTCGTTGGCCAACAAAGTGGTTTTGAAGTCACTTGGGCCATCCTAACCCGCTTTGACAGAGCGTTCCCTAGCAGGTTCTGCTCCCGTATTCAATAGGACTGTTTGGGTGTAAAGATACAATGGCAGGTGGTGGTTCTGTGGGCTGCGGGGAAGGGCTGGTTTGAAATGGTTCCATGATCAGAGCAGGAAAATGGGTTCAGTGGCTTCGCTGCTTTAGAAATCACGAGGCAGCTTCTTCCTTTGTCTCCTCTCTGTTTTAAAGGTGGAGTTACACTATGTCGCCTACAGTGGTTTTGAACTTGTGATCCTCCCACTTCTATGTCCCCCAGACTGGGATGACCACACCGAGTCTGAATGACAATGTGGTTTTCCTCCCTAAGCACCCCTATTGGCTAGTTCTAAAAAGGATCTGTTCTAAACCCCACCCCCTCTCTCTAATTTAGCAGTTGAGAAGCTCCCAGCAAGCCTTAGTGAGTGAACTAGCTCAGAGAAATGAGCTGTTTGTTAAAAGGCCTTAATTTTTTTACCTCTTGTGTATCCATGGAGCGAACTAATTTTTTTACATCTTAGTACCAAGATGTGGAACCTCACGTGGACGTATTTGAACGTAAAAATTTAAAGCCACCGTTGCCCTAGCTACGTGCAACAGACGCCCGCACCGCCACCCCCGACCACCTGGTTAGTTTTCCGAGCATTTCTTCTGGAAAGGTTTACAATGGCTGGCTCTTGGTTTGATGTCACGTCGATAAATTATGGTGCTTGAAACAGATGCGATCTCACTGCGTGGAATTCTTCAGGGTGATGCTCATGAAAAAGTTCCCCCTTCCCCCGCTCCTTGGCTGCATTGTAGCTATGCTGTTCTGAGGTTTTATGTTGTTCATTTAGTTTCCTGGCTATTGGGGTTTTATAGTCATATTTCCTTTGTTTAATATAATTTCTTTTTTTTTCTCTTAGCTATTTTTGTTAGGGTGCCCAGAAGCTTCAGTTATGAGTGGCCGTAAAGTAAAATATATTATGATTATTACAATGATAAAGTATAAGCCTTTAAGAGTCTGGTTATATTGACCCATATTTTTTTCTTTCTCCGTCTCTCCAAGATGCGCACAGAGGCACGCTGGAGATGCAATAGAAAACAGCTGCCAGTTTCCAGCCAGAAGTTGGAAATGCAAACCCACACCTACAGCAAGAGAGCTTTAGGCTGGACTGGCTCCCAGCAGAACCGCAGCCAGAAACCTAGGCTTCTGTGGCCTGCTGTCCTCGGTGATGTGGCAGAAGACAGGCTGGAATGTCAGTCCCGGAGCCTGGCCTTGGCCACCACTGCTTGTTTCTCAACCTTTCCCAAGCCACCCGACTCCCTGGACCTTTAGTTCTCCTGTGTGTGAGAGAATGAGCATCCTTGTATGGAAGCACCAAGCTGCCTCCCAGGCACAGGCAGGGGCTCAGTGTGTATGATGTGGAGTGGACAGCCTCTCTGCTTCCTCTATTCCCTCAGTACTCGCATTCCAGCTCCTACCTCCCTGGTAACTTCAGGTCCTGAAGCAATGCCTATATATATATATCTTACTCATGTCACTCATGACGCTTGTCCTTACAGTCACAGATCTTAAGTTATACCCCGATTGAACTCCAGTCCTGCTAGGTGTCTAGCAGTAAAGAGGGACTGATGACCTCTTAGTTGTAAGGTAATGGTGATTCGCGAATGTCATTCCTACAGTCAAGAGTTTACAGTAGTAAAGGTTTTGCTTCATTCTGCTGGGCAGTAAAGACATCAAAAGTTACGGGAACGTCTCTCTAGCTGTGGAATGTGGACATCATAAGCCATTTCCTTTTAACGGAGGAAGAGCGCCTGAAACCTTTTGAGTCACATCCTAGAGTTAGCTCATGAAGTCTTTCCATCCATAATGATCTCCTCTTGTCCTGGGATGGAACTGTCCTCCACAATTTTGTGTCCGTGTGAAGCCTGAGAACACGACACTGGTCTGTGAGAACAGAACCAAGTGATGATGAGGTCATACTGGATTAAGGTAGGCCCTCGCTTCCGCATGCTGGTGACCTCATGAGAAGAGGATTATTGGTACACAAAGATGGCGTCAGGCCATGTGGGGCAGGCAGGGAAACTGCAGTGGTGCAATCTATAAGCCAGAGAATGACCGAGACACGGATAAACACCAGGTGCTGCAAAGTGATCTTCCCCCAGAGCCTTTGTGGGGGAGCAGGGCCCTCTTAACAACCCACCTAGCTCTGAAGACCTTGGAGAGAAGAAGCCACTTACTTGGTGGGACTCTGGTAGATGCCCAGGTCAGAGGTGGCGTCTTCAGCTGGAGAGAGGATGCACATAGGCTGTAGAGGGGACGGTGTTCTTTCTAAGAGCTGATTAAGTGCCAAGTGACAGATTACCAGGACCAGTGGCAACATATCCCATTTTCGGCATTACTCGTTTCATTTTGAGTCTCTCTGAGGGAAGGTGAGATTTGAATGGGTCACTGGCCTTTCAAGGAACTATCAGTTTTCATACAGAGGGGAATTCCACCCCTCTGTATGGAACGGGGTGGGGGTATGGTTTATTTGGTAGATTTTTGATGCTTTCACACGGGGCAGAGAGGCCTCCCTCTTGGAGACAAAGGCGACTTTCACTCATTTCCTATAGGGAAGGAAAGAATTGTGACGCTCTTCTAATTCGAGGATCTGAGAAAGAACTCTTTAAGCACTTGATAATTTGTTTCCAAATGTTAAGGGATAGAATTCAGCAAAAGAGGCTATTTTGTGTCCAAATAGAGGCAGTCCCTACTTGATCATTTGAAATAGCAGAGAATAGCTGTGTGCCGAACCAGTCCCTGAGCAAACATCTCTTGAGGGCTGTTAGGAGGAGGGCACTCTGATGGGCCCCAAGAAGACTGATCACTGCTCTTAGGGACGGTGAGGGGGCAAAGACAAGCTTGGAAGCGTGTGATGACAGAAATATCTATAAAATGCCCCTTGGTCCAAAGCCAATAGCTTTATGTGATGGGCAGAGCCCTTTACTGCCCTGGATGTAGCTTCTGAGGCTGGTACCACTTTGCAGGTGAGGATACCAAAGCCTGGAAGAGGCTCGTGTGGCTTGTGCCTGTCCTTCAGGTAACTGAGTGACGAGGCAGAGATTCTTCTCTGAATGGGGCCCCCAAAGACTTTTCTTATTCATCCAAGAGATGACTAGGACACAGGTGGAAATGAGCTCAAAGGCTCGACTTTCTGGCCATGAATCTAGTACTTGTGTGCTGCTAATTGTGCTAATTGTGAACACGACTTGCTGCTTGGTTTTGTAGAATGACAGCACCTGCTTCACAGTGTTGCCATGGGAATGACATGGTACAATGCAAGCCGGTCTTTAGAAAAGGGCAGCCCGGAGTGTCAGTCTTCCTTGCTGGGGGTTTCTATGACCAGAGAGCTGGGAGGAGTAGGGAGGGACCCAGGTCCTTTGGTTGAGACCTAGCATGCAGACCAAGCTCTGCCTCTTGCATGGTGCCTTGGTCCTGCTTCAGGCACTCATCACTTTTGAGGTCAACCGGGAGATGAGTGTGTGGGAGCTTTGAAGCTGTAGAAATGGATCTGGCGAAGATTGAACATCGGTGGACTGACCTTCACGCAGCCCCGTTGGAAGAGTGCTTTAGGCTTTCTGTGAGGCTGCTGGAGCATCTTTCAGTGTATGGTAGACAGGGTGCAGCTCATAGAGCAGGGTTAAAGGTGTGTAGAAAGCCCCCCTCAGCAGAAGTACCTGCAGCCCACGTGGGCTAGGGAAATAGCAGCTTTTTACTAATACCAGTGTTATTTTGTATCTGCTAGTGGTTGGAGACACTTTACCTCAGATAACTTAAGCATACAGATGCTGGCAAAGTGTGGAAAGGGGATGATCAATTTACACCACGGGCAATTTTTCCTGGCACTAGGAATGTCCAAAGCTACTCAGACTAGTGCTGTTTTGAAATGTAGAGCCTTGAGCTTCGAGCCAGTGCTTGGTTAAGTTCTGTGTAGCCTTTAAACTTTGATTCAAATATCGCCTCCTCCAGGGAGCCTTGATTCTTTTGAGGTTAACAGCCACACTTCCCAGCACCCCTGTTTTAGTACCTGCTGTCTTGACCTCTTTTTTTTTTTTTTTTTGGTTCTTTTTTTCGGAGCTGGGGACCGAACCCCGGGCCTTGCGCTTCCTAGGCAAGCGCTCTACCACTAAGCTAAATCCCCAACCCCTGTCTTGACCTCTTTAAGAACTTTCCCCCTTTTTACTCTCATGACCACCACCATGTTCCTAGTGCCGCGGACTCCCGCACAAGTGTAGGTATCACCAGGTGAGGGAAAGGGGAACAGACGGGAGAGCTGAGGATTGCCGACAATAAAGAGTCTTGTTTCATATTTTTGCTTCAAGCAATTTGTTGCCAATATGGGCTCTCTTTATAACAACAATTCGACACAAAATAGCTCCCTTCCTCCATCCACAGCTAGGGAAACTGCAAAACTCAAGCAGTTCACTTTCCTTTCTTGGCAGTGGGAAGGGAAGCGAATTCTGTCTGGTCTGGGTATAGGAGAGCAAGGGGCCCTTCTATGCTCCAGGAAAAGTGAGCGGCGCTCAGGCCTGGGCCTCTGAGGCTGAGGCTAGTGTTCTGGGAGAGGCTTGGCATCGGCACCTACAGCTCTGGGCCATCTGTGCCTGTAAGGATTCAAATGACCTTCTAAAGCTCTTGGGCAGCTTCGGGATAACTCCAGAGTCCAGGAAAGATGTCAAGGGTAGACGACCTTCTTTTGTTCTCTCAAAGCTTTTTTTTTTTCTTTTTCTTTTTCTTTTTTTTGCTGTTGTTGTTTTGGAAGACACAGCATTCCGAAACAGAGCAGACGGGCTGTAAAGTTGCAGATTTTGTTTGACATTTCTGCTCTGCGCGGGGCAGCATCCTCTCTCTCTACACTGGCAGCATCAGCCCTTTCCTTAATTCAAGCCAAGGCACAGCCGTAAAGCAGGCTGACAGGCATAATGTGTGGTAGGCAAGTAGAGTTATTTGTTACCAGGAGGGCTTAGAGCACGAAGTTCATCCTGAACAGAAGAGTGTAAAATACTTGGCTTGCACGAAGCAGTGAATGGAAACCTGTCTGGTGAGAGCATTTGATGCTGGGCAGGTGGCTTCTTGGCCCATTGGTAAGCTACTGCTCTATTCCCTGATGGAAACCGACCGGACAAAACCTAAAGGAAATGGTGCCTTGAAATCTCGAGAGCCTGGACCACTACAAACCCCACTCTGAGGGGGGCAGGTCTATGGAAGGTGAGGCTATTCCCTGGGCTTGGGGGTGAAGTGAGCACATGAAGTTAGGGGGCAGACACATGTGGGTTAAAAACAACCCAGCGGGTGCCACTTACCAGCTGAGGGATATAAATCCTCCCCGAGTTACATTTCAAGTGAAATAAATAAACCATACTTTACCTGCTGGAAGAGTTTAAAAAGCCTGAAAACTGTGTGTGCTTAGAATCCTCTGGCCCCTCTCCGGGTCCACTTTGCCCTCACCTACGCTCATTGCCCACACCGCATCCATGTTACCCTTGTGTTTTGTGCAACGGCACACACAGAACGTACCTTCCTACCTCCCGTCTTTCATTACCCAAAAGGCATCACATAATATGCACTGCCTTGCCTTTTCCAGTTCATGGTATCAGACGCAAAAATTCATCTTATTTTTTATAGCTGCGTATTATGCCACTGTATAATGGAGTTCGTCCAGCCAGCACCCATCGCGTCTCTAGTCTTTTGCTATGAAAAGGTTATGACGGCGGCTTGGGGGATAAAGCGCTTGTCTGGAATGTGCAAAGCCCTTGGGTTGATCCCTTGCACTATAAACCACCCCCGCCAATGCAAACCTTATGTATTTATGTTCGGTGTGGGCTAGCGCGTCTGAGGGGTGCCTTTCCTGAGGTGAACGGCATGTGTGATTTTCACACAGTCAGAACCATGTGGTGCGTAAAGATTGCTTGAGGAGTTTACTTGAACTGAATGGTAGTTGGGGTGATGTTTATTATCTCACGCTGAAACAGTGTAGGAAAGATGCTCTAACTCAACATAGAACTTACTTCTCAGGGACCACTGCAGTTACTGAGAGCCAGGACTCAGGTCAGCCGGCTCCCTCTGAAGTTCAGCATCCCATCCAGGTACCATCCAGTTAGGTCATGTGAGCCTCAGCCCCCATGCCCTGTGAGATGCCCACCTTGTCAAGCGGTTGTGAGGATAGATAGCCCTTCATAAGAAGGGGCTGTTCACTGCTGTTAGAGAGAAGGCTTCAAGCCTGGCTGTGCTTTGGTCTGGGGAACCTTTGAATCAGAGCTGACTTATAGTGGGTAAGGAGCCTCTGGCTGAATGCTAGCACAGAGGCTTCGGTTAGTTCAAGCCTCTGTTTGGTCTCCATCACGAGCATCTCCAGCTATTTTAGCTGACCTGTGACTGTACTTCTAAACAAGTGGTTTGGTTTTGTCTTGGGGACATATGGATCGTACAATGGATTGGGTTTCTTTCTTTTAACATTTATGCTAATAGGCTCAGAGCCAAATTTGCTATACTTTTCTGACCAGTGTTTAGACCTCGGCAAATGAAAGACAAGCCGCTTTCTTGCAGAGTTGTCTGTACTGTTGTAGAGCCTGAGTACTTACAACGATTCTAATAGCTAGATCACACCCCATACCGATGATGCCAGGATGTGGGCACAGGACTCAGGCATCAGGATGCAGAAGATCCTCAGAGGGATAGATGCACAGGGCTCTGTTATGGGCTTCTCCAGTCCTCCTACCCTTAGCTGAGTCACGGTCTTCTTGTCTGTACTTTTCCGTGTCAGTACAAAGTATCTCCCATCACCTCCCGTGCAGGAAATAATACGTGGCTTCTTAGGAGCCAGCGACATCCAGATGTTTGAGAATAAAGACAACGAGGGAAGGGAAAGGACCAGGGCTTTCTCTAGGGAAGAGTAACTTATCCATGTATCATTTATTTGCATTCAGCAAATATTTATGAAGTGCTTGTTATGAAGCTCCTGGTTTTTGGAGACGGCAATTACCTCAGTTTTGGTAAAAATAATTACTGATAGTGATTCTTTCTAGCAAATATGCCCCTTAGATATATGATATATGATAACTTTAGTTCGTTTCTTTTCCACTCCGGGGAGAGCAGAGCTTGCATTACTCAGGGAAGCATCATCACATGTGACCGTGGTAAAGAACCCAGAGGCGCCTTATTACTGGGCGGTGATTTGGACTCAGGAAAGCCAGGTATTTATATGCTGAGGCAAACTAGCGAATGCTGGCTTATGGATCTCATCACTTGACAAGCCTCTTTGTCAAATGAAATGGTAGCAGACGAGGGTATCATATGAGACAGCCTCAGCCTGAGACTCTTACCTCCCACTTAGAGCAGCAGACTCAATGGAGGAGTGTAGGGGCCTGGGCTGGGCTGCCTGAGGGGTCCTGTTAAGCACAGACTCTCCATCCTCAGAAGTACAGACCCATCGTGCTCTGAGCCTGCTTTCTTGCTGGCAGAAGTCTAGAGGATCCCCCTAGGGAAGACCACGCCGGGGCGAGATGAGGATGGAGAAGCAGATCTGGGGGCAGTGGTGACAGCGTTTGCTCAGGATTCACTGATACCCTCCCTTATAATAAAGAGCTCCTCTATGACAGAAACCAAGCTGGAGGAACACCAGGCAGCATGCACCCATTATCTCCAGCTTCCGGTCTTACTTCTCCATGAGAAGTGCGAATTCTATGCTGAAGGGCTACCTTTGCTCAAGGGACGAGAACCGTTGTAGCTAAATTCAGAGAGGAAGACAATTTGGATTTCTTCTGCAAATGGGTGCTCTCTCAAGGCTCCGCCTTGTAAAAGGCAGTAGAAGTCAGCCAGTCAGGCAGCCAGTCAGGCAGCCAGGCAGAAGCAGCAGCAGGGGCTCCACTGTGAGACCAAGGACCTTCTCAGCATGTGTCCCTCGCAAGGTGGGAAAACCTGAAACACTCCCCAGCGGGGTCAAATCTATGGGAGAAAATTGAATATTATTTCTCCTCAGGTCCTCCTAGGGAAGCATGCTTTCTCTCGGATCTCCGCTTTGTTCTCATTTTCAAGTTCTTCGGTGGCCAGCCGAAGCCTTTACACTGTTCAAAACGAAATTAGAACCGAGATGAGAGTGGCCAAAGATGACATCGAAAAGAGGTGGGAATTGGTGGCCGCCTCAGGCTTTCCCAGCAGGAGCTGGAAGCCCGTGGGATCAATAGCATCAGCTCAGTCTGGGGCCTGTGGGGCAAAGCAGAACCACACAGCCACTGGGAGGCCTGGCTTCTTCTACAGGGCGTCCCAGGGAGAGCTCTAACCACACCCCTTCCTCTCTTCTAGGCCCTCCAGCCCTTAGCAGAGACCCAACAGTGTAATGCCCTTCCTCCAACTGGGAAGAATGTACACCTTTGGTGGAACAGGTTTTCAAACCAAAAGGCTTTTGATGTGCTGAAGCAACGAAGACGCCTGCTCTCTTGAGAGGGGTCGGTATTGGCCTGACCTGACCACAGGGATAGGTGGGGGCTTTCACTGCATCCCTAACAGATCCCGTTACCTCCAGAAGCAAGGGCCAGAGTGGCTACTCAGGTTTCTCTCAACCAGGGGAGCGCAGCCGAAGCGGCTCCCTGTCAACACCCTGAGAAGGCTTGGAACAGGCCCCTTTTCTTGACAGAGTTGTCGGGCCTGTGTAGCTGGGCTCTGCCAACACCAGTGCTCCCTTTCGCACTAACGTAAGGAAGCAATCAGGACAGGAAACCCGAAGAACTTGGAATGTAGTCTTTTTAGGGTACTGCTGGTGTGTCGGAACACAGCGGTAGGCCAAGGGTGCTACAGACCTGGCCTGGTCAGGCACCAGAGCGTCACTGGAAACATCTCGCTCACTGTCTGTGAGACCGACTCGGCCCTTTTCCACCTCAAAAAAATTTTTGCTGTAATCAAGTGCGTTCTTCCTTTGGTGTCATTCCCTATGGTTTATGTAGAAAGGATGTGGAGTTGTAAAGGAGAAGTGGGGTGAAACCAAAACACACAGACAGAAACCCCCCTTGGCATCTCCCAGCCGAGCCTCGTTTTCCCGGAAGAGCCGATAAAGAACAGCTTGGGTTTTCTTTATGCGGCTTGTCTGCAGACGACACTTGAACTAAATATTCCCTTTCATCTTGGTGACAGAAATATGATTCCATAATTCTTTGTGAAAATGTAGATATACTGCCGTAGTTACACTGAGTTCGGTTTAAGTGGCAAATGCCTACTGATAGAGACTTAATTAAAGATACAGTAGCAGTAGGAGGTCATTACGGTAATTACTGTGCCGGCTTTATTGTGGGGACCCCCGTCCTGAATTGTAGCCGCACATTATCATTGCATAGGGTCTTGGTTTGACGAGCCAGTCATCTGGGCCAGCCTCCTTGGGCATTCGTTTACTGTGCAGCTGCTGCTTTTTTGCAGATACCCTTGTTCCACTTTATTTTAGTGTAGATTTTGTGCCTCAGTTAAAATATATGATCGAATAAATCAGTGGTTTCCCTACAGGGACATCTGTTTCATCTCCATCTGGATACAGCGATAGTGGGATGGGAAGGATTAAGAAGGTGGCCAGGGACGTTTGTCTGTGGCTATGTGTCCGTAAGTCTAATAGTGGGGAATTCTGAGACCTTGGGCATCAGAACTTAATCTTTGCCTGGGATAGAACAATGGGTGGTACAGTGTGAAAGTAGAGAAGGGCCTGGCTCTAGAGGGCTTGTAAGAGATACAACTGTTGTGTCCTAAAGGTCTGAAATTCCAAGTCCATCACATGACTTCCAGGACACTGTCCCCAGGCCAGACCTCAGGCCCATGGTCTTTATGGGAGGATAAAGCTCCCAGACTTTAAGGAAAGGGACAGGGTCTTGAATAGGCCTTGCACATCGGAGTGTTGGTGTCAAAGGACAAGAGTCACCGTGGTTAAGAAAATGTGGTTAAGGACAGTATCACCACCATTAGGGTTATTAAAAGTTAAATAATGTAGTGGAGAAATGGGCCAAGCATAGCAAGGTGCACAAAGATGTGGGTTCTGCCTCCTAGAGTCCCAGGCATGGGAGTTGGTGGTTGGACAGTTTACCTGTTGGTTACAGGGGTTGACTTTTCACTTCATCTAAGGTCACTCTTTTGACACTATCCCTAGAAATTCCCTTCCTAAATGCTTCTTCAGTGGAGATTTCTATCGGGCCAAAGAGAAGCATGGGTCAAATAGGGTGATACTAGAACGAGTTGAGCGTATCCAGGGGGCGTACTTCTGAATGTGCATATAACAAAAAATGAAAATACCTGTGATGTTGCTATTTATCGGAGGTGACAGTGGATGTACATACTTAGGAAATGGATTGTTTGCTGACTTTTTCCATAAAAATTAAAATTTGGCTCAGTATCTAGCACTTCAGGATGTAGAGCATTTTAAAATGTTTCTCAGAACTGATCAGTGCTTTGGTTTCATAGTTGCTGATACTGAGGATGCCATCTTTTATACACAGGTGACACAAAATGACAAACGAGCATTTGAGGGGACTCCAGGAGCTGTTGGAAAGTCTGTTCTAATCCCAAGTCAAAACTCACTAAGTGGGTCTTAGAAAAATGAAACTCGGCAACTCAGGCAGCATTTAAAAGAAATTAACTATGTAACAATACAATCTAAAGATGTATTCATTTGACACGTATTGGGGAACAATGGTAGGAAGATATTAGAGTCTTTGTTTTCTGTAAACTATTACCTGTCTGTGAAAGCAGAAAGCATCGTCTGTCTCAGAGCTGAGCCAAGCTAGTTCAAGCAGTGTGAGGGGCGTCACGTGCTGTGTTTTGGTGGCGCACACAGCCCAAAGTAGTCAGAGCCCATGGTCAGAACCAAGGCTGTGGTGAAGCTGTATGATACAATAGGCTTGAATTTTGAATGAGATTTTGGTTATGGGGTGTTCAAAATCATTTCCAATCTCTCATGACTTCTGCACAACAGTCAATTGCGTGACTCCTTAGGAGTGCATGATCCATGAGGCTGTGTTTCACATGAACAATGGCTTGTCCAGGAATGGGCTCCTTGACCTTGTCCCGGGAACTCTAGGTACAGAGGTTTCGAGGAAAGCACAAAGGACTCTTTTGTGCCCTGATGAGGTCCTGGATCCTAACCTTGAGTTTCTTGGCTCCATCTGTTAGTAAAGATGTTCATTTTGGGCAACTTCATAGACATATTGGGATTTTTCAGTCTTCCCATTGGAATGAGTTTCAACTTTGCCTGATTGACTCATTTACTGACCTCTGGACCAACTTTGATATGCTGGGTATCTCTTCGGTCATCTGTCTCCACCATACCGTATTCTGCTAGTGCGTGGGGCACTGAGCTTTCTTAAAATGACAACAATTCTCAAGGGAATGACTTATGTGTTTTGTACCATTGAAGGAGTATGTTCCAGAAGGGGAATATTCTTAGGTAGAGAGTGGAACTGGAGTGGTAGGTTAGAAAAAGGATATCAAGTACTTGGGGACCCCAACACCTTGTTCTTTGATAATTTGGACAACCTCCAGAAGCCCATTAAACAATAGGACCAAATCGACATTTGTAGATCTATTATTCTGTTGTTCTGTTGAACATTCATCCAAATAGACTACATCCTGGTCCGTAAAACCAACCTAAGAGAATGTAAAAGGTTTAGAATAATATTAATTATGTTCTTATACAAAAAAATGTACAAACTCATGGAAACTAAGTAATATGGTTGTAACCAATATATGGGCCAAAGAGGCAATGGAGGGAAATAGCCAACACCACGGGGAAAAATAGAACAAACGCCACATCAACCATTTTAGATAGAATGCTGCCAGAGGAACCCACCTCTAAATGCTTATATTAGAAAAAGATCTCAAATCCCTAATGTGAGCTCTCTAAGAGCTTAGAAAAGTCAAAACGAAATAAAATGAAAACAAAGAAATGAAATGACAGAGTGCAAAAGTCAATAAAATAGAAAAAAAAAGATTCAGGAAATAATATGGAAAAACTAGTGAAAGAAAAAATAGTTATGCAAGAGAAGTCAATGAAGTTGGCAATTGTGGTTAATAAGGATAAGAAAAGGAGAAAGGAGAACTGGTTCACCAGTTAAGAGCACCAACTGTGGGCTGGAGAGATGGCTCAGTGGTTAAGAGCACTGACTGCTCTTCCAGAGGTCCTGAGTTCAATTCCCAGCAACCACATGGTGGCTCACAACCATCTGTAATGGGATCTGATGCCCTGTAGTCAGCTCAAACTGCTGATAGCCACAGCTTTAGGCTTCCGACATCTTTGGGCACCTGCCTTCACATATACATACCTGATCACAGACACAAGCCCAGACATGTAACTTATCCTAAAGATAAGTTTGGTTTTTAAAGGGAAAGGAGAAAACCGGTGACTGACGAATATCAAGAGTGTATCAGAGCCCGCCCGGGCAGACGAAGGAAATAATAGAATCACATAGCTGGACACGGTGATAAATGCTCAGAATCCCAGGACTCTTCAGGCCGAGTCAACAAAAGAAAAGAATGAAAAAAAAAAAGAAGGAAAGAAGGAGAAAGCTAGACTAAGAAGAGAAAGGGGAGCAGCAGAGGCAGAGATGAGATGTACAGAAATCAATGGGGCCGGGGTGGGTCAATATCATCGAAGAGCAGAAGTCCGTTATGTATGAGTGAAAATGTTATAATAAATAAAACCCGTTATCTATACAATTAATGTATACCATTTAAAGTGAACAATAGCAGGGAATTATGGAGAAGTCTGTGCTTGAAAATTACAGCCTTAGAAGAAATGGAGCAGCGGTCCACAACCATGCACCAAACCCAGGGAAGTTGCAACGATATGGCTGCTGAGATGCTCAGTGCGTACTTAGCCTCTGCCTAAGCTCAGTGAGCGACCTGGGTTCAATCCCTGGAACCCACAGAAAGCGATGTGTGAGGAAGAGAAGAACTGGCTTTCACATGTGCTGGCGGTGCACACGCGACTCCCCTGCCACATCGCACACATGCTCACACTACTATCTGTGATGGTTTGAATATGCGTGGCCCAGGAGTGGCACGAATAGGAGGTGTGGCCTAGCTGGAGTAGGTGTGGCCTCGTTGGAGGAAGTTTGTCACTGTTGGGGGTGGGCTTAAGCTCTGAGAAAGAGACCTTCCTGCTGGTTTGCTGTGGAATACAGTAGTGTCTTCCTGGCTGCCTTTGGATCAAGAAGTGGAATTCTCGACTCCCAGTACTATGTCTGCTTACATGACGCCATGCTTCCCACCATGATGATAATGGACTGGACCTCCGAAACTGTAAGCCAGCATCAAGTAATTGGTTTTTTTTTAAAATTTTTTTAATGAGTTACTTTGGTCATGGTGTCTCTTCACAGCAATAAAACCTTAACTAGAAACTAGTACTACAGATTAAATGGATGAAGGTTTTCACTAACATATTAGGTATTAAAAATTGAATTTTCGTTCCGGCCTGGTATTGTACACCTCTAATCCCATCATGTGGGAAACAAAAGAAGAAAGATTGCCACAAAACTGAGGCAAGCTTGGTCTATATAGAGTTTCCAAGCTAGCTTTGGACTACATAGTTTCAAGAATTTAAGAAAAAAAATGAATTCGTCAACAAATATCTGCTGAGAAAGAAACATCTACTTATAGGCTAGTTTTACTGGGCAATTTTATCAAGCATTCCAGAATTACTAACAACATTATGTATTTCTGAAAAACAAAGGGGAGAATATGTGTTATCATTCTATCACTGAGACAGCATATCTGAGGGAAATCACTTAAAAAATAAGGGAGGGAAGATTTATTTAGATTCATGGTTTTAGAGGTTTCAGTCCAATGGCTTCCAATTGGCTCCATTGCCTTGGGCTTGAAGGGAGGCAGGATATCAGTACAGCGGGAGAGAAAATGGAGGAGGCAGCCCATGGACAGAAAGTGTGTGTGTGTGTGTGTGTGTGTGTGTTTGTGTGTGTGTATGTGTGAGTGTGTGCTTGTGTATGTGTGTATGTATGTGTGAGTATGTGCTTGTGTATGTGTGAGTGTGTGCTTGTATATATGTGTGTGTGTGCGTGGGCATGCATGTGTGTATGTGCTTGTGTATGTGTTTGTGTGTGTGTATGTGTATGTGCTTGTGAATATGTGTGTGTGTGCGTGAGCATGCATGTGTGTGTGTTTGTGTGTGTGTGTGTGTGTGTGTATGTGAGAGAGAGAGAGAGAGAGAGAGAGAGAGAGAGAGAAACACTTGAATATGATAAATCCTTACCTGCATGTTCCTACTGACCACATTCCTTTATAGACCCATTCAACTATATGTTCATCAGGGGGCTACTCCATCCATGGTTTGCCCCTTTATACCACCATCTCTCCAAAGTGCCACCCAGTGAGTATCAGGGCTTTGACATGTGAGCCTGTGTGGGTATTCTTTATGGGAACCATAACAAAGGAACACTTTCTAACTCATTTTATGAGGTATTTCCTTCATTCTTAACCAAAGATAACACTTAAAAAGAAAAATATAGACCAAGATTTCTCATGAACTTGGCATGCAAAAACGTTCAATAAAATTTTGCTAATCAAACCCAACAGGGTACACAAAGAACAATAGGCTAGAACCAAGTCGGATTTATTCCAGATATGCAGCGCTGATTCAAGGACTTTAATATGAAACATGAAACTATAAAAATTTCTAGGAAATACTCGATCTTTGTGACCCCAGATGAGGCAAAGGGTTCCCAGACGATACAGAAAGCGTAAGTCATAAAAGGAGAAATATTAAATTGAATCTCATTAACACTGCAACCTTTTTGCTTTGTGAAAGGCAAATTATAGACTGTGTAGAAGAACTTTCAAAGCACCTGCAAGAGATGCACAGAGAAGATCTAAAGTTCCTGCGAAGCTCAATATTTAAAATACAGTGATCCGAGGGGCAAATGAGAAAAAGATGCCGATGTATTTTTGAAGAGGTTTATAGGGAGAACCAGCACCAGAAGAATGTTCATCAACATTAGACCCCAGGGAGAGGCAAATTAAAGCCACAGTGAGACACAGCTCGCAGACAGCATGGAAAGCAGCAGTAAGGCTGGAGACAAGGCTCAGTGGCAAAGAGCTCTGATCACTCTTCCAGAGGACCTGGGTTCAACTCCCAGCACCCACGCAGTGGCTAACAACCACCTGTAACTCCAGGTTCAGGGCACCTGACATCCTTTTCTGGCCTTCGTGGGCAGTGGGCACACAAGTGCTATACAGACACATAGAGACATAAAACAAGTAAATAACACGCGTGCGCACACACACACACACACACACACACACACACACACACACACACCCCTAACCCCCCCGCACAACAAAACAAAAACCCAGGATAAAAACAAAGGCAAGATGGTGGAGAGACTGAGTCACCCACATGTTGCCAACAGGGATGTGTAATTGCATAAGAATTTAGGAAAACCATCTATCAGTTTCTAAAAAACTAGACACACGACCTCCATATAACTGGCATATCCATTCCGGGGCATTCGTTGCAGAGGTTTTTCCACAGGACATTCGTAGCTCCTTTATGACTAGTTTTAAACGTCTCCTTCAGAGCCTGGGTAGGTAAGCATAGTACAACATACCCTGAAATGCTACTCAGCAGTAAAAAGGAATCAACCATTGACAGGCAACTTGCATGAACCTCAAGGAAAGTGTGTTAAGTCAAAACAAACCACGACAAACAAAACAAAACAAAAAGCAAAAAGTAGCTAGCTCCCAACTTCTCTCTACCACAGGATCCATTTATAGGATATCGGTGAAGGAGCCCAGAGATGGGGAGGATGTCTGTATCTACAGATGCATCGTGAAGGAGGTGTGGGCATGCCCATGAAGGGGAGCACAAAGCAGACCTTGTGGCAACGAAGTAGTTTTGTATCTTTACTGTGATGGTGTTCCCAGGAAACTGATGTGATGGAGCCATATAGAACTGCACACTTATACACAGGCACACTCAAGGACTGCACACTTATGCACAGGCACACTCAAGGACTGCACACTTATACACAGGCACACTCAAGGACTGCACACTTATGCACAGGCACACTCAAGGACTGCACACTTACACACAGGCACACTCAAGGACTGCACACTTATGCACAGACACACTCAAGGACTGCACACTTACACACAGGCACACTCAAGGACTGCACATTTATACACAGGCACACTCAAGAACTGCACACTTATGCACAGGCACACTCAAGGCACACTCAAGGACTGCACACTTATGCACAGGCACACTCAAGGACTGCACACTTATGCTCAGGCACACTCAAGAACTGCACACTTATGCACAGGCACACTCAAGGACTGCACACTTATGCACAGTCACACTGAGGACCACACACTTATACACAGGCACACTTAAGGACTGCACACTTATGCTCAGGCACACCAAGGACTGCACACTTATGCACAGGCACACGCAAGAACCCCACACATGCACAGGCACACTCGAGGACTGCACACTTATGCACAGGCACACTCAAGGACTGCACACTTATGCACAGGCACACTCAAGAACTGCACACATGCACAGGCACACTCGAGGACTGCACACTTATGCTCAGGCACACTCAAGGACTGCACACTTATGCACAGGCACACTCAAGGACTGCACACTTATGCTCAGGCACACTCAAGGACTGCACACTTATGCACAGCACACTCAAGGACTGAACACTTATGCTCAGGCACACTCAAGGACTGCACACTTATGCACAGTCACACTCGAGGACTACACACTTATACACAGGCACACTTAAGGACTGCACACTTATGCTCAGGCACACTCAAGGACTGCACACTTATGCACAGGCACACTCAAGGACTGCACACTTACACACAGGCACACTCAAGGACTGCACACTTATGCACAGACACACTCAAGGACTGCACACTTACACACAGGCACACTCAAGGACTGCACATTTATACACAGGCACACTCAAGAACTGCACACTTATGCACAGGCACACTCAAGGACTGCACACTTATGCACAGGCACACTCAAGAACTGCACACTTATGCACAGGCACACTCAAGGACTGCACACTTATGCTCAGGCACACTCAAGAACTGCACACTTATGCACAGGCACACTCAAGGACTGCACACTTATGCACAGGCACACTCGAGGACTACACACTTATACACAGGCACACTTAAGGACTGCACACTTATGCTCAGGCACACTCAAGGACTGCACACTTATGCACAGGCACACTCAAGAACTGCACACATGCACAGGCACACTCGAGGACTGCACACTTATGCACAGGCACACTCAAGGACTGCACACTTATGCACAGGCACACTCAAGAACTGCACACATGCACAGGCACACTCGAGGACTGCACACTTATGCTCAGGCACACTCAAGGACTGCACACTTATGCACAGGCACACTCAAGGACTGCACACTTATACACAGGCACACTCAAGGACTGCACACTTATGCACAGCACACTCAAGGACTGCACACTTATGCTCAGGCACACTCAAGGACTGCACACTTATGCACAGTCACACTCGAGGACTACAGACTTATACACAGGCACACTTAAGGACTGCACACTTATGCTCAGGCACACTCAAGGACTGCACACTTATGCACAGGCACACTCAAGAACTGCACACATGCACAGGCACACTCGAGGACTGCACACTTATGCACAGGCACACTCAAGGACTGCACACTTATGCACAGGCACACTCAAGGACTGCACACTTATACACAGGCACACTCAAGGACTGCACACTTATGCACAGCACACTCAAGGACTGCACACTTATGCTCAGGCACACTCAAGGACTGCACACTTATACACAGGCACACTCAAGGACTGCACACTTATGCACAGGCACATTGAAGGCTCACCTCCTGCCTCCAGTTTCGGCCTTGTTTGAGTACCTGTCCAGACTTCTTTCAGTGATGAACAGTAATGTGGAAGTTTAAAGCAAGTAATCCCTTTCCTTCCCACGTTGTTTTGGTCATAGTGTTTCATCACGGCAGTAGTAACCCTAACAAGGACAGAATTTGTTACCAGGGACTTGTGATATTGCTGTCACAGGCCTACCATGTTGTTGTTTGAAGGAATACGGAAGACTGGGACTTTTGACCAGAAAGGTTGTTGAATGCTTTAATTGGGCCTTAATCGGTCATCTGAGTAGGGATGTGAAAGATAATACTGCTGAGGGCAATTTGGGCAATGAAGGTCCAGCTAAAGGGGTTTCAGAGAGGAAGAATATTAGCAAGTGGCCCACAGATTATTCTTGGGACATTTTGGCAAAGAACATGACTTCATTTCTCTCTTTGTCCTACGGCTCTGCCTGAGGTTAAATTGAAGAGTTTTGGATTAACATCATTGGCAGAGGAGATTTCAAGACAGTCTAGTCTTGACTCTGTCATGATGTTATTAGTGATCATTGTTATGTAAATCTACAATGAGAAGGAGCAAGTAAGAAAAAGAAAGGGCTGGAGAGATGGCTCAGTGTTAAGAGCACCGACTGCTCTTCCAGAGGTCCTGAGTTCAAATCCCAGCAACCACATGGTGGCTCACAACCATCTGTAATGAGATCTAATGCCCTCTTCTGGTGTGTCTGAAGACAGCTACAGTGTACTTACATATGATAAATAAATAAATCTTTAAAAAAAAAGAGAAAGGAAAATGCAAAAGGTACAGTTTGAGGAGGAGGAAAAGAAAACCAGGAAATGTAATGTTGGAGCCAAGTCCTGTGCAAAAGGAGATAAAAAATTTAAAGAGAGGCCTGATGCTAAGGAATAAAGGGAGTGCTAACCTATGTCAGGGCAAGACCCCACACAGCTAATCCTGCAATATATGAGAGGACAAGGCCTAAACAACAAGGTAAATGCAAGTCAGGGAGAGGACCATGTTCAAGCTCTAAGAGGCAGAAGATCTCAGTAGTTTGGGCCACTTGTTTCTGGCTTTATCAAGGAAGATACATGAAAGGGGTTGTGAAATTTCCCTCCATGGCTAATAAGAGATGCTGATGTCAGGTGAGTGGCAGGGGAGTCCCTGCATGGAGACCAGGAGAGGCCAGTACCCGAAGCTGTGAAAGTAAAGCCTGTATTGCAGAAAAATGAGAATCTGTTGGTATTCCCATCACCCTGAACTATCCACCGTTAGCAGATGACATATGTATTGCTAACATTCTTTTATATCTTGAAGAAAAAAGTCAATTTTTGTTAGGGAACTTCTGTTTGGTGATGAGAAGCAAAGAGACGTGGGAATGAGATGAGACAGAGGGAGAGATGAGCTGGAGCCGTAGTGCTCTTCTCTGCCCTTGTATTCTACAGTTTCTTTACTGAGTTCTGTTCTGCTGGGGAGGAGGGCTCACAGACAGGCATCCCAGCATGATTTCATGGCCCCAGTGATTGCTTTCCTGCTAAGTAGATGCCTGGATCAAACACGCTGCAAATGTAGCAAATCAGATAATGTAAAATGAATGTGGTGTTTAGAAAAGACAAACCACCAGAGAGGTGCTACCCATTATGTATATGGGTAGATAAGCTTTCTCCCTCCTCCATGGGTGGCTGTTTAGGTTATCCCACACATTTATTTTTTTAATTCAACCAATTTTTTAAATTTAAATTTTATTCGATCTTGTGTACATGAATATTTTGCCTATATACATGTCTGTGTATTACATGCAGGCCATGTGGAAGCCAGAAGAAGGCATCAGATTGCTTGAAATGGAATTATAGATGGTTGTGAGCTACCATGCGGGTGCTAGGAATTGAACCTAGGTCCTCTAGAAGAGCAGTCATCACTCTTAACCATGGAGCCGTTTCTTCAACCTCTACTTTTTAGTTTTAATAAAAAAATTAGTACTCTAGACATTACAGGTTCTAAGAACTCTTAGTAATTGAAGACAAGAAAGAATGTTGTGCAGTGTTTATTTACCTATGTATTGGTCTACCTCCAGAGACAAATGTTTTGGAACAGAATTTTGATATCATTGACATTTTTCATCCTGGCTCTGTTTGAAGTAGAGCTGATATCTGTGGCAAAGACACAGAAAAGTGTTTTGTAAAAAAATTATGGAATTCCAGAAAAATAAACTACGTGTTAATGGAATGACAGGGAGAATTTTGGATCTACGGGAAATTTTAAAGACTAAAGCAGAGCTGGGTGGTGGTGGTGGTGGATGCCTTTAGTCCCAGTACTTGGGAGGCAGAGGCAGACAGATTCTGAGTTCAAGGCCAGCCTGGTCTACAAAGCAAGTTGCAGAACAGCCAGGGTTATAGAGAGAAACCATGTCTTGGAAACAAAAAAACAATAAACCAAACTAACCAACCAATCAACCAACAAACCAACCAACCAACCAATCAACCAACCAACCAACCAACCAAAGCAGAACTGCAATAAATCCTTGACTGGGAAGATCAAATGGGTGTATACTTGTATATCACACACAGGCTTCTGCTGGAGTAAGATCTCAATAGTAAACACTTAGGACTGGGATTAAGGATGCAAATGCTTAAGAAACGTTATTTCCAACACAGATTTATTGAGATACAATTCCCTTATTTACAGAGTACAGTCCACTTCATTTACAACCAAGCAGTTCTATAAAGCATGATTGCTATTTCAGGGCACTGTGGTGGTTTGAAGATGCTTGGTCCATGGGAAGCGACAGTGTTAGGAGATGTTTCCCTTTTAGAGTAAGCATGGCCTTGTTGGAGAAAGTGAGTCACTGTGGGGGTGGACTTTAAGACCCAATCTGTAAGCTCCACCCAGTGTGGGAAGTGAGAGTCTCTTCCCGGATGCCTTTGAATGAAGATGTAGAGCTCTCAGCTCCTCCAGCACCATGCCTGCCTGGATGCTGCCATGCTTTCCGCCTTTATGATAATGGGCTGAACCTCTGAACCTGTAAGCCAGCCCCAATTAAATGTTGCCCTTTATGAGGATTCCCTTCATGGTGTCTCTTCAATAGCGGTAGAACCCTAACTAAGACAGGCACTTTCCTTACCTCAGAAGGAAGTCCCTTCTAGCTACTGTTTTTTTTTTCTTTCTATTCCTCTAACCTTAGGCAATCATGAATTACTTTTTATTTCTACAGATTCACCTATTTCGAACTATTTCATAAGGATGGAATAATTTAACAGATGGTCTTTTATCATTGGCTTCCTTTGTTTAGTATCCCATTCCACGCACGTATTTTAATGATTGATTTAATTTACTATTCCACTTTGTGAACAAACTACATTTTGTTGACTAGCTGTGTGTGCTGGTAGCAACTAGAGGGTCCATTGGTGGGTGACCGATTACTAGTTGGCCAATGTCCAGTCTCCTGGGAAATACAAGGTTTCTCTTATAACAATGACCTTAGTCCTCAAGCGAAGGACGTGTGTTTTTTCCTGGGTGGGAGTACTGCCTCATAATGGTGAGATCTTAGAGACTACAGTGCAACAGTATAGAAGGAGGCAGCCTCTGATGATTTTACAGAGCAGGATCCAATCCTCAAAATTTAGGCTGTGATTGCAAATCCATCTTGGTTAAGCCACTGTTATTTTGGCTTTCTCTAAACAGCCAAACTAGGGTTGGAGAGTTGACATTGTGGCTAAGAACACTCGTTGCTCCTCCAGAGGACCAGAGATTTTACCCAGCATCCACTTGGTAGCTCACAACTGACTGTAGCACCAGTCCTAGGAGATCTGAAGCTCTCCTCTGACTTTCGCTGACGCCAGGCATGCTTGTGGTGCACGTACATACATGCAGGTAAGGCACTCATAAACAGTTAAATAAGTAAAAATGAATAACCAAACTATATCCCAACAAATATAATGGAGAAAACCTAGCATGCTGCCTAAGGCTATGGGACATCCTCGTCTTTCAGCAGTTGGTTGTACCAATGAGAGCCCAAGGGAGAGTGCAGATATAAAATCTGAACTCGTTAGTTTGTGGTACCTAAAGTGTGTCCTCATGTGCCTGCTGCTCCAGACTTGGCTTAATGCCCAGATTTAGCTTTTGCCAGTAGCATTTGTCCTAAGCCTACTGTCCCCCATTTTCAGACCCCTGAGAACTACTCAAAGTATAGACTGGACCTTTGACTACCATTGTAGGCTCTCAAACTCTCTATCCCATGCCTGACACCTTTCACAGTACTTCCTGGGTTCTACTGGGGCTGTCCCATAACCACATCCATTCATTTTTGAGTCACTGTGAAATCGTCCACATAGGAAAGAGTTCTGAAAAATGAGGGAGCAAATGTTTCGGTTTGTTTTACCCTTTCTTCAGACATAACCCTATGGAATAGGTACTCTGGCTATCTTCTTATTCTTAGACACAAACCGCTCAGAGGAATATGCCTGGCGAACTACAGGGTTAGAACCCAATTCTGAAGCCCCAGCTCTCATCTTCTAAGCCACTCTGCATCCAAATGTCAGGGACTCAAGCCTTTATTATTCTCCAACACCCAACCTCTAAGGAGGCCTGGTTCTAGGGATAGCAGAAGATGATGGAGCAGGCGTGCTTTTAACTTCCATCTCTTGGGGTCTTGCAAAATTGCCCATCCAATCCTCTGTCTGTATTCTGGTCTGGTTTGGTTGACTGTGGACTCACCTCTGCCTGCATTTTCTCTGTTCCTACTTCTGTCTTCAGTGGCCACAGGGGCTCTGAATTCTTTTCAGATGGGATGCTACCTGATGACCTTCTCTGCTCCCAGAAACCTGTGCAGTCCTTGGCCTCAGTTTCCCCTGACTTTCCCATTTGGGCAGCTTCATTGTCTTTTCTTGGAACATTGAAACGATGAGGAAGAGACATTTTGTAGGATAGGGACCAAACGTTTGGCTCCCCCTCAAACACCTGGGTCATTAGTAGAGTCTCTTTACACTCTGACTTCTGGTTTGTTGCAAGGTTGTGTCTCAGGAGCATCCTCCCTCTTGCCTACCAGGTACTTCTTTTATGTTCTGGATCTTGCGCAGCCTGCTAGAGCATGCCAGCATTTCAGATTCACTTGGTGCAGCTAAAAATATTGCATGACTCTTGGTTCTCCTCTTTCCCCCCCTCAGATAAATTGTAGAATCCAAGTTGATTAAAACATTTATTAAGTGAGACTTAATAGATCCCAGCAGTGCTCTCTCTCTCTCTCTCTCTCTCTCTCTCTCTCTCTCTCTCTCTCCCTGCACGCATGCACGTTTGCGTGCATGTCAACACATGCATCCATCTCTTTCACATGTGCCAAGAATGGCCATGTGTACAGAGAATTGCTCACGGAACTCGCTTTATTCTACTATTTACTAGCAATGTAAAATTAGGGGGATTTAATAGAGCGCTACACAGAAATTCCTAGTGTGGCTGTGTGAGCAGCGAGTTTCATTAAAAAGTGCTATTTTTTCCTCTACTGGGATTTTGGTAAGGAGACAGTGTTTATTTTTTCAGTGGAAAATTGATTGTAACTAAGAGGATGCTTGGCTTGAAAGTGGGGAATTATCATATCATATGATTAAATGAAAGCGCACCTTGTTATAAGGTAACCAGACATATCCCAGCAGAATTGAGACAATGTTTGATTAAGCCAGATTTCCCTACTTTATATTCAAGGAACAAATTAAAGAATAATTGAGATCCCTTTCAGATCTTTTATAAGCTGCATATATAGAGCTTCAGCTCCAGGTGGCAAAGCAATTAGCTGATGAATAAAATCAGCCCCACTGTCATCCGTCAGATGTTTAAATTCTATAAACCAGATAAATTAATATGTTCCTTAAGCCAAATAAACGGTCATGCTCTCTGTGTTACCACCCGGCTCCCTTGGGGGAAATGTTGGAAGCGTGTTCGCAGACAGGCTAGGATCTGCTTAATCAGAGAGGTTGGAATTAAGTTGCCCATTTGATTTTCTGAAGCAAATGTCCTTCTGGCACAAAAGCTATTTTTGAAGCAAAGTTGTTAGACATGATGATTTGGTTTGCTTAGCAAAGCAAGGCTGGGATTGGCCTCAGCCTGTGTTCTCTGGGGTGCTGCGTTAGAGATCTTTCTCATGCTTGGCATTGAAGTTATTTATAAGTAACTGGGGGTGTCTGGTTTCACTTAGTCCTCAATCTTTAGTCTGAATAGAGATCCAGAATCTCTTCTGCTGCATTTACTTTTCTAGGTAAGCTTCTCGGACGGTCATCACGTGATCCACAGGAGGCTTTGCAGACGTTGACAGATAAGATGGACTTGCTTCACAGAGGACACTCTTTAGTTGGCTGGGGATTAAATCTTTTTGGCCAAGATCACTAACTCTTCTGTTGCTTTCTTTGTGAGGACTGCTTTCAGGCACCTTTGGCTACCTGGTTTGCTGTGCATGGCACTGCTATCTTCTATCTCCCGCAATGTCTTAGTTACTGTTTTATTTATTGTTGTGATAAAAACACCATGACCAAGATGGCTTACATAATAAAGCATGTAATGGGCTTACAGTTTCAGAGGGCCAGAGTCTATGATGGAGGGATATAATCATGGCGGCAGGAATGGCTGACAGCTCACATCCCACACAACAATCAGGAGGCAGCCAGTGCTAACTCAGAGTGGAGAAACCCTCCCCCAGTGACATACTCCAGCAAGACCAAACCCCAAAAACCTCCCCAAACAGCCACCAACTGGGGGCCAACGATCCAAATGTCAGAGACTTCTAAGGGACATCTCATTTAGTACACAGTGGTCAGAAGGAATGTCCATTGGAATCTTGTTATTGGAACCCTGACCTGTGGCCAGCAAGCACTGGGGTAGCCTGGGCTTGTTGGAAATGTACACTTTCAAGCCATATGCTAGCACATTGGATTACTGTATTGCCTGGTCCTGTCAAATTCCCAGGACTCTTGAGAAGCTTCAAAGTGAAGGTTTGGTGCCCATTTACTGAGTAGATTTCTGAGCCTTCAGGGCTCTACCTTTTCATATTTCATGTTCTTTGGTCTCTCGTACTTTAGAGAAGCGCTAGACCAGTGTTAAGTCCAATAAACTTGGTTATTGGAGTCCTGCATTGCTTAGGAACTGTAAAGGATATTTATTATAGCTGAATTTAGATTCTACACTCATGACTGAGAGAACTTAATGAATCTTCTCTCTGAGCTGCCAGAAATCTAGTAAGTCAGCAGTTCTCAACCTGTGGGTCACGACATACTTGGGCCGAACGGCCCTTCCCCAGGTGTCACCTAAGACCATCAGAAAACACAGCCATTTACATTACGATTCATAACAGTGGCCAAAGTATAGTTATAAAATAGCAACAAAAACAATCTTATGGTCGGGGTCTTCACAACATGAGGAAGCATATTAAAGGGTCACAGCAGGAAGAAGGCGAACCATGGTAGTAAATCTAAGGCACTGGTCCCACTATGGCTCAGTGGGCAGCAGCTGGGATGGGTACGCAGTGAAGACTCATTGTCTGCTAATAGGCAAGAAGCTTCCCTCTGAATTTGAACTTGATTTCCTTGTCTGTACAGTGAGGGGTTAAGAAGTAGATGACCCTACGATATCCCCAAGGCTGGAATGTTTATGACGTATGAAAGTCTAAACGTGACACTCAGAACACACCACTTTAGAACTAATCCTGGTGGCTAGAAACATCCTGGGACTGTCGGGGTAGAATCATCTATAGTCGTCGTTGTGCGATGGTTTGGAATTTGCATATGCATTCCCAGGGCTGACACTCAGCGTGTGTACACGCCCGCACATGCGTACCTGTGTGTGTGAGTACGGGTGTGTGCGTATGTGTGTGCTCGTGTGAGCGTGCACGCTTGTGGATGTATACGTGCACGTGCATTTGTGACTAACAAATGCTGTGACTATTCACGCTACACAGAGAGCAGGAGGGTGAATGTGCTTTAGCTGTAAGGAAGAATGTGAAATTCGTGCATAGTAGAAGGAAGGAAAACCCCACCCGTCTTTGCTATAAATGAAAATTTGATATTTTTGTCATGCCCTGGTGGGCGGTAGGCTGTCCCTGTCTCCACGTTCCAAGCCAGTCAATCTTCTTTCTCTGTTCTTTCCTTAGTATTTTTTTTTTTCATTCTGGCTTTCACTTAGAGTCTCATTTTGGGTTTTATGTGTGTGCTGAGGAAGTTAGGTGATTGTCTTTTGATGCAAACGGGCACAGCTTCAGGATCTGAGAAGAATTACTGCAAGAAGCCAGGCATTTAGGAAAAGAAGCTCTCTTTTTCCCCTTTTCTGTGAAGAACAGCCCTGTCCAAAGCTATGTAGGGGGTGAGGTTTCTCTTCCTTGGGGAATCGATTTGCTCACTAATTCCTGCAGGCACCCTTTCTTGTTCATTAAGTGCAAAGCTGGATTGATTGCCTACTGTGTGCTTGGAGGTAGAGATTCAGGCGATGGAATACGATGCTATCCCATCCTTTAAGGGCTCATCTCTAACTTTGGAATGCCTAGTCCCTAATTTCCTTCCCCACTGATGGCTTTCACTCCAAATTTTATTGTAATGTGAGCGTATAAGAAAAGCCATAATGGTTATTGGAGAACAATTTCATTTTCTGGTTACACAGTGTTTAGTCAAATTTGTGTAAGGACTGTGTGTGTGTGTGTGTGTGTGTGTGTGTGTGTGTGTGTGTGTGTGAGAGAGAGAGAGAGAGAGAGAGAGAGAGAGAGAGAGAGAGAAGAAGAACTGCGCATATGTTTTAACTATTCACAGCATCATGTGTCAGCTTAAGTGGTATTAAAAAAACAGATTATTTCTCGTCTCCAGAAGAGGGCATATCTTCAGTGCCGAGTGTGGTATATTCTGGCAAGCAGGTTTCATTCTAAAATCAAAAATGTTGACATATATCCAGGGATGTTTGGAGGGCCGGGGCATGCTGCTTTACCAGAAATTTTCTTCCTCCAAAGGTTCTGTTTTGCAGTTTATCCGTTCTGTGATTCTAGGGACAGAAAACTTCTTTTCTTCAAGTTTTGCGTGAGGCTGTGCTTTGTGGATGCTGACGTATCTGATTCCAGGGAGCAGTTTTCAAGCCGAAACA
Organism: Rattus rattus; assembly: GCF_011064425.1. Lineage (NCBI taxonomy): Eukaryota > Metazoa > Chordata > Mammalia > Rodentia > Muridae > Rattus > Rattus rattus. Next base: position 87,933,280 of record NC_046164.1, on the reverse strand, counting down.
GGCTGAACAACCTGTCAAGAAATAGGCTCGAAGTACAGATTGCCGTCCTGGCTACTTCCTGTACCCCAGATTCTGATATGCAGGGAACAACTTGGGGCCCACCTGAATTTGATCACCCTCCCGGTGCTTCTGGTGCGTGGGTCTGAAGTTATGCTTTGGATTGTTTCTAGGAAAAAGCCTATACAGCACACGTTAAAAGCAGTCTAATCCTTGGGGGGAAGAACGCCCTGTTTGTTTCCTGATCTGTCAAGCAAGCAGACAGCTCATGAGGCTGGGGTTCATCGAGTTCAAGAACGTAGGCTCTTGCTATTAGACAGCCTGGGTTTGAACTCTCATCCCGTGTTTGATGACAGTCATGCAACTTCTTCAAGCCTTAGTTCTGTTAGCAGTTAACTGGGGATAGAAGCTGCATCAGCAATCGAATTAAATTCTTGTAAGGATTAAATGAGAGGATTTCTCTAAAATGTTTGGTACAGAGCTGGCATAGGGGGCATGTGCAATGAAGTCGGACTATTCCTGATTTTTGTTTGAAAGAGCAGACAAGAGAATTATGGTAAATAAGATTTAAACTCTTGTGTAGGCTCTGCCTGCTTGCTTCTGTGGGTGAGCCTCTTTGGAGCCTTCTACAGAGTCTGATTTCACTCAGAGTCCAGAGGGTCTGTTGTCCTTCCCTGAGGAGGGCACATATTTTCTTCTGATGTGATTGCCATTTAATGGAGAAATCAGATAAGCTAATCTCTTGGCAGGATAATGCATCTGACAGCCATGGTTTGGAGACTGTGGCTGGCATGGTCTCAGGCTCGTGGCTGGAGGAAAGAGGATTTTTTGGGAAAGATGATGGCATCTCCTCAAAACATTGCCTTTGCGGCTATATTGAGGTGTTTGAGCACTCTGAAGTGTATGTGGATTTCACTAAAGGAAAAGCTTGAAACTGGTCTTGGTGTATGCAGATGTCTATGCATTCACGTGTGTATGTGTGTGTGTGCATGTGCACATGTGTGTACATGTGCACGAGTGTGTATATGTGCATGTATGTGTGTGTACATTCACATGTGTGCATGTGTATATGTTCGACTGTGTGTGCACATGTGCATGAGTATGTGTGTATATGCATATATGTATGTGTGTGTACATTCACATGTGTGCATGTGTATATGTTCGACTGTGTGTGCACATGTGCATGAGTATGTGTGTGTATGCATATATGTATGAGTGCATGTGTGTGTACTGTGTGCTGAGGCTTGCAAGTTGCTACTATTAAAGCAGGGTTTTGTTTTTAGAGGAATGCAAAAACCACACAGTCTGGTATGTTGTCACGGGGTTAAAGTGTAAAGTTGAATATGTTAAATACACTTGGAGATATCTTGGAGAATACCTTGTTTCCTGGTGCTTCGTACAGATGGAACCTTTTTTTTTCATATTGAGTGAAATAAAGTATTGCCAGAATTGTGAGAGATGACGAGACAGACAGCTCTTTCTGTCTTCCACTGGGGTCTCTGTGATGACCTTTGAACGGTGACACTGGAGTTAGCTGTGGAACCTTGCAGCCCCAAGGAGCTCTGACTAAATGGGTCAGACATTTCATCTTGACTCCGACAGTTAGAACGGCTCCTTAGGTTGATTAAAATTCCAGCGCACCCTGACAGCATCTTTTGCAGAGTGTTTCTGTGTGTGCGGGATCCTCTTGGGCTTTCTTTCTTTCTTTGTTTTGTTTTCCCCACCAAACCACCCCTCAGCTTCTTCCAAGTAAGTCATGGATTTTCAAAAATAAAGGGAACTTAGACCCCTCTGGGACAGTGGCAGATATTTGGTCTTGTTCCCAAGCCCTTGGGATTACCACAGTGGTGGGGCATGGTCCTGGCAGTTAATGAGTAGAGGCCAGGCATGCCACTAAGTGTCCTGCTATGTAAGGGGCAGGCCCACAAGGAAATGATCTGCCTGGAATATCAATACGGCCAAGCTGGAGGAGACCTGCCTCAGCTTAACCCCTCTCAGTTTACAAATGGGAAAGTGGAGTCCAGCGCTGATGGGTTGATTTGCGCAAAGATTCATGTGCAATTATTGGCAGAATAAAGTCCCTGCCGGTGTAGCTGTGGTAGAAGCCTGCACTTACTCTCTAACCCTTCCCCTTTCAACCTGCTGCCCTGGGATATTTGCTTGCCTCCTTCCTCCTTGACAGTCCCCAAGCTTTCAGTGGCAATGATTTGTTTCCCCGAAGTTTAGCATTTCAAATTTGCTTTTAGAAGAGCCTGCCTATTTAAGATGAATTGTGTGGGTTCAACCAGCCTCTCTTTCCTCTGCTGGTGGGGGGGGGGGATGGCATTTTTGCAATTTGACGCCAGCCCCGGGTAGGTTTTTACTGGTCAGCACCTCTGATTGGGAGTTATATAAATCTTTGATTAATTTTAAAAAATGGGCAAATGAGGTAATTGTTACTTCATAAATCTGGTTTAATGAAGAAAATGTTTCTAATTTAGGCACTCACAAAATGAAATGTTAAAAGAACGTCTTGTGATGAAGAACGTGGCAGTCTCCTGCCTCCCCTAGTGACGGGATATGTGCTGCTGGGTACTGCCTCTTGCTCCCAGAGCTGCTGGGCCAGGGTTAGAAAGGCCATAAAGGCATTGGATCCCTTTCTGTTTCCTTTATGCACTGGCCACTACTGGAATGTAGGGTTTGGGAAAATTCATGTCCCAGATGTGTATTTTAAAAAAAAAACTTTTTAGTTCTTTAAATTTATTATTATTATTATTATTATTATTATTATTATTATTATTATCATCATCACCACCACCATCATCATCATCATCATCATCATCATCATCATCATCTTGAGAGAGAGTCTCACTATATAGCCTAGGCTAGCCTGTAACTAACTTACTATGTAGACTAGTGGTTCTCAGCCTTCTTAATGCTGTGACCTTTTGATAAAGCTCCTCATACTGTGGTGACCCCTAACCATAAAATTACTTTCATTGTTACCCCATAACTGTAATTTTGCTGTTGTTATGAATTGTAGTGTAAATATCCAATATGCAGGATATCTGATACATGACTTCCAAACGGGTCACGACCCACAGGTTGAGAGTCTCCGATATAGATCCATCTGGCCTCAGACTCAGAGGTCCATCTGTCTCTGCCTCCTAACCGCTCATTAAAGGTGTGTACAATCATGTTCAGCACAGCAAACTCTTTATTCTCTTCGTTGTGAGTCTTAGCCTTTAACGGTGTGTGTGTGTGTGTGTGTGTGTGTGTGTGTGTGTGTGAGAAAGAGAGAGAGAGAGAGAGATCTCCAACCATTAACTTTTTATTCTCTATATATTTTTGATTTTGTCTAGGATGACTAGCGTTTTCTGGCTTGCATGGTGCGTCTTAGGTGCAGCTAGAATTAAGAACTCATTAGCAGACAACAGCATTCAAACGCCTGCAGAACTTCACGAGGCACTGGTTCCCACATCCACCAGGGAGCTTGGGATTTAATTTACCTGAGCGACACAGCCTTAGCTTGGGCGAGGGCAGGGGAAAGCAAGGGTGTGGCTCTGAGGAGATTATGGGAGCGAAGAGCCTGTGTTGCTGTGGTATTCACCTTGCCCCTACTTCAAGAACTTCCGAGTTTATTGGGTGGAGTTACTCTAAACTGCGAGAACCCCGATTCTAGTGACAGAAAGAGCAATCAGTCCCCTTCAGGGTGCAGGGACAGTAGTAACGTTACAAGATCAGAAATGATAAAGGAGGGTGTCATCGTTGGCAGAAGGATGAGACCAGCAACAGGACAGTATTTACTGTGACAACCTTACCTTCCCAAGTCACTGAAGACTCAAGAGCAGTAGGGAGCTGCCTTTTAGGGTACAAACAATCCAGTATAATTGGTACCAATGCTGACATCACTGTAGGTTTCCAGGTTTACTTAAAAAGACCGAACCTTTGCCAAGACGTAGGGTCTTCCTCCGATTGGCAGAGCTGAGCTCCTCAGGGTAACCGCTGTGAGAGGCCTGATGCTAGGCCCGTAGAGGTTTCCTCCTAGCATGAGGCAGTGGGAAGAAAGCCCCTGGGCCTGGAATGTTCAGTCTCAAGTACCGTTGGCTTTCTGCTTCTCCACAGAAGCCACTTGGGAGCAGTGTGGCTTTGCCTGTGAGGAAGGCCGCACAGGGAGCCTTCCCGGAAGCCACGGTACAGACGGGGAACCTGGAGTCCCCTGTGATGACAAGTGAAATATTTCACAGAATATAAATCTTTCATCTTGCAAATATTCCTTTGGTGAGAAATCAGACAGTGGCTAAGGAGTGGGCAGAGGCCTTCCTGGTGAATGAAGGGAAAGGGAAGCTTCCTACCTTTTGTTCTGTGACTTGATAGTGCCAAGCTGTGCTAAAGGAGATTTTTCTGCTTGAGATGGGTTCATTGGCCACAACAGACCCCCTTAGCTCACTGACACTATGCATGTATGGGGCTGGAGTGGAGAGAGAGAGAGAGAGAGAGAGAGAGAGAGAGAGAGAGAGAGAGAGAGAGAGAGAGAGAGAGAGAGAGAGAGAGAGAGAGAGAGAGAGAGCCTTTAGCTTACCGACTATAAGGTGGCAGATGAGGAGAAGTTGAGAAAGAGACAGACACAGAAAGAGAGACAGAGACAGGGAGAGAGGCAGAGAGACAGAGTGACCAAACACCCAGGCCATAAGCTCTTCTGGTAAAGGTTAAACAGGAGAGTGTGACTTGTGTCTTTTCAGTCTTGTTCTCCCAAGCAGCCAAATAGACTTACCACCTCCTGTTAGTTCTGGGCCTTTGAATTAGGTTCTTAACTATTTATACGGCTTGTCTCCCAGAAGACCCAGCATTGCTTTGTAAAGTTATTATGAGGTATCTGTGAGAGGCTATTAGCACCGTGTCCACATTTCTTGGCTCTTGTTTGTAAGGTCTTTGGGGGTCATTAGAAAGGGAACAGGAAGCTGGGGGGGTGGTGGAAGTCTGTGGATGATGGGGCAGAGGTGAGTGGAAGAGAGTGGTGAGAGATGATCAGAAGAATCTCCCCAAACTGTCCTGGGGAGAGGAAGCTGGGTTGAAGAATGGACGCACTCAGCAGAGAGGGTGTCTGGGTTCCTATGAGCTGATGCTGCTCACGGTCAGCTAGGGACCAGCACACGAGCCTACCAGTCCTTCTTGCTCTTTGTCTCGATGAGGAGCAGACGTCTGACTAATAAAGATCAAAAGTCAGTTGCTACCAGGCCAACAAGGAAGTGCTTCACTGTAGGGAAAACATGCAGGGGTACTCTGGATGTTTGGGGGCTCCCCACAGACAGTGAATGGAGATCTGGTTCTGGGCGTGCACAAATGATCTGTTAACTATGACAGAGAAGGTCCCTCAGGTGAGCAGCCCCATTAGAGTTGGAGCAGGGGCATGCTCATTGCTCGGTGGGCAGGACCTCAGCCGACCCTTTTTGTATGGAGTCCTTGTAAGTAGCCATATCGAATACGTAAGACACCATGCAAAAGGTGTTAGGTGTATTTCTTCGTTCAACTCTTCCAACAATACGAAGGAGGTGGTGTTGAATGTCAGCTGTAGAGTTGGGAGTGCTTTGCTCAGAAAGGTCAGGGTATGTGTGAAGTCCCTCCTGGACGGTAGGGAGGGGTTTGGAGTGGTGCATGGTTCCCTCCCCTATAGAGGGTCTTTACCATTCCCGTGGTTCTACACCAAACGTTTTAAAGCTGTTCGAATTTTTCTACTAAGGATTGATATCACAGATACTGAACGTTCAGGAAGACAGCCTTGTCGTATGCCTACAGGACAGCATCCCACAACATTCTACTGTTTCCTCTGTGCTTTAATACCCTTCCCACTTCCCTTTCTTAGTTACAGCCTGAACCTTAGAGAGGGTGATACCTTGTTCAGGGATGAGCATTCAGTACATGTGTATTCTCATTACTTTGATGAGTTACAGGCCTCTGTTGTCATTACCGTCCAGTACAAGGACAGCATATGTCTCTAAGGCTCCAGCACCAGAAATCTGTGGGTATAAACACAAGTATTTAGAAAGGAGTTTGACAATACACTTGTCCATTTAACAAAACAATAGCCAACGTATCTGGTCGCCGAGAGGATACAGATTAGGCAAATAATTTCCACATCCAGTACCTCTCTTTCCGGAGGGAAGCATACACAGGTTACTCACGGGGCAGGACTGGGGTAACTTTCTTCCCTAGGAACTCCATTTGACATACATTTTGGCATGTTTGTTTTCCAGTGGTCCAGTCAGGTCTCTCTTGTCTGTCTTTTCTTTTTCTCGTTACCTCTTGATCGTACTAGCATTTTATGAATGTGATTTACATTCCAGCCTGAATTATTTCGATCTGCCAGAGCCTCTCCTGCCTCATGAGGATTACATCCCATCGTGGGGCTCAGCGCCATCACCAACCAGTCTTAAAGTCTCTGTTGAATCACTTTCTTTCTCAGATGCCCTGTGTGCTGGGCCTTAAATCCTCTTAACTACCATTTTTTAAGCAATACCTGTCATTTCTCTATTGTCTTCCAATCCCTGATATTCACGGGGAACTCAGCCTTTGATAACTAAAGGTACCTAGTGGCTCACATGAGCTAGTCCATCAGAGACTAACCTTCCTTTTACCAGCTCAGGTTAAGGCTATCCGGTCTTTGCCTCAAGGAAGTATGTGCAGTCATGTTACTCATCCCTTCTGCTTCATGGCTGATTATGTCTTCCCCTATAGCCTCATGAGTCAGGCCGTGAGACACTCTTCTTCCCCATTAAGAAGTCTTTGGTACTTCCTGATTATCAGAACTTTCTATAGGGGCCTATTAGTAAGGCCACATCTCCATGCTGTGTTATGGATTTTGCCTTCCTCGAGGTTAAATGTCAGACCATCTGTCACTCCTATCTTCTTATCTCCCTCTTTATTGTCCAATTCTTCCCATGGATGTCAACCTTTCAGATCCCATGAGGGGATATTTTGCACGGATCCACTTTGTGCTCTCCTGTCCTCATGGCCTACGAGCCCTGCAACAGTAAGAAGTGTCACACCAACACCTCAATCCCAGGCCCTCTTCCTGACAATTCAGAGGCAACAACGAAAGACAGCATCGTGTGTCTTTTTCTCTTTTAATTCCTCTATTACTGGGGAAGATTCTTCCTGGAATTTCACCTCATTGAGGGTTGGAGAAGCATTGGTGTGGAAAGCCTGAATGTTTGGTGTCAGAAGCATGAGCAAACATAGACTGTGGTAAGATGGCTAGGCTCAGGCTGTTTGAATAGAGCATTTTTTTCCTGACAATGCTGCCTTTATCCTCTATAACCTGTTTGTACATAGCTCTTTTTTGGGGGGGACAGAAATTATGATCTTCTGAATAAAGGGGTGATATATTTATGGATCCTAAAGGAGAATTTAAGCAGAGATTAATTGTTAAAAGATCCAGTGGCCGGGCTGGGGATTTAGCTCAGTGGTAGAGCGCTTGCCTAGGAAGCGCAAGGCCCTGGGTTCGGTCCCCAGCTCCGAAAAAAAGAACCAAAAAAAAAAAAAAAAGATCCAGTGGCCATTAGATTTCAGAATCTTGTAAAAGAACATGGGTTAGTCTAGGGCATCCAATGCTTTCATTTTGTTAGCTATTCTAGATGTACTGCTGTCTTTTCCATTCAGAAAATATAATGCTAAGTTTCAATATTGTATTTTGTTAAATATAAAATTATTTATATGGTAAAATGATTCACTTATACCAATATTCATTTACAGCATTCCTTGACAAGGAATTCCATGAATTCCGTGACACAACAGTGATTATTGGCATACCTCTTGGTGTCCAGAAATGCGTTGGGGACTTAATAATCACTCAGGGTCAATCAACAGATTTTATCAAATTTTCTATTACATAAACATGTGTTCTGTGTGGAATTGATGAAGCAACTCAGCAAAAGAAAAGGATAAAACACCTATAACCATCCTACCCTGTAATTACATAAAGACACAAGCCATAGAATTTCACTCCTAAAAAGTTGAGGCTCAAACAATTTTATACTCAGCCAAGTTGTCTTTCATGTGTAAAAGTAAAAGAATTATGTTCTTTGTAGGAAAAAAGTTCTGATAGGTAATTCTCTTTGGGAAGGTTTCACTCATATATTTCTGTTGAGGGAAGTGATGGAAGATAAAGTTTAAGTGAAAAAAGTTGATAAACATACACTATAGTAAATGATCAGACTAGGAAAGCAAGAGAAAAAATGATGACTATAACCCCTTAAGTTAGTAGTATGCATCTATTTATGTCTACATAAATATAAATAATAGTGATTACATTTAAGTGCTATTTTTTGGTAAAATATTATTCTTGGAAGATGTTCAAAAATAATCACATGCTGATTTATATGTGAATGTCTAGATATTTTATCAATGTCCTAGAAAGAAGTTATAAAGCAGTGTGAGGAGGATTGAGGGGACTGCGACGCAGGTCAAGGAATCTAATTGGATGATAGCACCTTCTTGTACCTGGGGCTTGTCAGTAGCTAAGTGAGGGTTGCTATAATGATTTTTCAGCAATGATACTTAACACATTTTGTAGTAACACACCATGGTAGTTTAGACAATAGTACAATTTATAAGTTTTGCTTTTGAACTTTGCTTTGTTCCATCTGAGCATGATGAAGAGGGACTTATTTTTTCCTTATGAGTGATGTCCAACTGATTCTAGAGATTAAAGGATTTATTAGGTTGTAGAGATGTCCCAGTGGGTAGACATTTTTGCCATGAAAGTCTGACAACCTAAGTCTGATTCTGGGAACCCAGAGTAACTCTTGAAGGTTTTCCTCTGACTTCTTCATGAGTGCTGTGGTGCATTTGTGAGTGTATGCTTACACACACACCACACACAGACACACACTCACTCTCACACACATACACCCACATGCACTCACACAAACAAACAATACTTTATATTTTCTTTAAAAATCATAGTCACCACACTGAAGCTACAATTACGGCTATTGACATATCTCTGTGTAAGGAGATATACACAAGTTGGAATTTACTAAAGGACACTGTCTTATAATGTTGGCTGAATTTGTACCCAGCATATCCTGGTTGTAGCTTTCACAAAATACAGAGGCACACTTGAGCTGCAGGCCAGCCCATTTTAGAAATGTTGGCTTGTCTAATCTCCTGATTGTGATGAGTGGAGGGCAGGGTGAGCCAGGAGGTTCAGAAGGTGACTGGTTAAACCTCCTACATGAACAGGCCATGCACAGACAGCTTAATCAACACCTCAGCACAGAAGTTAGCAGCCTTCCTGTGAGCCAAGGCTGTCAAGCTTCATTACCGCACAGATCATCCTGTTAGATGTCCACTGAGAGTGGGAGGACGTTTCAGGAGACAGGTTAGGCTCTGTGACTCTTATGACACAGGCTTAGTTGTTGCCATTCCAGATGGTGGTCACAGCTTCATCTAAAAACTGTGGATACTCATAATAATTACCAAACCAGTGATAGGCAAGGACTTCCAATCTAATGTCCTATGTACCCTTAGTGGTATATTATAAATCCAGAAATCCCAGGGGTGAGGGGAAGAAACAGCTTGCCCTGTCAAGTCATGTGTGGGTGGAGCAATTCTCAGGGAAGTCTCCCTTCTTTCTTGTTATGCTGCTAACTCAACAGTGGGCTTCTAGGTTATCAAGGGGGAAGGGCTAGCAGTCACCTCTAGACAGTCATGACTCAGAAAATTACAAATAATTATGGAACTAGTCACTTGGTTCTCCCTCACTTGGGAGTGTAGTCTTGCTTGACCAATCAGGGAGAAACCTTTATAACACAAAGAAAGTTGGTGTATGAGTTGATTAGATTTTTGTCATCTTCACATAAAGTAGAGTCACCGAGAAGAGGAATCCATACTTGGGGAATTGCCTTCATTAGACTGCCCTTTGGAGATATTTGTGGGAGCATTTTCTTCATTGTTGATTGATATGAGAGGGCCCAGATCCTTGGGAGAGGTGTCATTTCTGGTCTGGTCTCTTAGGGTTTCCATTGCTGTGAATGGAGACACCATGACCAAGGCAACTCTTATAAAGGACAATGTTTAAGTGGGGCTGGCTTACAGGGTCAGAAGTTCAGTCCACTTTTAAGGTGGGAACATGGCAGCGTCCAGGCAGGCATGGTGCAGAAGAAGCTGAGAATTCTGTATCTTTTTCTGAAGGGTAGACAGGAGGAGACTGGCTTCCAGATAGCTAGAATGAGGGTCTTAAAACCCATGTCCACAGTGACATGCTTCCCCCTCAACAAGGCCACACCACAAATAGTGCCACTCCCTGGTCCAAGCATATTCAGACCACCACACCTAGGTTTTATAACAAGAATAGCTGAGCAAACCAGGGGGAGCCAAGCCAGAAAGCAGCATTGCTTCATGGTTTTACATCAGTTCTGGCCTTCAGTTTCCTCCCTTGAGTTCCTACCCTGACTCCCTTCCATGGTAGACCGTGATTGGGAAGCACAAGCCAAATAAACCCTTTCTGTCCCTTTTGTCCCTCCAAAGATCAGGGCTATGTGAAGCGACTGAAAGCCAAAGGAGAGTTGGTGATACTGGTGAGGGCTGAAAGGGGACAAGGGACCTGTGTGTGCCTCAGTACTTCCTCATAGCAACAGGAAGTAGATACAACAGTGCACATAGATGGAGAAAGAGTCCCAGAGTCTGGTCAGAAATCAGGCCCAGGCTGGATGTCTACTTCAGCTTAGATGACTGTATGTAGACGCTCACAAGATGGCAGGGGCATCTACAATTGAGAGTGTTAGCTCTCCTTTGATCAGCTTCCTCACGTCCTAACACCTTTCCTGCCTTGAAGTGGTGACCTGGTTCTGGGACTATGATGTTTGTGGTACCCAGAGAGACATGACATAGGTGGTCAGGATGTAATGACTCTACCAGGGCATGTTTGTACAGAATTCCAAACTCCCTGTTGTGTCCTTGCTGCAGCCATGCCAGCACAGGGCCATCCTAACAGGGAGGGCTTCTGTTCTTGGTGTCTGGTGAGATGCCTCAGCTACTCAGCACAGGTGAAGGGGAAGAGAGTCGTTTCAGGAAAAGGATTGCCTGAGACCCAACTCTTGCCGAAGATGAATTCCTCTCAGGGACTCGGTTTTCTTTTCTTTTTTTTTTTTTTTAAGGGTTAGGTCTTCAATGTAGGGATTTTTTTTATTTATTTATTTTTTTTTAACTTGAATATTTCTTATATACATTTCGAAAGTGTTATTCCCTTTCCCGGTTCCGGCAAACATCCCCTCCCCTCCCCCTTCCTTATGGGTGTTCCCCCCCGACCCTCCCCCATTGCCGCCCTCCTCAAATAACAGTCTAGTTCACTGGGGTTCAGTATTAGCAGGACCCAGGGCTTCCCCCCTTCCACTGGTGCTCTTACTAGGATATTCATTGCTACCTATGAGGTCAGAGTCCAGGGTCAGTCCATGTATAGTCTTTAGGTAGTGGCTTAGTCCCTGAAGCTCTGGTGGCTTGTCATTGTTGTACATATAGGGTCTCGAGCCCCTTCAAGCTCTTCCAGTTCTTTCTCTGATTCCTTCAACGGGGGTCCTATTCTCAGTTCAGAGGTTTGCTGCTGACATTCGCCTCTGTATTTTGTATTCTGGCTGTGTCTCTCAGGAGCGATCTACACTTCTGCACTTCTTTTTGCTTCATCCATCTTGTCTAATTGGGTGGCTGTATATATATGGGCCACATGTGGGCAGGCTCTGAATGGATGTTCCTTCAGTCTCTGTTTTAATCTTTGCCTCTCTCTTCCCTGCCAAGGGTATTCTTGTTCCCCTTTTAAAGAAGGAGTGAAGCATTCTCATTTTGATCATCCGTCTTGAGTTTCATTTGTTCTAGGCATCTAGGGTAATTCAGGCATTTGGGCTAATAGCCACTTATCAATGAGTGCATACCATGTATGTCTTTCTGTGATTGGGTTAGCTCACTCAGGATGATATTTTCCAGTTCCAATCATTTGCCTACAAATTTCATAAACTCGTTGTTTTTGATAGCTGAGTAATATTCCATTGTGTAGATATACCACATTTTCTGTATCCATTCCTCTGTTGAAGGGCATCTGGGTTCTTTCCAGCTTCTGGCTATTATAAATAAGGCTGCGATGAACATAGTGGAGCACGTGTCTTTTTTATATGTTGGGGCATCTTTTGGGTATATGCCCAAGAGAGGGATAGCTGGATCCTCAGGCAGTTTAATGTCCAATTTTCTGAGGAACCTCCAGACTGATTTCCAGAATGGTTGTACCAGTCTGCAATCCCACCAACAATGGAGGAGTGTTCCCCTTTCTCCACATCCTGCCAGCATTTGCTGTCACCTGAGTTTTTGATCTTAGCCATTCTCACTGGTGTGAGGTGAAATCTCAGGGTTGTTTTGATTTGCATTTCCTGATGACTAAAGATGTTGAACATTTCTTTAGGTGTTTCTCAGCCATTCGGCATTCCTCAGCTGTGAATTCTTTGTTTTAGCTCTGAACCCCATTTTTTAATAGGGTTATTTGTCTCCCTCTTGGTCTAACTTTTGAGTTCTTTGTATATTTTGGATATAAGGCCTCTATCTGTTGTAGGATTGGTAAAGATCTTTTTCCCAATCTGTTGGTTGCCGTTTTGTCCTAACCACAGTGTCCTTTGCCTTACAGAAGCTTTGCAGTTTTATGAGATCCCATTTGTCGATTCTTGATCTTAGAGCATAAGCCATTGGTGTTTTGTTCAGGAAATTTTTTCCAGTGCCCATGTGTTCAGATGCTTCCCTAGTTTTTCTTCTATTAGTTTGAGTGTGTCTGGTTTGATGTGGAGGTCCTTGATCCACTTGGACTTAAGCTTTGTACAGGGTGATGAGCATGGATCGATCTGCATTCTTCTACATGTTGACCTCCAGTTGAACCAGCACCATTTGCTGAAAATGCTATCTTTTTTCCATTGGATGGATTTGGCTCCTTTGTCAAAAATCAAGTGACCATAGGTGTGTGGATTCATTTCTGGGTCTTCAATTCTGTTCCATTGGTCTATCTGTCTGTCTCTGTACCAATACCATGCAGTTTTTATCACTATTGCTCTGTAATACTGCTTGAGTTCAGGGATAGTGATTCCCCCTGAAGTCCTTTTATTGTTGAGGATAGTTTTAGCTATCCTGGGTTTTTGTTATTCCAGATGAATTTGCAAATTGTTCTGTCTAACTCTTTGAAGAATTGGATTGGTATTTTGATGGGGATTGCATTGAATCTGTAGATCGCTTTTGGTAAAATGGCCATTTTTTACTATATTAATCCTGCCAATCCATGAGCATGGGAGATCTTTCCACCTTCTGAGGTCTTCTTCAATTTCTTTCTTCAGTGTCTTGAAGTTCTTATTGTACAGATCTTTTACTTGCTTGGTTAAAGTCACACGGTATTTTATATTATTTGGGTCTATTATGAAGGGTGTCGTTTCCCTAATTTCTTTCTCGGCTTGTTTCTCTTTTGTGTAGAGGAAGGCTACTGATTTATTTGAGTTAATTTTATACCCAGCCACTTTGCTGAAGTTGTTTATCAGCTTTAGTAGTTCTCTGGTGGAACTTTTGGCATCACTTAAATATACTATCATATCATCTGCAAATAGTGATATTTTGACTTCTTCTTTTCGATCTGTATCCCTTGATCTCCTTTTGTTGTCTGATTGCTCTGGCTAGAACTTCAAGAACTATATTGAATAAGTAGGGAGAGTGGGCAGCCTTGTCTAGTCCCTGATTTTAGTGGGATTGCTTCAAGTTTCTCTCCATTTAGTTTAATGTTAGCAACTGGTTTGCTGTATATGGCTTTTACTATGTTTAGGTATGGGCCTTGTATTCCTATTCTTTCCAGGACTTTTATCATGAAGGGGTGTTGAATTTTGTCAAATGCTTTCTCAGCATCTAATGAAATGATCATGTGGTTTTGTTCTTTCAGTTTGTTTATATAAAGAATCACGTTGATGGTTTTCCGTATATTAAACCATCCCTGCATGCCTGGGATGAAGCCTACTTGATCATGGTGGATGATTGTTTTGATGTGCTCTTGGATTCGGTTTGCCAGAATTTTGTTGAGTATTTTTGCATCAATGTTCATAAGGGAAATTGGTCTGAAGTTCTCTTTCTTTGTTGGGTCTTTGTGTGGTTTAGGTATAACAGTAATTGTGGCTTCATAGAAGGAATTCGGTAGTGCTCAATCTGTTTCATTTTTGTGGAATAGTTTGGATAATATTGGTATGAGGTCTTCTATGAAGGTCTGATAAATTCTGCACTAAACCCGTCTGGACCCTGGGCTCTTTTTTGGTTGGGAGACCTTTAATGACTGCTTCTATTTCCTTAGGGTTATGGGGTTGTTTAACTGGTTTATCTGTTCTGATTTAACCCGGTACCTGGTATCTGTCTAGGAAATTGTCCATTTCCTGTAGATTTTCAAGTTTTTGTTGAATATAGGCTTTTATAGTAAGATCTGATGATTTTTTTGAATTTCCTCTGAATCTGTAGTTATGTCTCCTTTTCATTTCTGATTTTGTTAATTTGGACACACTCTCTGTGTCCTCTCGTTAATCTGGCTAGGGTTTATCTATCTTGTTGATTTTTCTCAAAGAACCAACTTTTGGTTCTGTTGATTCTTTCTATGGTCCTTTTTGTTTCTACTTGGTTGATTTCGGCTCTGAGTTTGATTATTTCCTGCCTTCTACTCCTCCTGGGTGTCTTTGCTTCTTTTTGTTCTAGAGCTTTTAGGTGTGCTGTGAAGCTGCTGACATATGCTCTTTCCTGTTTCTTTCTGCAGGCACTCAGCGCTATGAGTTTTCCTCTTAGCACAGCTTTCATTGTGTCCCATAAGTTTGGGTATGTTGTACCTTCATTTTCATTAAATTCTAAAAAGTTTTTAATTTCTTTATTTCTTCCTTGACCAGGTTATCATTGAGTAGAGCATTGTTCAGTTTCCACGTATATGTGGGCATTCTTCCCTTATTGTTATTGAAGACCAGCTTTAGGCCGTGGTGGTCCGATATGCGCATGGGATTATTTCTATCTTTCTGTATCTGTTGAGGCCTGTTTTTGACCAATTATATGGTCAATTTTGGAGAAAGTACCATGAGGAGCTGAGAAGAAGGTATATCCTTTTGCTTTAGGGTAGAGCGTTCTATAAATATCCGTTAAGTCCATTTGGCTCATGACTTCTCTTAGTCTGTCTCGTCTCTGTTTAATTTCTGTTTCCATGATCTGTCCATTGATGAGAGTGGGGTGTTGAAATCTCCTACTATTATTGTGTGAGGTGCAATGTGTGTTTGAGCTTTAGTAAGGTTTCTTTTCGTATGTTGTTGCCCTTGTATTTGGGGCATAGATATTTAGGATTGAGAGTTCATCTTGGTGGATTTTTCCTTTGATGAATATGAAGTGTCCTTCCTTATCTTTTTTGATGACTTTTAGTTGGAAATTGATTTTATTTGATATTAGAATGGCTACTCCAGCTTGCTTCTTCTGACCATTTTCTTGGAAAGTTGTTTCCCAGCCTTTCACTCTGAGGTAGTGTCTGTCTTTGTCTCTGAGGTGTGTTTTCTGTAGGCAGCAGAATGCAGGGTCCTCGTTGCGTATCCAGTTTGTTAATCTATGTCTTTTTATTGGGGAGTTGAGGCCATTGATGTTGAGAGATATTAAGGAATAGTGATTATTGCTTCCTGTTATATTCATATTTGGATGTGAGGTTGTGTTTGTGTGCTTTTCTTCTCTTTGTTTTGTTGCCAAGACGATTAGTTTCTTGCCTCTTCTTGGGTATAGCTTGCCTCCTTATGTTGGGCTTTACCATTTATTATCCTTTGTAGTGCTGGATTTGTAGAAAGATATTGTGTAAATTTGGTTTTGTCATGGAATATCTTGGTTTCTCCATCTATATTAATTGAGAGTTTTGCAGGATACAGTAGCCTGGGCTGGCATTTGTGTTCTCTTAGGGTCTGTATGACATCAGTCCAGGATCTTCTGGCCTTCATAGTTTCTGGCGAGAAGTCTGGTGTGATTCTGATAGGTCTGCCTTTATATGTTACTTGACCTTTTTCCCTTACTGCTTTTAGTATTCTTTCTTTATTTTGTGCGTTTAGTGTTTTGACTATTATGTGACGGGAGGTGTTTCTTTTCTGGTCCAATCTATTTGGAGTTCTGTAGGCTTCTTGTATGCCTATGGGTATCTCTTTTTTAGGTTAGGGGAAGTTTTTCTTCTATGATTTTGTTGAAGATATTTACTGGTCCTTTGAGCTGGGAGTCTTCACTCTCTTCTATACCTATTATCCTTAGGTTTGATCTTCTCATTGAGTCCTGGATTTCCTGTATGTTTTTGGACCAGTAGCTTTTCCGCTTTACATTATCTTTGACAGTTGAGTCAATGATTTCTATGGAATCTTCTGCTCCTGGATTCTCTCTTCCATCTCTTGTATTCTGTTGGTGAAGCTTGTATCTACAGCTCCTTGTCTCTTCTTTTGGTTTTCTATATCCAGGGTTATTTCCATGTGTTCTTTCTTGATTGCTTCTATTTCCATTTTTAATTCCTTCAACTGTTTGATTGTGTTTTCCTGGAATTCTTTCAGGGATTTTTGCGATTCCTCTCTGTAGGCTTCTACTTGTTCTCTAAGGGAGTTCTTCACGTCTTTCTTGAAGTCCTCCAGCATCATGATCAAATCTGATTTTGAAACTAGATCTTGCTTTTCTGGTGTGTTTGGATATTCCATGTCTGTTTTGGTGGGAGAATTGGGCTCCGATGATGCCATGTAGTCTTGGTTTCTGTTGCTTGTGTTCCTGCGCTTGCCTCTCGCCATCAGATTATCTCTAGTGTTACTTTGTTCTGCTAATTCTGACAGTGGCTAGACTGTCCTATAAGCCTGTGTGTCAGGAGTGCTGTAGACCTGTTTTCCTGTTTTCTTTCAGCCAGTTATGGGGACAGAGTGTTCTGCTTTTACGTGTGTGTAGTTTGTCCCTCTACAGGTCTTCAGCTGTTCCTGTGGGCCTGTGCCTTGAGTTCACCAGGCAGGTCACTTGCAGCAGAAAAGTTGGTCTTACCTGTGGTCCCGAGGCTCAAGTTAGCTCGCGGGGTGCTGCCCACGGGCTCTCTCGCGGTGGCAGCAACCAGAAAGATCTGCGCCGCCCCTTCTGGGAGCCTCCGTGCACCAGGGTTCCAGATGGCCTCCGGTGTTTTCCTCTGGAATCAGCAATGTGTGTGAGAGCAGTCTCTTCTGGTTTCAGAAGCGTGTCTGCCTCTCTGAAGGTTTAGCTCTCCTTCCACGGGATTTGGGTGCAGAGAACTGTTTATCCGGTCTGTTTCCTTCAGGTTCGGCGGTGTCTCAGGCAGGGCTCCTGCCTCACCTGGAGCCCTCTCCACGGGAGCCCAGGGCCTTATACAGTTTCCTCTTGGGCCAGGGATGTGGGCAGGGGTGGGCAGTGTTGGTGGTCTCTTCTGCTCTGCAGCCTCAGGAGTGCCCACCTGACCAGGAGGTAAGGTATCTCTCCCACGGGTTCTGGGAGCAGAGAGCTGCTGCGGGCTGGGATCCGCGGGTGTGGGCGGGGCTCGGTTTTCTAACCTGGGTATATTGGTGATAAGCCTACCTCTTATAGTTGCTGCCACTGGTCTTTGCTCATGGATTGACTGAGTTTAATATGTGAAAAGTTCCCAAAACAGTGCCAGGTGAGCAGATAGTGTTGGGAAAAAAATCTTAGCCCATGTCCACCCTCTTTTCAAGATTCCATTTAAATATACCTGGAACTTCTCAGCTTGCCTTTTTTTTCAGGATTCTTCTGGTACTCAGTAGCAATATCTATCATGTTCTATCATAATTATTAATTGACCTGTTCTTCTTTCCCATTAGGCTACAATTACTCAACGGCCATGTATCGCTCACTATTTAGCCCTTGTCAGTGTCTGGTAAACAAAATAGACAAGCCTGTGGCATCTGAGTTGATGGACAGAGCCCTGGCAGTACAGATGGCTTGAATCTGCCAACATACAGGTTTTCCCAGAGCAAAGCTGTGTTGCCCAGCTCTCCACGGATCTAGATGAGCAGAGGAAGTTGTGTAAGCCATAGGTTCCCCGTGTAGACGTGGCTGGAAGTTGACTGGGCGTCTTCCACACATTTCCTCTCTTCCTTCGGTGTACTGCTTTAGGAAAGAAAGGTTCTGGATTCCCGAGTCACCCAAGCAGAGGCCTAGCTTTAGCATTGTATCAGGTGTCTCAGATATGGACTAACTAGTTCCAGCAGGTTCTGTGTTTATGTGGTTAAGGAAGCAAGGGTCTGGACACAGCAAGCATGCCTTTAGGCTTTGTAACATGGTGTAGCTGCCTGTTGGTTGACCATGGCTGCTGAGCCCACTTGGCTGCTAGGCCCTGCATAGCTGACTGCATCAGCCCCTCCAAAGATCAGGACTGTGTGAAGCTACTGAAAGCCAAGGGGGCTGGTGATACTGGTGAGGGCTGAGAGGGGACAAGGGACCTGAGGCAGCTCAGACAGGTGTGCCTCAGCTTGGTGGCTGCCTTGTCTTTCTGTCCCACTGTGGGCAGTCTATGAGCATGATCCCCCTCTTCTAGTGGGGTAACTCAGGAAATGCTATCGTTCCTTTTGCTTCACAAGGCATCACCCCAAGAAATAAGTACAGTCCTTTGTTGCATTCTGATTGGTTCATAGTCAACGGTTGGCCTAGTGAATGGAATTGCTCAGAATACGTAGATGTTTATTTCCTCTTTGAACTAGTTCGATTTTTATAGCCCTAGTGAAAAAAAAAAAGCCGTTATTCAACATTATTTTTAGGAAAGTTTATTCCAGGACTCAATTTTCTTTTAGTTTTCTAGAAGAATCACTTTAACCCACCAAAGATTCATTCATTGAATGGCTTTCCCTTGCACACAGCTCGTGCTTAAACATTTGACCAAATATTCTCAGCGTCTTCACAAGATTCAGCCAGAGAGATGCCTAATGGGCAAATGCTCTCTCAGTGGCAAAGCTGCTCTCATCTGGATGAATCGAGATGGGAAACCAGTTTTAGTGACGCTGAGTGGCAGGATGTTTCTCAAGGAGGTTAGTTGCTATGCGGTTTCAAGTTATTCAAACTAACTTAAGGAACACGGAGAACAACCGTTCTGAGCTTGCCGCCTGAATCCAGCTTTCTGGGAGTTGGTATCTCTGGCCATCTATTTATCTATACCCAAGGTCACCTCTCTGTCTATTCTGTGCAATCCTCTTGGTTTCTTGAAAACCCTTTGTCTTCAGTTCTTTCTATCACTTTGTTAACAGCGGACCTTCTTGACGCTCTCTATCTGCCCAATTACAAATTCGGAATTCGAGGCTTTTTATTTATAGAGTGGTGGTTTATTAGTTTATATATAACTAAAGTAATTTATTTATAGAGCGGCAATTCATTTGTAGCCAGAAATTTCTTGACTTCCTAACTATTCCTGCTTTCCCAGCTACAATAAAGTTTTTTTTTTTTTTTAAATTTTTAATTGGATTATAGCTGCTTTGCTTTTGGAAAGAAAAACTGGCCTATCTGAAGGGACCGGTCCTGTTCTTGGGAAGGTCCGGCAAGCACTGACATGTGAGCTGTGCTTTTCAGCCCCACACACTGCTCTTGTGTGTCCAGGGCAGAGCCTGGCTGTGGCTCAGAGGCCGTGCTTCTCTGAAGTGAGCTTTAGAGTGTGAAGAATGTGTTATGCTGACTAGGCAGGGAAGCCAGCAGAGGCCAGGTGAAAACAGACTGCCACTCCGGGTTTTGTTCTCCTCGTTTTCTTACTATTATAATCCGCTTCCTCTCACGTGCACGCCATAAGACGCCCATGGTGGGACTGCATCCTTGAGAACTTTAGGTGGGCTTACAGAGCATAAGATAGTTTATGTGCAGAACAACAATGCAATGTTTTCTCTAGAGCTAGACATGCTAAGAGCAAAAGGGAGGGTTTCAGTCATGCCACGAAATAGGCAAAACTGGAGTGGGGGCTTGCCCTGACTGTGTGGCACACATGTCAGTCCTGTTCCTCTAACTGAGCTATCGTGTCTGGCCTCAGTGGGGAAGAATGTGCCTAGTCCTTCAGTGACTCGAGGTGCCAGAGTGGGTTGGTACCCAAGGAGAGACTTGCCCCCTCTCAGAGGTGAAGGACAGGAGGGCTTGGGGGAGGGGCCATATGAGGGAGGACTGGGAGGATTGGAATGCAAAGTGAATAAATAAATCAACAGAAAAAAGAAAACGGGCTCAGTAAACCATGGAGATCAAGCTTGCAAGCAGCATCCTCCATGGCCTCTGCACTGGTTCCTCCAGGGTCCTGCCCTACTTGAGCTCCTCTGTTGACTTCCCTTCAATGATGAACTGTGCAGTATGCTATAGTTTGGGTCTTCAATGTCCTCCAATGGCTTGGTTCCCAGGGAGGCTCTTTGGGGCCTAGTAGGAGGTATGGAGGTCATTGAGGGAGCATCCTGAAGGGCCTGATGACATCTTCTCATTCTGCCTTTACTACAAGGTGAGGACTTTTGCTTTGTCACTCTGGGCTTCCTTTCCTTGCCACAGGCCTCAAAGAAATGAATCAGTAAATCACAGACTTGCATTCCTAAAATGGTGAGCCCGAATCCATCTTTTCTCTTCATAAGTTAATAATTTCTGATATTTCTGTGGGGGGAGGGTGTATGCATATGTATGTATACATGTCTATGTTGGTACAGGTACACGTATGTGCATGTGCATGCGTACTGAGGTCCACACAGGGTGTCTTCCTCAGTTGCTTTATTTTCTGAGACAGGGTTTCTCTTTGAAGCTGAAACTTACTGTTTTGGCCAGGCTATCTAGACAGTGAGTGCCGGGTTCCTCCTGTCTCTGCCTTCCTATGGCTAGGCTTCTGGGTGCAGGTCTCTTACCCTCATGCTTGCATAGCATGCACGTTACTTCTTCTTCTTCTTCTTCTTCTTCTTCTTCTTCTTCTTCTTCTTCTTCTTCTTCTTCTTCTTCTTCTTCTTCTTCTTCTTCTCCTTCTTCTTCTTCTTTCTGCACTGTAGGCATTTAAAAACAACACAGCAAGCTATTAAGGCTGAAGTCTGGCGACTCCATAGACCCCAGAGAGGGCAAAACTGGGGAAAGCAATGATCCTGGGTCTAAAATGACCACAAAAAAGATTTTCTGCTGGTTGTGAAGATCCTGACTTCCGTCTTCAGATTGCTCAAAATAAAGTTGCATTGAAAACTTCTCAGATTTGCTAATAAATACCAAACACTTAATTCAGGTTCAAACACTGTTGTTTGTTAAAGGTTACAGTAGCATGTAATAACTGGTCACTGTCCTAGGGGCTCTTAGAGTCTGGGAGGAGTGCAGATTTCTGTCATCTCTCTGTCCGTCTCTTAATGACAATTAAAGGTTCTAATGAGGGAGATGAATTTTGAGCGTCGACTTCAAGTGTCTGTGGGTAGGCTGATGGACTAAGGCCAGCAAAGGAGCACTACTCCAAAGACAGACTGGATAAATCTGCAGTTTACACAGGATCCTGACAATCCCTTAGAAACACTCTGAGGGCTCTCGGAAGGCAATGCTCCCCTATAGATCTGAAGATGCTTTTGAAGTAAGCCTACCAAAGGCTTTAGGATTTGTGTGCCAAAGAGCTGTGGTTGTTGACATTATATTGAGAGAGAAAGGGAACTGGGAAGCCCTGCCTAGCTATGGACTCTTTGGTAGTTTACAGATCACTTCCGAACACTGTCTAGTTTAAACTTAGGCTGACCCTGTGGTGCTAGCAGGAGAGCTCTCCTAAGAGTTCTACTGTGTGTCCCATGACTTGCCTATCAGAAGACAGGAGACAAAGCTTATTAAGGCTAATGGCTCAACTCTAAGGTGCCCGTTGTTCTGTGGGCCTTCAGGATACGCTTTGGAGTCTCTGTCCGTTCTGGAGTCCCCTGAGGTATCCAGGTTCAGGAACCACACCTGATATATTCTGCCATGTGTACAGACGGTGTTGTCAAATGATCTCTAGCCATGCTCGGGCTGATGAGAAGGTTGCTTCCAGGGGGTGACATGAACTCTTTTAGCCTTCTAGTCCCTTTACCCTCAACCCTCCCAAGGCTTGTCAGTTAGTAAAACACACCTTATAGCTCCTTCAGGGAGCTGTGTGGAGGCTGGGTGCTACCCCCACACTGCACGCGCTCATGTCTCAGCTTTGAAGGCACCAGTTTAACCTCCGATTCTCTCTCTCCTCCTCTGATCCTCTCTCTCCCCACCTCGTTTCTGATTTAGAGGCATGGATAAACCTCATGAGGCCAAGTCTCATCCTTCTGATTTAAAGGAATGAAATTCTTTGGTCATCCAACGCGCAGAACCAGCTGTAGGGACGTTCTGCTGTGTCAGGGAAGACCTGGCCTTTGCAGCTTCCTTGTTGGCTTTGGGATCTGCCGGGAGAGCGGGCTGAGTAGCGGGCTGAGTAGCGGGCTGCGTCACAGGCATCCTGTGGGGCCTCCCAATGTGCGTGGAGTTAGCGCTGTCATAGTCTTCGCTAGCGGTTTTGTAACTTGTCATAAGAATTAGTTCCGGCTTACTGGAGGGTTTCGAGAAGAGGAAGTGTTGTGGCCTTTCCTAAGGCCTTTTATAAAGTGCTACCACTCAAGGCCAAGCCGGGTACAGCTGGGAACGGTAGCATGTTGGAAGTGGAAGTCCCATTGGGCCTTCCTGGGCCGGCTCCTTCCTTGGCCTCCATCTTGTTGCTGACCAGAAAGTCTCATGGGAAGTGGAAACAGACAGTTCTTTTTCTCTGCCGAGATTCTTCTAAGGACCCCTCTCTTTGGAGATTGCATGCAAGCCTTTGGGCTGAAGACATGTGTTCCTTCCCCACATTCCTTGGAAAAGGATGTTCACTTCCCCGTACTTGGTTCCTAGCTCTTTAGACTTTATCTAATCCGATCAACATCAACTCTACGCCCTTGCTCTCTAGGCTAAATAGAGGCAAGGTTGCATCCTGGCGTGTTATGGGATAAAAGGTAGCGCCATGTTACAGATCTTGGAAAGTTCTTTCCATTTGTCCCAGGAACACCCACTGTCTCAATGCCTTCCCTAGCTAAGTCAAAGACCTCTTCCTTCCCACCCCGTCCGACTGCCTTGGCAGAACGTGCGGAGAGCTACTGAGAGCAGATTTCCAGGCCCTGCTTGGGCTCTGGCCCACATGTAGATGAAGCAGGTGAAACATTGTGCCACCCGAGAAGGAACACTAGGAACCACAGTCTTTCTCAGATCTCGGCTCTGCCTGAGAACCTCTCTCAGAGTTTCTTTGACAAATATCATCAAGTGCTGACTGTTTGGAAGAAAGGGGCACACAGTGGATAGAAAAGGACACACAGACACACATGCACAGAGACGCACGCACCAGAGGACCACGGCAGGGGGCAGGGTTAAAAAACCCGCTCAGGCGATGCTGTGAATGGGCATTTACTCAACCGACAGATCCGTCAGCACCTCATGTGGGTACAGATTCCTAGCTATCTCCTGAGCATTCTGCTTTTGGGGGTCACCTAACCCATGAGTCCGCTCTCCTTTGCTTTGACACTGGGCTACCTCTTTCTGTTCTGAGACGATAGGCCACAGCTTGGAGGTAGTACAAACAGGAGCTAAAACAAATCCAGTCTACCCACAAGCCCACCATAACTGTTTGCACTGTTTGTACTACCTGGCTTCTCACACTTGTGTCTTCTCACATTTATTTCCATGTGATATCAATATTCATCCATATCAATTTTAAAAGCATAAGCAAAATTCTGTCACATTGTTTTAATTTTTTCCTCTCTCTCTTTTTTTTTTTTTTTTTTTTGCTTACTTAGTGGTAGATATTTTTTCAAGGAAGTAAAAATACTTTTGCCACATCGATTAAAAAAAAAACCAAAAACCGCACACTCTTTGTAAGGAACTTTTAAAGATCCCAACAGCACAAGTCTTTCTAAATCGTTAGAATTTCTAGGCCACTTGGGGAAGAATATACTTGTACATACATCTCTGTGAATCTCTGAGATAATTTCATCAAAATTAATTAAGTAGGTTCTCGTCTTTATGATGTATACTTCAGATGTAATTTGCTGAGCATTTGTGTCAGAGATCAGTGTAGGAGATGAAGACTTCCCATTTAATAAGGGCTATTAATCACACTGTTACTCGTTCATCCTATCATCAAAAAGTACACACGGGCAGGACAAGTTGTGCTCAAGTATTTTTATTTTGCATGATTAACAGACTTCAGGCCGTTGGTGAAGGACTCTGTCAGCCATCTTTAGACAAGCGGTGCCCCAGCAAACATGAGCAGGGGAGGGAGGCTCTCGGGGTGTCGCTTGCCGAAATGCATCTCGAAGCTTTGGAAACTAAAGTGAGTCTCTACAGGGACAGGAAGTCCACGTGTACATTCTGATGTGAATCTGTCCGCGCACAGATCTGCAGATTCATTAAGAAGTCTGCTGGTGGCGGTGCTAAGAAGGTTGGCAGATTTTCAACTCAGATTGACACCGTTCAAGACGGAGGCGTAACTGATGTTAATTCAAGAATCCTCAGACATGTCACAGATTCTGTGGAGAACATCTGATATGTATCGAGAGCTCGAAGTGAAGTCCTGGGGAAAATATGTTCCAGACGGCTACAGATGTTCTCGGATCAAGCCGTGTTTCTGTGAAGTTCTGTAGCATATTCGCTTGACGGCACAGCTGATGCAGAGGGATGCTTAAGGGTTTCTTCCTGCTAAAAAAAAAAATAATCGATTCTACCAACTTGATGGGTAATGTTGGTTACATATTTTGAAGCTTGTAATGGTGGATTTAGAAGGTGTCTGAATCTCCAGTTAATCCAGGAAAAAAAAAAAAAACAAAACAAAAAAAAAAAAAAAAACAACAACAACAAAAAAAAAACCCAAACCCAGCCATTTGAGTCCATTTGGAACAGTTCAAATGCCATAAACCACGAGAAAGCCCCGGAATCTAACCAACTGACCAAATGAAATCCATTTTCCAGGTCCTCAGGTGTCACACCAGGGCATATGTGATCACTTCAGATCTTGGCTCTGAGGCATTAGGCATGGCGGGAGACTATGAGACAGCTCTGACAAGCCCTGGGAGAGCTTTGCATTCCTTCCTGGAACCAGTGAAAACAGGGGAAGGCCAAATCCCCACACTTGAAAGTCCCATCACAAAGCCAGGGCAGTGACAGAGACCCACAGAACGCACAGAGGCTGCAAGTCCTACTTAACTGACTCTGAATGTTTTCACATGAGCAGGGCCTAGAAATCTGACCTATATTTCGAGGGTGAGAGGCGAGAGGACAGTGATAGGAAAGTAGAGGAGGGGGGAGCCCTGAAGGTTAAAGGTTTAAGCAGGGATGTGGGGGGCAGCGTCGGGGGAAAGGAGGGGCTGTCAAGGTTAGTTAATAAAAACTAAGGATGTTTTTATTAGAGCATCAGCAAGATGAGTCACTGTGTGTAGTCCTAGAAGACCTAGGTTTGATCCCTGGGAACCAAATGGTAGAAAGGGAGTCTGACTTCTACAAGTTGTTCCTACACTAGAGTATCATGGTACACACACACACACACACACACATACACACACACACACACACACGAATAGAGTAATTAAAAAAAAACTCTTGTGGAAACTATGTAAGCCACTTAAAATGTATTAATGAAGATAGGTGAATGGGAGGATGGTATTTCTGCTACAAGATACGGGTTATTAAATGAAAAATCTCAGTGCTGGGCATAGGATACCACCTTAAAAATCATTTTTCAGGGAGGTTCAGAGGCCCCCATACCCACAAACAACACAGACTACTGTTTTAGTTTTGTTTGTATTGTTGGCCCACCAGAACTATGTGGTAAGACTATTGCTTAAGACACAATGTACTTGGTTGCAGAAATCAAGCTGGAACTGATCTAAAACACTGCCTGGGGGTGAAAAGTCATCAATGTCTTTCTTCTGTGGTGAACCATGAATATTACAACTCCATTGGCCCGGCAAATGTGCTCATTGGTACTATCGTGGCATAAAAGTTGGGGGTAACCAACTGCTTCCTGACTAGATCTGAGGTCTGCTCCACAGGAGAGGAGTCATACCTGGTACAGTAAAGTTGTTCATGGCTGGGGATGTCGTAGGCCTCAGGGAGAACCTACCGTTGTTGCTCTGCTGAATGGAAATGTTAACGGATTGACTTCTAAATATTTGTGTCGATACCCATATATTTCTGCTTGTTTCAGCCTGGGCTAGAAGAGCTCGTTCTGCAGTGGCTGGCAGTTAATGGTTGAAGAGCTGAGAACAAGTGTCTGTTGGGTGCTTAGCCCTATGTGGGAAGTCTGTCAATCTCCTCATGGAACGTCGCTGAAGAGGCTATAGGGAGAATGTAAGAGCCCTCAGATGTGGTAGCGCTGTGAAAAGCTGTCTTCAGCGTGAGATGACCATCGCACTAATGAACTCAGAAGCTTTGGTTCTCTGCCCAAGACCCAACCAAGAGCGCCAGCCAGTGCTCAAGTAGACAGCTTTAACTGGGTGAGGTGGGATTAAAAAAACAGGGGTTGGGATTTAGCTCAGTGGTAGAACGCTTGCCTAGCAAGCGCAAGGCCCTGGGTTCGGTCCCCAGCTCCGAAAAAAAAAAAAAAAAAAAAAAAAAAAAAAAAAAAACCAGAGGCGTGGAGGGTGTGTAGGTGGCGTTTGGAAGTGCTTGGGAAAAGGTTGGGAGGTGGATGTAATTATGAAATATCGTCTTTTTAGTTGCGAGCCTAGTTTTTAATGGCTGAGCCATCTTGCCGGATATATATCAAGATGTATCATATACATGTGAAACCACCAAAGAATTAATAAAACATATATTTTTAAATTATAAAACAATTCATTTATTTTTGTTTTACATGCATTGATGGCCAGTTTGCCTGCACGTGTCTACGTGAGGGTATGAGACTCCCTGGAGCTAGAGTCGTGAGCTGCCATGTGGGTGCTGGGAATGGAGCCTGGGTCATTTGGAACAGCAACCAGTGCTCTTGGCGGCCAACTCTCCAGCCTCACAAAACACATTTTTTTAAAAAAGAAAAATTTGACCTGGAAATGCCTCAGCTTAGGAGGTGATTTTATTTTTGGCCACCCCGATGAGGCAGACCCAGGAAGATGGAAGGAGTTTAATTAGTTTATGAGTAAACAGAGCTCTCAGAGGCAGACGCTATTCTAGGACACTTTGCAGCACGGTTGTGTTCATGTGTGATCTATGGGTGAAGTGAGAAAAGTAAGTCGCCATTCAACATCCAGGGACATATATGCTCTCAGCATATTTACCATTTACCCTATGTACATCAGCCGAAACATTTTCTTAGTTACTTTTCTCAGCGAGGTTTCGAAATACGGACAAGAGGCCTTAGGAAGGGAGGGCTCATGTTGGTGCATAGTTGAGCAGACAGTTTATCAAGGTGCGTGCGTGTGTGTGTGTGTGTGTGTGTGTGGTGTGTGTATGTGTGTGTGTATGTGTGTGTCTGTGTGGTGTGTCTGTGTGGTGTATGTGTGAGTGTGTGTCTGTGTGTGTATGTATGTGTGTATGTGTGTGTGTGTGTGTGTGTGTGTATGTGTGTGTGTGTGTGTGTGTGTGTGTGTGTGTGTATGTGTGTGTGTGGTGTGTGTATGTGTGTGTGTGTGTGTGTGTGTGTGTGTGTGTGTGTGTGTGTGTGTGTGTGTGTGTGTGTGTATGTGTGTGTGTGTGTGTGTGTGTGTGTGTGTGTGTGTGTGTGTGTGTGTGTGTGTGTGTGTGTGTGTGTGTGTGTGTGTGTGTGTGTTGTGAACACTGGTGTTCAGCTTCTCTCTTCCCCCTTTCTAATATCCTGAATCACCTTGGTGCACAGTAGGGGTGTGGTGCACAGTAGGGGTGTGGTGCACAGTAGGGGTGTGGTGCACAGTAGGGGTGTGGTGCACAGTAGGGGTGTGGTGCCCAGTACGGGTGTGAGCCCACTTTGGGAAAAGTAAGCAGTCAGTGTGGTGTTGATTAGCTATGGGAAATTGGTGTGTGTATTTCTTCAGTCTGTGCTGGTGAGCAGTGATTTGTGGAGTAAGATGGGAGATGGGGAGGTGACTTGCTCTGCTTTCTGTCTCGCTGCCGGGGTGTGTGAACTCCTCTCGGGCAGATGAGATGGTAGAGTGCTAGGCTATATTCTACGCTTACCACCACCAGGGTGTGGGGTGATGGAGTGCAGCCTAAGATGGGGGCTCCAGCCTGGGTGAGAAATGAGGCAGGCTAAGGCTGAGGAGGAGGCAGAGGTTCCCAAACTCCAGGAAATCCAGTTGCTGCTGGGAACCTCCTGTGGGAGTTGGGAGCAGGGTCCATTCAGGCTGAGGGCTGGTGACTCACCTGGGGCCTGGGGGAGGGGAATTCCTGCTTAGCTCATGGGTGAGTGTTCAGAGTGCAGAGGGGCCTTCTGCCAGAGACTTAGCATAACTCTGTATCACAATGAAGGCTTCCCCCTAAACCGGTTCGTGATGAGAGAGACAGACAGTCCTTGCTTGTCCGAACTGTTTATTTATTGCTCATCATGGAAAATGGGTGTCTACGACTTACTCAGGGTGGACCAGAGATTAAATACCTTTCACAGGAAGAAATGTCTGGGAAGGGAAGCTTATTGCCTAAACCCTCTGGGCAGCCCATCTAGATATTTCATTGTCACAAGAACTCTGTGCTAAGTGACTAGTGGTCACGATCATGTGGGTGGGGTATTAAGGGTGTCCATGCTCCAGGACAGGAACTGGGTCGGGAGTAGATGAAATGTCTACCTACTGGTGTTTCTGAATCCGCTAAACCTTCCTGGTTTTTGTCTGGTAACACGGTTCCACTTGTCCCACAATGACTTGTTGCTAAAATCATGCTAGGGAACAATCCAGATTTTCCTGGGGGATCTAGGGACTTCTTAGAACCAGGCTTGCAATGTTAGAACCAGGGTAGTCTAAGAATGATGTTCCTGGGTTACCACGACTGACTTGGTGACTTGCCTTCCCTATCTTTGATAACCTTTCCTCCTTAAAAGCCAGTTAGAGAAGACTTCATTCGAATACCAGTATGGTTGTCAGTAATAAAGATGTGCATGTTTGGAGTCTTAGCTAGGGTTTCTGTTGCTGCAAGGAAAACACCATGAGCAAAAAGCAAGTTGGGGAGGAAAGGGTTTATTAAGCTTATACTTCCAGGTCATAGTTCATCATTGGAGGAAGTCAGGACAGAAGTCAAGCAGGGCTGGCACCTGGAGGCAGGAGCTGATGCAGAGGCTGTGGAGGGTTCTGTTTACTGGTTTGCTCATGGCTTGCTCAGCCTGCTTTCTTATAGAATCCAGGACCTCCAGCCCAGGGATAGCTCCCCTCACAATGGGCTGGACCCTCCCCCATTGATTACTAATTGAGAAAATGCCTTACAGCTGGGTCTCATGGAGGCCTTTCCTTGACTAAAGCTCCTTACTCTGATGATTCTAGCTTGTGACACAAACCCAGCCAGTGCACGTGGATGCCCTGCTCCCACCCAAGTGCATATATAAAACCCAGAAAGGCCCAGAAAGGAAAGTCACACTACAGGCTTACTGTGTAGAACTGGAGTGCTGCTGAGGCACTGGGATAAGTGATCAGGACTGACGATTGGAGCTGCCTAGGGATATAAGTAAGACAAACAGCAAACAGCTGTGATTGCAGGAAGAGTGCTAGATGTTGAAGTAGAGACAGCACCAAGTTCTGCAGCAGTTCAGAGGTGCCAGGGCTTTCTGTAGTTCCTAAGCAGGAAGCATCTGTATTGAGTCTTAAAGGAAGAGTAAGCGTTGTCAGTCAGGGACTACAGGAGACAGTCCTGGGCACGCAAGGTGCCGAAGACATAGCCCATGACCTCAGGTCACTTAATTCTAAGCATGAGACTGTGGTGGTCGAATGACAATGGGTCCCATCATAGGCTCATAGGAGTGGCACTGTTGGAGGAAGTGTGTCACTGGGGGGTGGGCTCTGAGGGTTCAGAAGCCCAAGTCAGGCCTAGTGTCACTCCCTCTTTCTGCTGTTTGTAGATTTGGATGTAGAACGCTCAGCTCTGTCTCAAGTACCATGTCTGCCTGTACATCACCATACTTCCCACCGTGAAGACAATGGACTAACCTCTGAACTGTCAGCCAACTCTAATTAAATGTTTTCCTTTATGAGAGTTACTTTGGGCCATGGTGTTTCTTCATGGCAATACAATGCTAAGACAGAGACTTAACCGTGGCAAATGAATCATGGGAGTTCAGGGAGAACAGAGATTATTGTAATCTGTGGAGAGAGGGAAGACGTGATAGAGGGGAGTGTTGTATTAGAAGATTGAAAAATTTTATTATATATATATATCTCACATGTATTATAACACATACACACACACACACACACACACACACACACACACACACACACACACGTATATGCCTGTGGATGTCAGAGGAAACTTGCAGAAATCAGTTCTCTACTTCCACCAGGCGGGTCCTGGGGATAGAACTCAGGTTGTCAGCTTGGCGGCAAGCACCTTTACTCACTGAGCCAAACTGCTGGCCTATATTAGTTTTATCAACACTGACAAAGTGCATAACATAGAATGGAGACTATATTTTAACTCTTTATCAAAGGGTTCACTCAGCTCATAGGTTCTTGGCCCCATGTACCTCAGCCAAACATTAAGGCACAGGAGCACGTAGCATGATGGAGCCTTTTCATTTCCTGGTAAAATTCCAGTGAACAGAGAACAAGGCAGTGATGAGGGGCCATGTGTAACCTGCAGAGTCTCAACCCCGGTGACTTCCTTCCTCCCAACATTTCCAATATCTATCAAAAGAGTCATCTGAAGGTCATGCAGTCAACAATTGAGCCCATGTTGAAATATGGCAGGGTTTTAGTCAGTGCGGAACAGGTCTTTGGCTGAGCAAAAGGTTGGAGGCAGGAGTCAGTCAGTGGGGCCATATTTCTGATCCCAGGAGGAACCTGGGGGCATAGTATACATGGCTGGAGTGTGGGGATAGTGTGAGTAAGAGAATAGCTCAGACAGCCGAGCCTGGGAGGACAAGATGGACACTTGGCTTAAAAACCACGGGGCTAGTTGCAAAGTCTAGTGGGTTTCTTGGGTGCCTGGGGTGACAAGCTAAAAGAGCTGGGTTATTCCCCCAGAATGGCTTAGACTAAGGAGGACTATCCTTGAGAACTCTTCACCGATCCCAGGTGAGTGTGTGAGTGTGCTGTGCTGGGGCCGGTGGAGAGGCGGGGAGATCTGGCGGGCAGATCTGGCAGAGGCTCTGATGACGAGATGACACACTGAGCAAGGGCTGAGAGAAGGGGAGACTTACTTATCCTGAAAGGGAGAGTTTTGCACAATGACCTGCAACATTCCTTTCTCTTCTGGAAATTCATCACTTCCAGGTTTCTCGGCTTAGCAGCTGGAGAAATGCCAATACCTTCCTTCTTTCCCCTCTCACATCCTGTTCCAGATAGAGTGGGAGCCGGGATGGCCACTGGTCTCTGGAAGACGTTTTACTTCGGTGGAGAAGGTGAGCATTTGGATAGGTCACTGTGTATCCCTGTGACAGTAGCCGCTCCCGTGGGTTTAAGAGAAAGCCAAAGGAAAGTGGAACAAGTCAACAACCATATAAATCACAACAAAATAAAGGGGAGAGAAGATCTGAGAGGAGTGGGACTGATGTCCAGGACTAGAGCAGCTAGAAGTCAGGTAGGCTGGGGAGGGAGAGGGAGAAAGGGAATGTGGTGGAAACATGACGACCAAGGAGGACCTCCTTTTTGTAGAGGAATTTGGATAGGATCTGGCTCCTAATCTAAGCTACTGGTGATGTTTAATGGGTGTAGTGAGTGATATAGTGTACTAAGGAGGTGAGGCTGACATCCCTGGAGGAGCAATGGAAACAATGAGGGCTGAGGGGCCAGGGCAAGGGGCTGGTGGAGCTAGTACAGTGCAGGTAAGGTATGATGCTAGATGGGTTCTTAGAAAGTGTGGGCAAAAGTTGATCCCAAATTTGAAAGCTCTACATTTTAGGAGCCAGTGGAACACTGGTTTATGAAATATTTTCCTAGTACTCAAGTCTTTTTGTTCATTTTGCCAGGTGCTGGGGCTAAGATAATAAGCAGGACATTTCTGTGACCCCTTTCAGCTCATCTGCAATTTTCTGTCACTTGTAAGGGATGGTCAGGGGGTTGAGAGTAGTGCAGTGAGCAGAAAGGAATGGGACACGAATCATGCTATCCCGACGCCCTCCTTGGTGGGTGGTTCTGGTGAGTCCACTCACGTAGGAGATTTACAGTTTACACAATGGCGATCCTTCATATGAAGAAAGTAAGAAAACAAAAACTTTATGGATGGCCATCCGACTCTGTCGCTGAGAGCTGGGATCGCTTACCCCTTTCTCTTTGGTTACTTTAGACTCTTAGACATCTCCTCACTTAGTCACAAGATGGCTGCTGGAGTTCCAGGCATCACATGCCAAAGGGAGTGAACTGTCTCTTCCTTGTGTGTCTCCCTTTCCATTTTTAAATGAGTGGCGAATCCTGTCCCAGAACCTCCATCAGATTAATCACGCCTCAGTGGAAGGCAATGGGTGGAGATTCACGCCGGAGCTAGCCACCAACAATGGAAAGGGGAAGGCAGAAAATACTTGAAGCAAAATTATATATTTTGTCATAGAAGAAAATGAAACATCGTGTGCTTAGAGAAATGATTCTGTCCAAAGTTTCAGGGACTTAGGGAAGTTATTTCTTAGCATTTACAAATATGGCTTTGCGTTTCTGATTAGCAATTAGGAGTAGAGAAATAGATTGGAAAGGTACTAGAAAGATATTAGAAGGATACCAGAGTTTCTCTTCTTCCTCTTCCTCTTCTTCTTTTCTATCTTCCTCTCTAAATCAAACTGCCTGTAGTGATTTGTGAAGTGGTGAAATTTGGAATTTCTGGTTTTGTTGGAGACTCAGTTCTGTCATGTGATGTTTTTCTGGAAATTGTCTTATGAGAGGATGTTTTGCTGAAGTGGACACATGAGAGAATGTTCTGGAAGTTGCCTGGTGAAAGGGCATGTGATCTTTTGCTGGAGTGGACGCTTGAGAGGACACGTGATCTTTGGAAAGAGTATTAAGTATAACCCAACAGACAATGGTCTATGCCCTGGCATTGGTGCGCCTTGCTACTCTTTGCTGGTCTTAACTTGCTGAGACTGGTCTTGGCTGGCAACACTCTTGCGTTGGTTCCCCTTGCTTTCTTCACTGATTTTTTGTTTGTTGTGACTTTGTGGAGAGAAATGCACCCAAGAGCGTCTGGTGGTATTCTGGTTGCTTCTTTCTGTGCTTCCTCAGACTTGTGGTGATCAGAGGAGCCTCTTAATTTCTTCTGGACTGAGCCACTGCTACTGATTCATGCTTGGCGTTTGATCGAGGACTGGACTGCTAACAATGAAGATTGGAATTGCCCCCAAAGAACTATTTCTAAATGAGTCTACAACACTTGTTTCCCATTAACCTTTCTTCTCTTTTACCTCTGGTGGGCTAGAAAGGAGGTCAAAGCATTAAAGAATCATAATTAAAGTAGCTTTTGCAAATCTAAGTCTACAGGTCTGAATGATAAATGTTCCTTCATAGCCTCAGGCATTTGAATAGTTGGTTCAAGGTGGGTGGCACTCAGAGGGTAAGTTTAGGAGTGTGGCTTTGTTGGAAGAAGCATGTCACTAGTGATGGGCTCTGAGGTTTCAAAGTCTCTTACACGACTCTGGGTGCACTCTGTCGCTTGGTAGTTCAAGTGTGAACACTTAGTCTCTGCACCAGCCTCCATGTCTGCTCACGGCCATGCTTTCCTGCCTTGATGGACTCTCACCCTTCTGGAACCACAAGCCAAATAAACCCATCCCTCTAGAGGCTGCCTTGGTCATTTCAACTCCTCAGCAATAGAAAAATCATGAGAAAGGCAAGAGGGTAGCTCAGCTTTTAGGAGCCCTTGGTGCTTTTGCAGAGAGCCTGAGTGGGATTCCCAGCATCGGTGGGACTTCCAACAGCCTGGACTTATGGGATTCAACATCCTTTCCTGGCCTTTGAGGGCATCTGCACACATGCGTGCATATTCACAGATATATAAACAAACGCATGTAAAAAATGAATCTTAAAAAAAAAAAGTAGCCAACACATTGACCATTTGATTTGTGCTTATGAATCTTAATTCATCTTCTCAGTAGGTAGAGTGGCATTCTGTATGCACGCGCTATCTCCTCATTTAGGGGGGGTGGTTGAATAAGCACAGGAGCAGACAGAATAGCTTTATGGGAACACCATCTGCCTTCATTCAGCAGCGACCAGTAGAGTCTGTCAGTCTTATGCGCCTCTCTCCCTGCCCCATACACTCCTCTCTCCCCACCTTGTTTCAACAACAAATACCTTTGTGTGAATCCCTATCAAGACTGTCAAACCTACCTCTTTGTATGCTAAGAAAAAAAGTTCCCAAAAACTTGTCTGCACAAAAGATAAGGTCTGTTTTCTTTTAAAGATAATTACTGTGTCATTATGCTTAAAACAATTAACAATACACTGTTAATATTATTGAATGTTCAGGTAGTACTTAATTTTCTAATTATCTCATACATATCTTACTTTTTAACAGTTTATTAAATTAAAGTCCACAGAAACTCCACACACTGCAATTGGTCATTAGGATTTAATTCTCGCTGAATCTGTAAGCTCTCTTAATTTCTTCTTTCCCTTCAGTGTTAACCATTTGTAGAAATTCAGTTATTTGATCTAGCTAGCCTGGAATTAGCTGGTTGCACCTCAGTGATGTAGTTGGAAGTGTCCCTCTGTCCTCAGCGGCAGTGACAGTTGGAGGACTGGTGGTAGATCACATGAGTGCTTACTACTGTTTCCTTGGTGGTGGGGGTGGACTCTGCCACTGTGGCTTTCCCTTGTCAAAAGACCATTCGAGGAGCCTTTAGTTCCTTGGAGTTCACACAATGGTTGTTTTTAGGTCACAATGGTGACGCTGCCAGGTGAAGTGGTTCACCAGGGGAGGGGGACAAAGCCAAGAGACAGGCCAGAGAGTTCTCTTTAGTGAGGTTGTCCTGGTTACTAAGCTATTCACAGCACGTGTTTTGGATGGACACGGACTTGTGGACTATCTTAACCCAGCACAGTCATTTCCTTGTGGCAGAGGACCAGACTGACTGGGACATCTACACATACAAAGTCTTTGTCTTTATATCTTCAAGTAAGATGGGGAAGGGCAGTTAGAGTACCCACAGTTTTGACTTACTTGGAGTATACTGGGAGAAATAGAAGGTATGCACAAACAGGAGAGTTTTAGTCATTGAGTGTGTTGGTTAAGTTTTTGTTAACTTGACACAGGGAAACTTGGTTGAGATATGCCCCCATCTGATTGACCTATAGGCAAATTTGTGGAGCATTTTCTTAAATCAATGACTAATGTGGAATCACTAATCCTCCTGGGGATGGTGTCACCATTGGAAAGGGGGGTCTTAGGCAATAAGGAAGCAAACTGAATAAACCAGGGGGAGCAGACCAATAAGTAGTCTTTTCCCATGACTTTTGCCTCACTTTCTGCCTTCAGGTTCCTGCCTTGACTTCTCATTATGATAAATGCAAGCTGAAATAAACCTGATTTTTATTACAGCCATAGAAACTTGACTAGGACAGCGAACATCTCCATGGAGTCTTGACAATTTATTTTATTTTTTTTATTCATTTATTATATATGAGTACACTGTAGCTGTCTTCAGATACACCAGAAGAGGGCATCGGATCTCTTTACAGATGGTTGTGAGCCACCATGTGGTTGCTGGGAACTGAACTCAGGACCTCTGGAAGAGCAGTCGGGTGCTCTTAACCGCTGAGCCATCTCTCCAGCCCTTGACAATTTATTTAACAGCAGTGTATCAGTCAAGGCTCTCTAGAGACACAGAATTTGTGGAATGAATCTGTATACATAAAGGGGATTTATTGCAATTCTTTATCTGCAAAGAATCCAGAATCTGGGTTCTTTCCAGCTTCTGGCTATTATTAATAAGGCTGCTATGAACATAGTGGAGCATGTGTCCTTGTTATATGTTGCAGCATCTTTTGGGTATATGCCCAGGAGAGGTATAGCTGGGTCCTCAGGTAGACTATGTCCATTTTCTGAGGAACCTCCAGACTGATTTCCAGAGTGGTTGGATCAGCTTGCAATCCCACCAACAATGCAGGAGTGTTCTTCTTTTTCCACATCCTCACCAGCATCCGCTGTTACCTGAGTTTTGATCTTAGCTATTCTGACTGATGTGAAGTGGAATCTCAGGGTTGTTTTGATTTGCATTTCTCTGATGACTAAGGATGTTGAACATTTCTTTAGGTATTTCTCAGCCATTCGATATTCCTCAGCTGAGAACTCTTTGTTTAGCTCTGTACTGCATTTTCAATAGGGTTACTTGATTCTCTGGAGTCTAACTTCTCAAGTTCTTTGAGATTAGCTCTCTATCAGATGTAGGATTGGTAAAGATCTTTTCCCAATATGTTGGTTGTTGTTTTCTCCTATTGATAGTGTCCTTTGCCTTACAGAAGCTTTGCAGTTTTATGAAGTCCTATTTGTTGATTCTTGATCTTAGAGCATAAGATCATAAATCCTAACAACCAATTGCAGTGTATGGAGTTTCTGTTTTGTTCAGGAAATTTTCCCCAGTGCCCATGTGTTCGAGACTCTTCCCCACTTTTTCTTCTATTAGTTTGAGTGTGTCTGGTTTGATGTGGAGGTCCTTGATTCACTTGGACTTGAGTTTTGTACAGGGTGCCAAGAATGTATCAATTTGCATTCTTCTATATGCTGACCCCCAGTTAAACTAGCAACATTTGTTGAAAATGCTATCTTTTTTCCACTGGATGGCTTTAGCTCCTTTGTCAAAGATCAAATGACCATAGGTGTGTGGGTTCATTTCTGGGTCTTTGATTCTGTTCCATTGATCTACCTGCCTGTCTCTGTACCAATACCATACAGTTTTTATCACTATTGCTCTGTAATACAGCTTGAGGTAAGGGATGGTGATTTCCCCAGAAGTTCATTTATTGTCGAGAATAGTTTTTTGCTATCCTGGGTTTTTTGTTATTCCAAATGAATTTGCAAATTGCTCTTTCTAACTCTATGAAGAATTTTGATGGAGATTGCATTGAATCTGTAGATTGCTTTTGGCAAGATGACCATTTTTGCAATATTAATCCTGCCAATCCATGAGCATGGGAGATCTTTCCATTTTCTGAGTTTTTCTTCAAATTCTTTCTTCAGAGACTTGACACTCTTGTCATATATATCTTTCACTTGCTTGGTTAGAGTCATACCGAGGTATTTTATATTATTTGTGACTATTGTGAATGGTGTCATTTCCCTAATTTCTTTCTCAGCCTGTAGAGGAAGGCTACTGATTTGTTTGAGTTAATTTTATACCCAGCCACTTTGCTGAAGTTGTTTATTGGCTGGAGGAGTTCTCTGGTAGAATTTTTGGGGTCACTGAAGTATACTGTCATATCATCTGCAAATAATGATATTTTGACTTCTTCCTTTCCAATTTGAATTCCTTTGGCTTCCTTTTGTTGTCTAATTGCTCTATCTAGGACTTCAAGTACTACATTGAATAGGTAGAGGGAGTGGGTAGCCTTGTCTAGTCTCTGATTTTATTAGGATTGCTTTAAGTTTCTCTCCATTTATTTTGATATTGGTTACTGGTTTGCTGTAAATTGCTTTTACTATGTTTAGGTATGGGCCTTGAATTCCTGATCTTTCCAAGACTTTTAACATGAAGGGCTGTTGAATTTTGTCAAATGGTTTCTCAGCGTCTAATGAGATGATCATGTGTTTTTTCCTTTGAGCTTGTTTATGTAGTGGATTATGTTGATGGATTTCCATATATTGAACCATTGCTGCATCCCTGGGATGAAGCCTACTTGATCACGGTGGATAATCATTTTGATGTGTTCTTGGATTTGGTTTGCAAGAATTTTATTGAGTAATTTTGCATCGATATTCATGAAGGAGATTGGTTTGAAGTTCTTTTTCTTTGTTGGGTCTTTGTGTGGCTTAGGTATAAGTGTAATTATGGCTTCGTAGAAGGAAATGGGTAATGTTCCTTCGGTTTCTATTTTGTGGAATAGTTTGGAGAATATTGGTATTAGGTCTTCTATGAAGGTCTGATAGAATTCTGCACTAAACCCATCTGTTCCTGGGCTTTGTTTTTTCCCTGGTTGGTAGACTTGCAATAACTGCTTTTATTCCTTTAGGAGTTATAGGACTGTTTACATGGTTTATACGATCCTGATTTATACAATCCCCAGACTACATGAAGCTCAAGAACAAGAACGACGAAAGTGTAGTTGCTTTACTCCTTTTTAGAAAGGGCAACAAAAATATTTACAGGAGGAAATACAGAGACAAAGTTTGGAGCACAGACTGAAGGAAAGGTCATCCAGGGACTGCCTCACCTGGTGATACAGCCCATATACAGCCACCAAACCCAGGCAATATTGCTGATGCTAATAAGTGCAAGCTGTCAGGAGCCTGGTATAGCTGTCTTCTGAGAGGCTTTGTCAGAACATGACAAATACAGAGGTGGATGCTTGCAGCCAACCATTGAACTGAGAAGGGGGTCCTCAATAGAGGAGTTCGAGAAAGAGTTGAAGGAGCTGAAGGGGCTTGCAACCCCATAAGAACAACAATACCAACCAACCAGAGCTCACAGGGACTGAACTGCCATCCAAAGAGCACACATGGAGAGACCCATGGCTCCAGCCTCATATGTAGCAGAGGATGGCCTTGTTGGACATCAATGGGAGGAGAAGCCCTTGGTTTTGCCAAGGCTTGATGCCCCGCTGTAGAGGAATGTCAGTGCAGGGAAGTGGATGGGTGGGGGAGCACTCATAGAAGCAGGGGGAGGGGGATAGGATAAAGGGGTTTATGGACCAGAAACTGGGATAATATTTGAAATATAAGTAAAAAAAATCAAATAAAAAATAAAATCATTGGTCACACAACAACAACAGCAGCAGCAGCAGCAGCAACAACAACAACAACAACAACAACAATAACGACAACAACAAAGAGTGTGTGTCATCCCACCTCAGGATCCAGATCAAAGGTTTGTTATCTTATTACTTCAAGATCCAGTCAAGGTGTGCCCTCCAATTCTGGATCGTAGTTCATTCCAGATATTGTCAAGTTGACAACCGAGAATAGCTATCACAAATAGCATGAGCACCAAGGACTCTGGAACTGTGAGCCTTAGTGGGGAAATGGACAACTCACAAACCCAGGAGGACTGCGGCCAGTGAGATAGGAATCCACAAATCTAAGTGGACGTCACTGGAGCCCACTCCTGCTTTACTTCAGTGTTAGAGCAGAGGCTTCAGAAGGGCAGGGCTGGGTGTTGGCAGGAGAGGGGCAGACTTTGATGCAGGTATCGAGGCTGTTCATGTCGGCATGGGAGGACATGTAGGGGACAGCAGCCTGGTCAGGAGGTGGGAAATTCTGGAGGTTGATGTCAGAGGGAGTGGGTGAAGCAAGACTGAGAACTGTATGTATGTCTGTAAGAGGGAAGATATTCTCTTCCAGTTGCGTAACATTGACAACCTCGATTTGATTCTTAGTTGTATTTACTGTCAATCTTCATTATTCATGGCAATTTATTCTATAAAGCCACTGAGCATGCTGTAGTAGTGAACACAGCTATTTCCTCTATGGGAACTCCAAGGGTTGGTTCATTTGACCCTATGACCCTTTGAGCCATGGTTTCATCAACTGATGAGTTTTTTGATTAATTGACTGACCAAATGTGTGTGTGTGTGTGTGTGTGTGTGTGTGTGTATACACATGTGTGTGTGTGTGTTATATATGTGCTATAGTGCATGTGTGGAGGTCAGAGGCCATCTTGAAGGAGTCAGTTTTCTCTTCTACTACGTGTATTCCCGGGATCAAACTCTAGTCATCAGGTTTGGCAGCCAGTGCCTTTAACTGCTGAGCCACCTCCCTGGGTCCCATGACTTTATTTTATGTGTGTTTCTGTTTGAAGGCACCGCCTTTAGTAAATATTTATGGTGGCCTACCATGAACTGCGTAGTCAAGAGAGACACAACCTACTGGATGCAGCTGGGTGCTTGCCTGCATGGAGTACACCATAGCTGCCTGAAACGTGGGGCATCAGGCATGCTGAGCCCTTGGCAGCCATTTTAGTTTGTTTACTCATTTTTCCTTCATAAAATTTTTTAACTAGTACACGGAGCATAAAAATTGTGTATTAGTGCGGTATGTGTGTGATCCCAAGTCGTGCCAAACATATCCCTTCAAACGTCTATCAATTCTTCATTGTGAAAACTTCCAAAACCCTTATTTTTAGCTTTGTAAAATGTATACTGAACTACTGTTGTCTATAACCGTGCTCCAGTGTGAGAGGTCACCATGATAGCTTCCTCCTGTCCAACTCAACAGCAGTTACTCATCGACTTTGTCCCAGAGTCCATTTTACACGGCAAAATCACTAACAAAAAAAGCAAAGATGCAAAAAAAAAAAAAAAAAAAAAAAGTGGCATTAGGTAGGCCTCAAGCAGGACCCTTGTTTATAGCATTGCAGCTAAAGAAACATTCCAGAGCTTTGTCCCGTGCCAGCTTAGTGGCGAGGGCGAGCACTGAGCGAGCCCAGTGCCGTGCAGCTCTGCCCATGGCTGTGAGCAGCTTCAGCAGGCCTGGGATTATAAATAAACTTGGATGAGCCTCCAGGTTTCTAATTATGGACTCCACCAATGAGACTGAGCTGCAATTTGATAATTGGTGTTGAAAAGCAAACTTAGGGTTTGGGGAGAGGTTGGAAATTTCAACAGGCGTTCTGGGGCTCCTAATACTGGGTTAACTGCAAATCCCACAGAAAACGTCTCCAGCATTGAGTGGGGAAGGAGTGGAAGGAAG
Source organism: Rattus rattus (assembly GCF_011064425.1). Taxonomy (NCBI): domain Eukaryota; kingdom Metazoa; phylum Chordata; class Mammalia; order Rodentia; family Muridae; genus Rattus; species Rattus rattus. Next base: position 87,892,345 of record NC_046164.1, on the reverse strand, counting down.
GAGCTGTGGTATTCGTGGAAATAAGCAGAAGAGGGAAGGGCTGTGTGAAGCCCCAGGAATCTAGGGGCAGGAATCTTGGTAGCCAGACGAAGGGAGCAGGCAGCGGGGTGGGGCCACAGGAACTCGGCAAGGCTCGGAGCTTGGCAACAGCCTGTTCTTTCAGACTCTTTTGGCACAGGACCGCACTGTCCTGCCTTGCTCGAGCCCTGTAGATGTCTCTTCAACCTTCCACCCTGTGGTATCCCTGTGGCCTGTCTGGGAAGGGTGCAAGGCATTAGAGGGCTCTGGTTCTGGTCTTCTGGCTACATGAGAGATGTCTTGGGCAGAAGCCCTGTGCCACGAACATCCTTGCAGATGGTTTCAGCAAAGACCCGGCACTACTTTTCGCTTACAGGGAGAAAATTGAAGCTAGAGATCGGATCCTTTAAGAGGCCTTTGAACTTGTAAACCCAGACACATATGTGTCAAGAATGGAAACTGGCAAGGACTATACCCCATAGTTTGAACTTAATTGCTTTTGGTATGCACTTGAAAAGATAAAATACCCTAAGACATTTAACGTTAGAAACTTGCTCTGTTGTACTGCACAGTAAGTAATTTTCACAAGGATTTGGCTGAGATAGATATTCAGTATTGACACGCAGGAATGGTTTCAATATGTGGTGGGCCAAGAAAAACAAAGTCACTGTGACCCACACTTTGCAGATCTAAGAGGGACAGAGGAGCAAGTAGCGATAATTAATTCCAGTTTTGGAAAAATACTGTAACTGTACAGCCACGCGCCTCTGTCCCCACCCTGTTCTGTACCTCTTGGGAAAGAGACCCAAGCTAGGGTGCATGGTACAGGACATGGTTGTATAGCGAGGGCCTGCTAGCTGCCAAGTGAGGACAGAACGCTGTGTGGTCGGAACTGCAGAATGAGGTGCTACATTTGGAAGAGTGCTTAGCAGTGAGCTTCAGTGAGGAAACCTGGGGATCACTCTGCTGGCTGTGGGGCCGGAGGCAAGTAAAGGTGGGATGCTGCTGCCCAGGGACTTTGACCCCTGTGGCAGTCTGAATGAGAATGACCCCCATAAACTCATATATGTGAATGCTTGCCTCCCAGCTAGCAGAATTGATTGCTACGGACTAAGAGGTGTGGCCTTGTTGGAAGACATGTCTCACCGCGGGTGGGTTGGGTGGGTTTGAGATATCAAAAGCCCCTGCCCACTCTCGAGGCTTCTCGGTTTCTTCTCAAGAGGTAAGTTCGTAGTGACTGCCCCAGCTTCATGCCTAGCTGCTGCCATGTTCTCCACCACAGTGGTCACAGACTCAAGTCTCTGAAATTGTAAGCTCCTGTCTTAGTGACTGTTCTATAGTTGTGAAGAGAGACTGTGACCAAGACAGCTTATAAAAGAAATTGGGGGCTTGCTTATAGCTTAGAGGGTTAGTCCGTGATCATCTGGAGGGATGCATGGGGGCAGGCCAGCAGGCAGGCTGGCAGACAGACAGGAGGCAGGCAGACAGGCAGACAGTCAGACAGGAGGCAAGCAGACAGGCAGACAGTCAGACAGGAGGCAGACAGACAGGCAGACAGACAGGCAGACAGACAGACAGACAGACAGATAGACAGACAGGCAGACAGACAGGCAGATAGACAGACAGGCAGAAAGATAGGCAGATACACAGATAGGCAGATAGACAGACAGGCAGACAGGCAGACAGGCAGACAGACAGAAAGACAGGCAGATAGACAGACAGGCAGACAGGCAGTCTGACGGGCAGATATGACACTGGACTAGTAGCTGAGAGCTTACATCTGATCTATGAGCCCAAGGCAGAGAGGCATGGGCTTTTGAGACCTCGAACTCACCTCTAGTGACACACCTTCTCCAACTAGGCCAACTTCCTCCTCCTTCCTAAACAATCCACCAACTGGGAAGCAAACATTGACCTACGGGGAACATTCTCAGTCAAACCGCCACAGTCTCTAATGAAGTCTTTGTTGCCCATTGCCTTGGTCACAGCATCTTATTACAGGAACAGAGGGGTGAGTGATAGCCTCCTGCCAGCTTCCAGGGTAGTCAGGCCCAAAGACAAGGTCTGCTTGCTCCCCACGCTTGCCTTGATCAACCTTCTCTTCTCTGCTTAGAGGAGGAGGTGTTGTCCTTCTAGGTGTGGAAGCCCCTTGAAGCCCATGCGTGCAACCGGGAAAGCACTAAGAAGCCATCCTCAAGTCGTACTGAAAACAGGGACCCTTCACTGTGTGAACCGGCATCGACTGGATCTGAGGTCTCCCTCCTCCACACAGGGACACCCAAGAGAACTTACGCGGTCTGTTCTGGCTTCCATGCAACTTTTTTCAGTCCTAGTGACCTTCAGTAGCCTTAATTCTTGGCTCCTCTCACCCTGTGACTCTTCCCTGGGAAGCCCTGCCAGGGAGGACACAGCTTGCTTTGTAGCCTTCTCTGGGCTTCTGTTGACTTCTTGTTATGGTCCAGTCCATCTAACCTCCCCTTTGGGTGTTAGCTTCTGCTACTAGAGGGTCTTGGGCTGGGGTGTCTCAGACTGTCCCGAGGCTGCCTCACGTCAGCGTCTTCCACTCTGTCTCTCGCCGTGGTAGAGCCTGTGGAGCTTGGCAGGCATCCCTGTCAGAGAACCTGCCGTAGCATCCTCTTGCTGTATGCCAGATGCCTCCTTACTGAGTACGAATTATCCCTGCCCAGAGTACCCAGGGCGATCAGAGAGCATCTGTTTGTTCCCATAGAAGGTGATGTCTGGATGGGTGCAGCCAATATTTGATATTTAATAACAACAATGGCCTCTTCCTCTGTGTATTCCATGACCATCACTGTCCTCAGGCTAGCTCTATACCGATAGCTTAGTCTGCTGTATGGTCATGGCGTCATGAACTCTCCCCAGGAGAACAGAGGAAGAGCCATAGGATGCTCTCCTAGGAGTCTACTCCCTCTCAGGTCTATGTGATCTTGGGAAATACATGAGCATATGCAAGATGTTACGGTAAATGGAGAAGGAACTCCATGATGCTGTTTCCATGAGGTCATCCATGACAAGGAGGACTTTGCAATGACATAACTGGTGTGTGTGTGTGTGTGTGTGTGTGTGTGTGTGTATGTGTGTGTAGCACCAACATCATTTCTGTGTGTAGGTCCTTATCCATGTTCCTTTGAGTAAGTCCAATTAACTCACTGTTCCTTCAAACTGGACTTGGGCAGTGCTGTTTCTTTGGGCTGTCGATGATGCCATGTCTAGGGTGGAAAGATATTTGTCTGCCCAGGAAAAGTAACACAACAATAAAACATAACGAATAGGTGACCTGTGTTCCCTGCAAACGACCCGAAACCAGGCTAGGACTCTAGTTCATTGGCTCATGATCTAGGTTCAGCTTTCTTTAACTATGGGTATGACCCCCTGACCCCACAATGAGTTGCTTAATGGAACCTGGGGACAAGAAAACATTTGGCAACAGTAAAAGGTTTCTGAATGTGCAATGACTAAAAAATTCAAAATCAAAGGCGTAGTGGATCCAAGGTGTTTCAGGCGAGGCTTGCCCGTGCTGCATCGTGTGGCTTCACTACTGGCTGTGTTCTCAACACAAAATGGCTGCACTTCTTGCTGTGCATATCCTTGTGTCCTCACGTGAAAGGCTGACAAACACGCCGCTGCTCAGGCGCGAGACCGCCATCCTTTACGAGTTGCAGTGCTTTTTGGTTGCTCTGAGAGAAACCTCACAGTTTGATGACAGAAACAAATACTTTAGAATGTTTTCCTACGGTTACTGCTCAGCCTGTGAGTATCCAATGAATACGTCTCTGGAAATTATCATGTGAGAGTGTTTGCTTTTAAAACTTACTCTTTTGAACGTGTCTCTTGAGTTTTATAAACAATACATTAAATTAATTTTTGGCTTGTGGTTGGCACAGAATTTCCAACAATTTCTGAAATGACCCTAGTTATACTTCTGCCATTTGAGTTACGTATTTGTGTGAAGACGAGTTCTCCACACGGGTGATTATAGAATAAAAATATTGATCTGCTCTGAAAAATGTTAAAGATGCTTTTATATCCAGTGGTATCAAATATTCAACCAGGGTTTAGTTCTGGATGTAAAAATAAGCAAACACGTTCATTCTCATTAACATGCAAATTTGGGTTAAACTTTAATAAATGGTAAAATTACACTCATAGCAATGGATTCCTTCAGAACACATTTCTTTATGATTTAATAACAGCGTATGTTTGATTTGTGTACCCATATTATGCATTTATATATCTGTGGTTATCTGAACGTTTCTCCTCTCAAAGTGGCTGTAGGTAGGAAAAGGTTTAAGAAGCCTTGATCTAGGGGCTGGAGATTTAGCTCAGTGGTAGAGCACTTGCCTAGCAAGCGCAAGGCCCTGGGTTCGGTCCCCAGCTCCGAAAAAAAGAACAAAAAAAAAAGAAGCCTTGATGTAGTCTGAGGTGACAGCCTAATGTCGTGCAGAGAGCCCATTTGCTTTCCTTTCTGCTTGTTAAAGGTGCTCATGGCCCTTGACTTGTGGCCTTCTGCCTCCTCCTCTAAAGTCAGCTGCATCACATCTCCTAGAACTGAGTTAACGAGGAGCTGTACGCGGAAGGGCTGAGATCAGAGCCCTCCTGTCCGCAGTCCCCAGGTGGACGTCAGCAGAGCGTGTAGGCGAAGCAATGCTGGGCCTGGTGAGTCAAGAGGCAGAAGCTGTAGGCTCTCCCTGTGCAGGGGTGAGGAGTTTGGGTTTTGATTTGAGGGAAGCGACAGTTCATCGGGCGCTAAGCCAGGTGGGTGGCGTGATTAAACCGGAATCTTTACAGAATTATTCTGTTTAAATGGGAAAGAGTAGACTAGAGTTAGTGAGGCCTCAAAGGACTGGTGGACACAGAAGCTCCCGACAGGAAACCTAGAAGACGTGAGACTGGCAGCACAGATGTTCTCGCTCACACTATTGCTTAATTTCTATTTAAAAATCTTGTTGGCTTTTTACTTTATACAGCTGTGACCGTAACTAAGGAGCAAACTTGCTTCTGCTTCTGTCTTTGTCTATGTACACTAGCAACAACTTTGTTCCTAAACCCTTCTTCCCCTCCCGTTTCTTCTTTTCCTTTCTCTCTCCTCTCTCCTCCTCTCCTCCCCGTTCACCCCTCCCTTTCTGTTCTGTCCCTTTCTGTTCCTTCCCTGCCCTTTCTTCCCCTCCCTTCCTGTTCCTTTCTCTTCCTTCCTCTTCTCTCCTCTCTTTCCTCTTCCTCTTCTCTTTGCATGCCCTCTTCCTTTCCTCTTCTTACTTGATAAACCATTAGACAGGAAATGACTAGTTCAAAAGTATAAGACTCCCGGGAGCTCTTGACACAGACATGGACATTGGCTTCCCGAGACATTGTTTTTATTACATTGTCACTGACAACGCATGAAACCACCTCCCAAAGTTAACCCTGGGTTGGGGATGCAGTTCAGTGGTAGAGCATCCTTGAGAACCACGAAAGAAATCTTTGAAATTATGAATCTGGGGGCCGGAGCGCAGGCTTCGTGGTTAAGAGCACAGACTATGCTTACAGAGGACCTGAGTTTGGTTCCCAACACCTAAATTGCGTGGCTCACAACCACCTGCAACTCTAGCTCCAGGGGATCTAACACCTCTGGCCTAGCCTTCAAACCAGTCAGACACACACACACACACACACACAGACCCACACAAAGAGACACACATATACACATATACACACATACACATAGAGACACACATGTGCTAAAAACACATCTTTAAAAAATGACATGCTAAGTGCTTAATTCTGTCTGACTTCCACAGTATGCAGAATGAATTGAGTGCTCCCAGCTCACGTTGGCTTCCAGGGATTTAAATATTTCAGTTTCATTGTTTGCTTTCCCAGTCTGAAATGCAGCAGTCTGAGTGTTCCGACCGTGTTATCAAACACACACAGAACTATGTATCAGCCCGCATCATCTCCATCCCTGGTTTTGTGTGGCTATTCCACTCCGATGTGAGAAAACGTTGATGGTAGTTTTATTTCTATTACTTCTCCTTCTCTTTCTTGCCTTAAAAAAAAAAAAAGGTAAAACTGCCAAACTACTGTCCCTAAAGGAACAAAATACAGAATGTGTCTTTATTTCCTGCTGTTGGAACACATAAATGTTATGGCAAAAAGAAGGTATACCATTCCAATTTTATAGCAAACCTGTGCCTCTGGGGCCAGGCATGCCTTTCCTCGTGTGAGTGCTGGAGCAGACACACCCTTGCCAGGTGACTGAGGGGGCAGACACATTTCCTCATGTGGATGTAGAGGCAGATGCATCCTTTTCATGGGAGGACAGGGAGAGACACACCCCCTTCATGTGAGTATAGGGGCAGACACACCCTCCTCACACGAGGACAGGGGCAGACCCACCATCCTTTTCATGTGACTATAGGAACAGACACACCCTCTTCATGTGAGCACAAGGGCGCTCTCACAACTTAGTGATGAACTAACTTCTTTGGAGAAGTTTTTATTTCTCCCTCTGACCAGTTATGAAATTGGAAATGTAGTCTCAACGAGGGAGATCTATGAGAGACTTCTACTGAAAGGGATAATTTAAGACTGGCCCAACGGAGGACACGGGCTATTTGCAGAATTATAGATGACTCATAACACCGAGAGTTCTGCTTTGCTCATAAAGGAATGGCAACTGAAATGGGAGAGCATTTCCACCTATCAAATTGGCAAAAATAAAGATATTCTTCAGTGTTGGTAAGGGTAGAGTGAAGTACTTTTGCAGAGTTGGCTGTTTGGAATATGAATCGGCATAAGCATTACAGAAATCAATTTAGCAATATGTATTAAGAACTGAAAAGGAGTTCACATCCTTTATGACTCAGTAATTTCTCTTTTATAAGTCTATTATGGAGTAAATTATTCAGAAATTGGATGCCCAAGGATGTTCAGTGCATTGTTATTTATAACGGCAGAATATGAAACAGAACCTAAATATCAAACAAGAAGAAAGTACTTGAATACATTATGGGATGGAGCATGGTGAGACTGTGGATCAAACCCAGCAGTATTGAGCCAGCCCAGGCATAAGGACGAGCCTTTAAATGGACTCATAGGCATTTCCTCTTGTGGGAGGTAGAGGAGCCAAGAGCCTCATCATGGAAATCTGTGCTTTCTCCTACACCAAAAGTACCAACTGGGACATATAGAGCCTCAGTGGGTGGAATCTGGTCATCCGTTGTTTTAGAAAGGTCAAAGGCAGTTCGGATTTACGTGTAAATCCCGGAACAATGTTTGTATGATATGACTTGGTCGCTAGGTCAGCCCTCCTCTCCATCGAGTACTTCCCACAGCACGAGTTACAACTTTTACTCTCTGTGATTGGCCATGCTCCCCGATTGGCCATGCTCCCCGACAGCATTTATAATCGGGAGACCTCTGAGAGAACTTTTTAGACTGTCCCTAAGAGCCAGGTTCCTCCTTCCTGTGAGAACAGCCCCTGACACTTAACCTCGGTGGGTCTCTGCGAAGGAATGAGGAAGTGGGTGACAGCTGTGTGGTTTGCAAGCCTATACTTCTGTGTTCTATTCTGCACTCTTAGTTGTCGACTAACACCTGTTTTGCTTCTCAAATCCAGCTTTCACTGGGCTAGGAATTGCTTTATAGATATTATAGTGACTTATCAATAAGAATCCGGGACGGACGGGAATAAACGCAGGCTCCAGCGCAGTGCTCTTATGCTCCTTTAACAGTCACAGCGTGATATAACGGGTTTGTCAAGCAAGTAGCAGGGCAGCGTGGCTGCCAAGGATCGAGTGACGTCCTGACCCAGCCTCTGCACGTCTCACATGACTGACGGAATGCCTGGGTTATACAGAGTAGCTCAGAGTGTGGATGAAAAGGCTACAAGCTGAGGCTAATGGAGTGGTACTTGAACTCCGCCTCCGCAGGCGCGGAGGGGAGAGCGGTAGCAGAAGATGAGGAGTGCGGAGGGAAAGCGTGCGGGTGCGGAAGGGCAGGAGCGGGAGAGCCGTGGCCATTTTCATGTGTTTAGCTCCAGCTCGGCTTATACATTAGAGGACTGATGCCCTCTGTGAACTTCTGTGGGCAGAACCAGAACTGTTTAATGAAGAAGTGATTTTAGTGCTTCATTCCCATCTAGAGATCCATTTGAAACAGATCATCATTAGCTTTATGGTTTTAATTGTATTGAAATCGCTTATTGTAACCTATCGCTTTATTGCGCGAGTCCATTAACCTGGGTGCCATGGAACATAGTTTTAGACCCGTGTTTATATCTGGACTAATTACACAGTTGCCATCAGGATAGGATGAGATATTTTTCAGATCAGCACGGGAGAAATTATCCGGACTCCTTTCCGAACTCCGGGGTTTGGAACAGTATCTAAATCGACCCCAAAAGATGCACAACAGTATTCCGGGAATGTCCTGCTTTGAAATATCTATCACTCCATCAACGAGGAACGGCCGCGTGGTAATTCTCACATTATGTGTGGCTTCCATATGTTTCTCATTAGGAAGTTGCGTGGGAAGCACGGGTCTGCAGGTCTCCCCAATCAAAACCAGGTGGCTAATGGTCACAAACTGGGGGACCAGGAGGAGCTCTGTGCCTTGCTCATTAGGGCGGAGATGGGGCATCCAGGCCACTACCTGAGGGCTTGGAAGATGAGATAAACCGGGAACAACCAAGGCCGGGCTCTCTGTGGGGACCTTTGTTAATAGTTGGGAAGGTGGCCCAGCTGTTAACGCCCAGTTGACCAGAAGCACTTCTTCCCAGAGTGGCTGGGCTCGCTCGTTTGGTTCACACAGGGTGTTTCTAACTCGCCCTGAAGGAAGCAGTCCTGAGGTTAGAATTGGGCCCTTTGTTACCTCACAGATGCTCGGGGGCGGGGCGTTCATAATGCCCATCAAGCAGGCTTTCGCTGCACCTGTTGGGGGGCCAGCTGCAGAAAGCAGGTGTATCTAGGGACTGAGAGCACTGGTGACTGTGGAGAATGCTGAGGCCCGCCAGATGTATTCCACAAAACAACAGGCCAACAGCTGGGGAGACAGGAAAAATGTGGATTTAATTAAAATGATGTGCAAATTTGATTATTAATTTCAAGCCCACCGTGTGAATGCTCTCAGCATGTGGGCACACACACACACACACACACACACACACACACACACACACACACCACACATCTATATAAAATGTGTATTTTAGAACAACTGACTGGAATGTGTGGATGGAATGAGGCTCGCTTTTCCCAATTCCATGCACATTATCTCGTTCATCGGGCCACACATTGTCCATTGTATTTTCGGTCCATTTAAATTTTTTTCCCAGGCAGGAAGCTAACTAAATCTTTAGTTTAATTGTGAGAGCTTTCCAATCTCGAGAGCATAGTGGCCAATTTAAACAGCTACGGGGAATCAGGAATTCTCTGAGTCCTGCTTTTCTATGATTAGTTTCCAGGACATATTTAGGGTGGGATGGGCAATTTTGACATTTGCTTGGACTCTTGGACTGTGGACTTTTGCAAGGTTCATTCATCTCTTAATTTCTTACTGGCCATTTCCACAGGAATTGAAACCAAACCCTGCTTCATGAGAGAGACAGTTTTCCAGAGGATCCTAATTTTGCTGAATTCCACCCATAGCCCTTAGGATGTGTAGGGAGCTTGTATGGGCCGTGGAATGCTGTGTGTCATCGTCTTATCACTGTACAAGGCTGGTGGTGGAAGTCACTGCCCCCCACTCATACAGAGTCATTATGTATACCTTATACCCTGGAAACAACATCTTGTTGAGCAGCACTCTGTGACAAAAATTACCACAAGGTTGGGCATCAGAGCTGAGGGTAGAATCTGAGATCTGACATATACTGTCTGTTGCCTTGCAGAACCAACTTCTTAATATTCTTTTAGGACATTGATGCTTACCCAAGGGCCTCTTCCCGAGTGTTATGCATATAGGCTAGCTCACTTAGAAAGGCGCTTATAATTCCAAGGAACAAAGTTCTCCCTGCTCTGGTCTCGAATGCTAACTAACGGTCTGTAGCACTTGTTATTTTCATATGTTAGTGCAGAACGATGTTACTGTAAATGTAGCCTTAGTCATTATAGCAGATCTCAGCGCCTATCAGAGAAGTTTCTTTGCTCAGTGGATGGTGGGTAACATAGAGACTCTCAACTGGTCAAAGTGCAAATCATAGGTGTCAGTGGGGTGTAGCCTGAAATGGGAATCGGTTTCGAACCTCCTTAACCCAAGGCTCAGGGACTGTTTTGGAAGAGAGAACAGAAAGACTAAGGGACAGAGGCCAGGGAGGACTATGGTGAAGCATCTGGTCATGAAAGGACCACAGAAACCCAAACAAGCAAATGAACATCCCACAGCTCCCCTTGCTGAAGACCTACTGACCACTGACGACGGCTAGGGGACGGAGAGTCAGGTTTCTTTAAGGTGTGGCCCCTGATAGGATGACCATGTTCAGTGGAGGACCCCAGCCCAATAAATATGTGGGCAGCAAAAATCGGACACAGTGGATTATAAAAAAAATAAAAAAGAGATCACAAAATCAGGATAGGGAAGTGAGTGGGAAGAGGATCTGAGGGGAGCTGGTAGGTGGGAATACAGGGTAAATATGATCAAAAAGACTATGCATCAAAGGATGGATAGAAGTATTACATTAAAGGGAAGCAGAAAGAAGAATTTCCAAAGCAACAACAGTAACAACAATGACTGTGAGAGAACCCCAAACCAGAACCACCGCTCACTGTCTCTGGGGGCTTTTAGTCCAGGAAATTCTTAGCCAGGGCTTCTGGATGTTCTACTTGTAGCTGGGGTCTCATCTGAGGCTTGCCTGGATGTGTTGATCAATTCCGATTGTCAAGTTGTATGGGTTAAGAAACAGCCAAGGGGTTGGTGAAGCACCCTTTTGGGTGTGTCTTTGAGGGCATTTCCATAGATGACTAGATCTCAATAGCTTAGACCTATCGAATGGACCAACCAACCTCTGTATGGATTCACACTCTGAGGCATTTTTGGAGTGGTGGTGAAATGGGTGTGGGAAGGCCTAGCTGCAGGGGTTTCCTCCAATGGCCCATAGGGATTATGTCTTCCACATTTCTTCTCTGGTTTCCCCTTTTCTCCACCTGGTGGAGGTCATTCCACTCCAGCACATTTTCCAAGCCAGGGTGGGCTGAAACCTTTGAAGATGAGATCCAGAAATCAGTCTTTCCTCCCTTAAGTTGCTTCCGCAAGGTGTTTTGTTACAGTGAGAAGAGTCACTAACATGTGGAGAGATTTTCTCTCTTTAACCATTGGCAGAAGTCATCTGCCTCTTCTCTCACTGGATGTTGGTCAGAGGCCACCGTACTCTCCTAGAGGCCCCAGTTCCTTGCCACATGACCTCTTAAAAGCGTTGCATCCTACTTCTTACTTCAGAGCCAACAACAGAGCCTCTCTCTCCTGATAAGATAAAAATCTTAATTCTTTTGAAATAGTGTTTCATGTAGCATGGAAAGTCTTTTATTTTCCTTAGATTTATTTATTCCATTTTATATTGTGAGGGTTTTGCATGCATGCATGTATTTAAAACACATGCATGCCTGGTGTCTGTGGAGGCCAGAAGAGGTGAAATTCCCCAGGAACTAGAGTTACAGATGGCGGTGAGCTGCCACGTGGGTGCTGGGAACCAAACCTAGGTCCTCTTCAAGAGCAACCAGTGCTCTCAACCACTGAGCGTAAAGAGCAAACACAATGCAATCCCCAGAGTAACATAGAATGTAACCAGACCAGGAGAGTAACACCTGACCACTTGTAACATACTTTCTTCCTTACAGGCAGGAATTGTACTCAGACTGAGGCACAGACCCACTGCATTGGACCTAATGGGGCCACTTTGCCATGCGTTACTCAAACACCCTGGGGGTACAGTAGCAATCAAGAGTTCCAGTGGTGCTGCCATGCATTGCATAGAGGAAGCTCAATCCAGTGACGCTGCCACGTGCCTGCATAGATAAAACTACTCGAACAACATGTATATCCAGGGGCATCATTTTCCTTCTCGGTTTTCAGCCCAGATCGTGGAGCACTGCCCCCAGATGTGCTCTACAGCTGTATGGGCGAGCCTTCGCTCCAGCTGTGCTCCCAGCGTGAGTACTTCCCTGTTACTGCATCAGACTGGAGGACTCAGTTCACACACTCTGGCTTTTCTCCTCTGGATCCTTCAGCACTGTAGGAGGCAGGGAAGCCCGTGGCTGTACCATCCCCAGAGTTCCGGTTTGATTCCAAACTGTGGCATAATCACTTCCGTAAGCATCGACCTACTTTCAAGAAAGGAGCCAGGTCGTATGGGCTGTTGTCCTTTTCAAAAAGATTTTTCCCCGTAATGTCATTTTTACATGAGAAGTAGTAAATAAATGTTGATTGAATGAAGTTTCCAGATAGAATTGACTCAACTTTTACATGTTCCATTTTCCAGGGATGCGGCTTGCTGTGGTTTGAATATCCCTGGTTCAGGGAGTGATACTATTAGGAGGTGTGGCCTTGTTGGAGGAAGTGTGTCATGCTGGGGTGGCCCTGGAGACCCTCATCCTAGCTGCCCATGAGGCAGTCTCCTCCTGTTTGCCTTCAGATCAAGATGTAGAACTCCCAGCTCTGCCTGCACCAGGCCTGCCTGGATGCTGCCATGCTCCCTCCCTCCTTGATATTACTGGACTGAACCTCTGAACCCGTAAGCCAGCCCCAATGAAATGTTGCCTTTATAAGAGTTGCCTTGGTCATGGTGTTTGTTCACAGCAGTAAAAAAGACACGGGTCATACACAATCCATCCCTACAGAAGTTTCAGAGTGTGCTCTTAAAGTGGGGTAAGAAGCCTTACTTCAGGCTTCTTTGCTCTTACCTTCCCTACAGAAGAGAAGCTACCCCAGTTGGATCTGCTGAAACACTTGACGAGTTCAGAGGCAAAGTTCTGCTCCCGCTTCTGAGAGATGCCGTATGCCACTTGCCTGGGATCTCCTCCCTGTCATTCTGATGCTGGGGGCAGGACTTCCTGCTGAAGATGCCTCCTCACGTTGCTGGAATAGCACTGGGCTTGGAGGCAAGCTGGCTTTCCAGCACCCAACAGGGGTTTCCACTGGGGCCTGCCACCCTACAGCAGTTTTAGAGTGTTTTTTTTTTTTTTCGTTCGATGTGAAATTGCATTTTATTCTCCCTAATTACCAACTGGATAGTGGAAGTGGTTTGGCTTCCGTTTGCTTAGCTCAGTGTAAGATTGTAAAACAGCCCCATCACATACCAATTTAAGTAACTACTGTTTGGTTTTGGGGGGTGGTGGTGTTAAACATGACATCAATAACACACAGCCCAGTGCTTCTCCGGATGCACTGTTCCATGTCTATCCTCTTTCTCCATGGCTGATTACCTCTTGGAGGAGAGAGGAGGGGCTTGGGTGGGTGGAACGCTAAGGGAAAGGAAATTCAGGTAAACAGCAGGAAATACTCCTGACATCGAACTCCGTAAAGGATCTGATGTTGATTTCCAGACACGCAGACCCAAAGAAGAATCCATGTTAGCAGGATGGCCCTTTATGGACTTAACCACTCACTGTGGGAAGGTGACTGGTTCTCTGTCAGTTGGTTCTTTCCCTGTCACTCTAACTCCATGATCCTACAAGGTGACATGGGGCAGGTTTGGGTTTATGCAGTGAAACCTGCTTTAATGAGGTCTTCCTAGAGAGATAGGTCCTATGCCAGGAGTATAGGGAACAGCAATAGGAACAGTCTGGTGAGCTTGGCTACAACAGATGCTTGCCTAGGGACTTAGGTGGCTGGGTCATTGGGAAGCTCTCGGAGGAGAAGGGCTATAAATGGGTCCAGAGGCTCCAGAGCAAACAGATGTCGATATTAATAAAAGGATATAAAACCAAGGAAGCTTGATGTCCTGGGGTTAGGAGCGGGCAGTGCCATCCAGGGATTAGGAGCAGGCAGTGTCAATCGAAAGAGGGGTATCCTCTAGACAGCCTGACTGCCTAGACAGCAGCACTGTTTAAAGCTCCTGGGGCTGATGCACAGGTAACAGAACCAAAGGCTGGGAGTAAGAGGGGACAGCCCCACCTTGAGTGGGAGTCATTGTTACTTTTTTTTCCCTTCATTGTAACTTTTCATGGTTAACACTTGTTCAAAAACATTTTCCAAGATCACCCTATTCCCTGCCCCTGGTGTGTGTGTGTGTGTGTGTGTGTGTGTGTGTGTGTGTGTGTGTGTGTGTGTGTTCATCAGAAGTCGTGTAGACTGGGGAGATAGCTCAGTGGCCTCAAGAGTGTGAAGACCCAAGTTCAAATTCCCAGAATTCATGTTAAAAAGCTACGTGTAGAGGTTTCTGCTTATGATCCCAGCAGAGACAGAGAGAGAGGTGTGTTCCTGGAGTTTGCTGGCCAACCAGCCTTGTCTGCTCCGTGACGTTCAGGCCAGCGGCAGATCCTGTCTCAAAAGACAAGGTTGGCAGTGCCTAAGGAATGGCACCCAAAGCTGACCTCTGACCTCCACACTCATTTGCATCCAGGCTCACGGGGCATCCCAACATGTACACAGACACATGAAAACGTGAAACGGTGTGTGTGGGGGGCTGTGAATGTAGCTTGGCGGTAGAACTCTGGCCACGCGCGTGCAAACCCATGGATTCTGTCCCCAGATT